>NC_135500.1:20927481-21232866 GCF_052857255.1 Amblyomma americanum
ATAGCCACCTAGCACGGATCGTCTGCATACTGCATTTTCTGACGAATTAAATGTTTTCCAATCCAATCCTTTCTGTTGTTCCTGACAACTTAATTTTTATTGTGGTCTGCTATTGTCGTCGTCAGCCTTCTAGGCCCTGCCTTCCATCAAGTGTCAACAATTGACAATGGCTGCCCGAGTAGTGTCATCTGTTTTTCTCAGCCTCAGTGACTCCCGTGCTTGAAAGGCCGACTAACCTATCTCGCTTGTAGAGTTTCGTTCATTGTAGTTCCATTAGCACCTAAAGGCAATATTCCAACCGTTCTCTGCTAATCGCCAATCTTTGTAGTATGTCTTATTTCAATTACAGTACGGCGTTCGCCATTGTCATCCCCAGAACACTTAGACCTTCGCAAACCATTCGTACGACTAGACATCCATTGCGGCCCCACTGTGCTCTATGCCTCATTATAGCCACATTCCTCTTTCCGTCTTCAGATGCTCTTCAGCTGTCTTTCTATCGTCTCTTCCTTCGTTAGTTCACAACCCTCAGATGTTTGCACTTCTCTACAGAACACATTTCTCCCTTAAGCTCATGCAGCCTCGCGGTGCGAGCACAGTAGGCAGCGTACAAAATTCACCCGTATCGCTGAACCCAGGTTTCATGACCAGTAGAAAATATCACGAGGTCGCTCACTCTTAGCGTGGGGAGGACAGGCGCTGTAACTCGCTTGATGCGAAAACAGCGCACTCGAGTTCGGTCGCCTTACAGATGCGGTGAAGAGAGTTGTGAGAAGAAGGAGCGCGAGTAGAAAACCTTTTTTCAGGACCACCGCATGTCTGGGCAGTAGCTTTGCTGGGCCGTCGCTTTGCCTGCCACGTGTCCAGTTTTTCTCATATTTTTTATTCTTTCGTTTTTCCTCCTCCACATGCGCACGGCAAAATTAGTGGCCTAACTGGTGCCGGCTGACACGTCCGTGCCTTTCTTGATCCTTCACTCGGCCATGTAGCTCACTGGCTTAGGCGTTTGGCAGCTGGTCTCCAGGCCGCGGGATCGCATCCAAGCCGCGGCAGCCACATATCGATGGAGGGTAAATAAAAAAAACGCCCGTGTGCTGTGCGATGTCAGCGCACGTAAAAGAACCCATATGGTCTCAATAAATTGGACGCCCTGCACTATGGCGTCTCTCATAGCCCGTGCGTCACTTCTCAACATTAAACACCGCAGGCCATACACCCAATACCACATATCCCATTCGTATGGCTAGCCACAATCAGTAGACTCAGTACTCAGCCACAGCACACCTCAAGCGCTCCTCTGCATTTTCTTTGTCACTAGCGCTTTTTCTGAGTCTCAAAGCACACTGCGAACTCCACAGAGACGCTTGCGATTCCGGCGCGCGCATTTAGTTACCATGAAAGGCTCCGGGCCTGAGGTCCTCCAGTACAACCCTATGGATGAATATGAGCCTGCGCTCGGAGCCGCCATCGTAGAACTTGGAGCTGTAGCCAGTGGCCCGCCGGTCGAGGCCATTCTCGCCGAACTCCACTACGGACTCATTGGTCGGATGGAAGGTCGTCCACGTCACCACCATCTGCGTAGGAAGCGCTGAAAGCGTGCAGCAAGGAGCCGCATTCACTTCTCCCGCCTGAATCAGAAGGGGGCATCGCACCGCTCATGTGAACGTTACGCTAATATATTATGCATTGCTTTCCACAAAAAAGTATCGCGCTTTCTCCCTCATAATGACCGGGATCAAAATTCTTTTCTGTGGTGTAAAATATCGACCACTTACTTCGGTAGCTTGTTTAAACTGAAGTGAAATTTTCTGGCCTGCAACGCATTTAAAGCGAAGGAAAAGATACCTGGTTCGCATGCCAGATACAGCCATGAAAATGTCGCTAGTAGTACTTTGATTTGGTGCCAAGTGTTGTCTCCTTTTTATCTGATGCCGTTGCCGCTGGGCAGTATTTAACGTTGTGGAAATGTCGTTTGCTCTTATATATACACAAATAGCGTACTATTTAGGCATACCTGAGGTCGAAACTCTCTACACCACTTTGCCGTGGAACCCCGGCATAAGGCAGCCCCCAGCGCCAACACCGAGCAGTAAATGTGGATTTGCCTCAATATAAAAGTCTACTGCGTCACAATGCGCACCCACGAAAGTTAAATTCACACTGGATGTAGCTTCTCGAAATACTCTACGAGCAACTAACTGTCCCAATATACTGTTAATAATATCAGTGGTACTATCAATAGCAGATTTCAGATGATACTCAAGTAAATTGCACTCCATTTCTTGGATACTTCTTAAGTAGGATCAAGTTCAGTGTTCGTCAGTTCCATAAGTACTCCTTCGAGCTGAGAGTGTTCTTAATATAATTACAGCGCAAAATATGAGAACGAGACGAGTACACAGACACGACGCCATGTCTGTCTTGTGCTGTAAAGATAATTACACACACATGCCCAAGCTTCCACTTTGTCTACCTAGAGTGTTCGCAGCAGTGCAACTCGGTATCACTTAGTCGTCCACTGGTGAGATGTGTAAAGATGTTCGATGGCTCCACCTTGGCATGATATCGATAGACTCTTCTTCTGCAACTGTAAAAGACTGTGCCACAGAATAAAATCACCCCCGAGAATTCGCGAATTCGGCCACAATTTTATCCCACCGCCATATTCTCATGAAAGTGATCATTCGAAAGCTTCTCTTTTTGCAAATCTGAAGTAAACAAAATCTCAAATAAACATTCGAGTGGTCAGTAATCAAATGACTGTACAGGGCATCCCGAATAGACCCCCACAACCTACGAAGAAAATATAATAGCCGATTTAAAAGACTTCCGTAAAACGTAGAAGGAAGGAAAGCACCCCATAACCAAGCATAAATAGAGTTAAACTTACCGATTACAATGGTGCCAAAATTACTGAAAAACGGAAAGATAAAAGCAACCTTTTGCAATTAGAAGACTTAGCTAATTATTGAAAATATGCAATCATGATGAAGGTTTCAGGGAAAATCGCAATATGTTTCAAATCACATGGCTGTCACAGACGACATCGTTTTGCTTTAATAATTATCTACTTTTGAACTACAAAGCTCTTCCAGTCTGCAAAGGCTGCGTAATTTTCCCTACTGTACGTATTGTCATTTCTATTTAGACAGGAGAAATGTGTTTTAGTAGCCTAAACACGTGTAATACCGAAATAATACCGAAAATAATACCGAAGTAATACCGAAAAAGGTAGCGGGTTGATAAGATGTTGCTTTCATGTAACTAGGAATAAGTATTATTAGAGAAATAGCTGAGTGTGAAAATGCCGAAGATCTGGTTTTCGACGACGCGTGCCCGGAATTGGTCGACAGTGGTTCTTCGTGTACGCCTGAATTGTTTGAGAACTTCGAATTGCAACAGTGCCCAGCCAGCGACGAATTTGAACAGTTTGTGATTCCGAGCTGGCAACATTGCCAAGTGGGCGTCGACGCTGCCAAGTGTCGGCTACAAAAGCATCGGAGCAGCACTGTGACGATGGGGCGTGGAACCGGCGAGATGGCGGTGACCCTTACAAGCTTTCTACTGCTCACGCAGGTTGGTCTTTTTCACCCTTTGAAACCGTCGCGCTACATTTTGCCGGTTCCACCCCAAATGCTTTATCTTACTTTTTCCTGTAAGCCACGCGGTTTTGTGTTGTCAAATCGTCTGTATGTTAAGAGGCATTTTTCAGTTTTTCGTAGCCCAGCGTTTTATCTGCTAATCTTGTTGCTTTGTGGCGGGGATATTGAGAGGAACCCTGGCCCAGCAACAGCTGAGCAATTTCAAGAGCTGTTGAATGGTCAAACCACAATTATTTCCAAGTTATCGCAGCTTACCACGGACGTGACTGACGTAAAAGCCCGGCTTGTTGTATTGGAAACTAAGCTAGGAAAAATTGACGCAATTGAAACAGCTCTAGCCAACGTTGAAGATCAACAACGAAAAGATCATGAAGTTCTGACAAGCATGATTGCAAAAATAGACGATTTGGAAAATCGTGGAAGGCGTAATAATTTGATTTTTTTACGGCTTAACTGATTATGATGACAGTGAGACGGCAGCCAAGTCTGAGGAGCTTATCATAAGTCAGTGCACTGAGAAGCTGGAATTGTCTTCCGTGTCTATTGAACGTGCTCATAGGCTGGGTAAATTCTCCCAAGAGAAAAACCGGCCTATCATTGTGCGCTTCAATTCCTTTAAAGACCGCCAGGCTGTGCTTGCAAATGCATTCAAGCTCAAGGTATCCAGTGTTGCTATATCTGAAGAATTTTCCCGTACTCTCCGTGATAAGAGAAAGAAATTATGGGATTATGCCAAACAAAATGGCGAAAAAGGCGTGAAAGCAGTTCTGAAATACGATACGCTTCATTTGGGTAGTAGGCGTTTCCAATGGGACAATGAAGCCGGCACCGTACGGGAACAATGACAAACCACTGTTCATTCTGCGATGGCCCAGTCAGCATTTTGTCAATCAATTGCCGCAGTATAAAAAATAAAGTTGATGACTTTCACTTTCTTCTTCGTACCGTCCAACCGACCTTTGTTTTGGGAACAGAATCGTGGCTCGATCCGACCATCTCAAGCGCTGAAATATTTCCTGACACGTACGAGTGTTTTCGTCGCGACCGTTGTGCACGTGGCGGAGGAGTGTTTATTTTGGTCCATAAAAGTGTCCCGTGCGCTCAAATGGAATTCTCTGATAGTGAAACTGAATTGGTTGTTTGCAAAGTACGACTGCCGAACGGGAAACCAATGGTTCTTGGGTCATTTTATAGGCCTCCTGGTCCTTCTGTAAACCCGCTAGTTGGCTTATCTCATTTTCTTGAAACCATTAACACTGAATGCCTTGTTTTAGGGGGGGGGGGGGACTTTAACCTTCCGGACATTGACTGGTCAGCTGACGAACCAAGAGATATAGCTCGAGGGAATCTATACTCAACTTTTTTTGACATTTTAGATTCCAACACCTTTTGTCATTATGTGCACGAGCCATCGCGAACGGACGGAACTGGTCACGTACTCGACCTCTTGCTGTGTAACGTGCCTGGTGTTGTATGCAATGTACAAGTGTTGCCTGGTTTGAGCGGCCACAATATTATGCTAGCAGATTTATTAGTTCACTATGTGAAGGTTGCAAAACCACCTAGGCGAAATATTTATGTCTACAGCAGGGCCAACTACGAGGCGATTAGCGCTGCTTTCGATTCGTTCTTTCCAGCTTTTGATGAACTCGCGGATAACTTAAATATCGAACAGCTATGAAATACATTCAAACAGAAATTGTTCGAATTACGTGAAACTTTTATTCCATCAAGCGTTATATCAAGTAAGAGAGCTCGAGATAAACCCTGGTTTAACACCGAGTTACGTGCCCTTGTTCGCAGACAGCGATGAATGTATCGAAGATACAAGTTGTCTAAATCGCCAGAGTGCTTGACCTTGCTGAAAACAATAAAAAAATGAATTCAGACAGAAGTCTCACATCTATAAAGACTTGTATTTTTCGAATTTAGGAGAAAAACTTGTCAGAGATACCAAAGAATTTTGGAGATATTTGAAGCGTAATGGTAAGGATGACAGCTCAGTACCTGCTCTGAAAAATGATGAGATAACCATCCATGATGATGAGGCTAAAGTTGAAATATTTAGCCGTTATTTTTCATCTGTGTTTTTTCCACCTAGTTCACGTTCTGTCTGTTTTGCATTACCTCTTGAAATAGATTGCATGCCGGAAGTTACTTTTTGTGTTGACGGTGTGCGTAAATTATTGAAGGATTTGAATCAGGCTAAGGCTTGTGGCCCTCATGACATTCCTGCCGCAATTTTAAGGAATTGTGTGGATACATTATGTCTGTATTTCACCCGGCTGTTCCAGAAGTCTCTTAACGAAACCGACTTGCCTGCAGATTGGAAGGTAGCGCGTGTCGTGCCCATACATAAGAGTGGTATGCGAAACTCCGTTCAGAACTACAGACCCGTTTCCTTAACCAGCATAACCTGTAAAATTATGGAGCATGTAATATATAGTTGCGTTATGGCCCATCTCACCAAACACAATCTCCTATGCACTAGTCAACATGGTTTCAGGCGTGGATTTTCCTGCAGTACGCAGCTGGTAGAGTTCGTTCATAATTTGGCATCGGCAATCGATAAGCAACAAATTGTGGACTGCGTTTTCTTGGATTTCCGCAAAGCATTTGATGTTGCCGCGCACAGTCTTCTTCTCTCCAAATTGAAAGCGTATAACCTGGATTGTAAAGTAATTGCGTGGATTGCAGAATATCTGTCGTTACGAAGGCAGGCTGTTGTTCTGAACGGTATTTCTTCACATATCCTTTTAAACGAACACTCGCCAAAGTCATAAAGGAAAAAAATAACCGTAAGAGAATTGACGTTTCGGCACCACTACGGGTGCCTTGTTCACAATGGGATGAAAAACGAGACGGGCTGCTGCTTATGTACATAAGCAGCAGCCCGTCTCGAGTGTTCGTTTAAAAGGATATGCTGAATTTCCCTCGCCAGACGAGTTTCCGTCAAACCCTCAACAAGGTATTTCTTCACAGTATGCACCAGTTACGTCGGGAGTTCCCCAATTCTCAGTATTGTGACCACTTTTGTTTTTGCTGTATATTAATGATATTTCAGTTGGCAAACAGTTTTCATTCAGGATGTTTGCCGATGATTGTGTAGTTAACAGAGTAGTAAATTCCACTTCTGATTCACAAATCCTGCAAACTGATTTAGATACTGTGGCAGACTGGTGTGTACGTTGGGACATGTCCTTAAAATAAACATAACTGTTCACGTCACCTTCACAAGAAAACGTGCTAATCATCCGTATAGGTATAGAATTAATGATTTTACTCTCAACATAAGCAAGTCATTTAAATATTTAGGCGTCTTTTTTACATCGGACTTACGATGGAATAAGCACATTAATTATATTGCGAATAAGGCAGCGTCACGTTTGGGTTTTCTACGGCGGAATTTTAGCCATTTACCAAGTAACTTAAAAACACAGCTGTATTTCAGTTATGTACGCTCCATACTTGAATAGGGATGTGTTTGCTGGGACCCACACACATCTGAGCGTGTAGGAAAATTAGAAAAAATTCAGAATAGGGCAGTTAGATTTGTTCTTGGGAATTATAATTGGCAAGTTAGTATGACGGAAAGCAAACGAAAACTTAACTGGCAAGAGTTGAAGGACCGTAGAAGGTACATCAGATTGAAATTTTTCCATGAGATTTATTATTCAAGAACTGGCATAAACCGCGAACAATATATCCAGGCACCTCATTATATATCAAAGTGACTGGACCGCTGCTTGAAGGTCAGAGAATTTTCTTGCAAGGGTGACGTCTTGCGTTATTCTTTTTTTGATAGAACTGTTCGGGACTGGAACAGTTTGCCATCGAGCATTGTTTGTATTACATCTAACGAAGCATTTTTCCATGCACTGCAATAATTGCTTTATACCTATAAATGAAGTCTGTACCCCCCTGCTGTAATGCCCTGCGGGGCGATGCAGGTAACTAATAAATAAAAAATAAATAAACATAATACAAGGGTAAGAGTATGTGAAAAGGACAATATGAATGAGCTTTATTAGGTGCGTATTAAAGCACCCATTAAGGCTCATCCCTAATCTCCTTTTATTCTCTTCCCTTGCGGCGCGGTTCAGGTGTCCGCCGAGATGTAAGGCAGATACTGCGCCATTTCCTTTCCCTAACAACCAATTTACATATGCAGTTTCACCTTCTCCACATTCTCTACAATGAATAAAATTGATTATGTCCGGAATTCAGGAGAAAAGAAGCTAGAACAATCACTGTGCGCATTCACGGGTCCTGCTGTGCTCCAGCAACACGCAAACCGTAGGCTGCGGTCACAACCACCGACGTGACTCCCTTTGTGTGTGTGTGTTCGAACCTCGTCGGCGGCAAATGGAACTAGCTTGAGGTTATACGACCTAGAATGTCTTCTGCTTCACTAAAGTTTCCTATATTGATGATTACTATAGTGAAAACGCAGAAGCAGACATAACAGCTACGCCTGTCGTTTCCTCCCTGCGCCTTCTCTTTCGCCAAAAATATTGAAATTATGGAGACAATATTAATTATCCCAACTCAAGATTTTAACGCTCAGTGCAGCAGAGGTGCACCCTTGCTTCTTCGTCGACACGGCTAAAGTCTTCGCAATCGTCATTTTCTGGGTTCAGATCTTCCACTCATCTATTTATATCTATGCAGTCTATGAGAAAGCATTGTTGAAGAAAGAAGAAATGAAACAACTCTTGACACAATATAAGTGATTTATTTATTTATTTATTTATTTATTTATTTATTTTTATTTATTCATTTATACTGGTACCTACAGAGCCCGTTGGTGGCATTATTGTAGGGAGACACAAGGGGAAAAATACAATGTCATAGAGATGACGCACTACGTAGAAAAGCGAAAAGAACACAAGTAAAAATAACAATACAAACGCGCCCTACTCTGACAACAAACGAGAACAAAGAGAGGGTAAAAAAAACAGGAAGGCAATGAAAGATTAGATTGTCATACAGCCAGCGCACTGTATAAGAACTCATGGAGACTTACCCGAAAACTGGCAACTACAAATGAGGCCGTACTATATCCCCCGTAGATGAAAACTGTGTTTAAAAATTTTACAGTGAGCAAAATGCATAGCAGCGACAGAAGTACTATTTTAGCAAAAGACACGCCGAAGTATTACCAAGAGAAGATGGTGGGGCTACACAACCTCCTCCGGCAATTTATTTAAATCATGAACTGTTTTGGGAAAGAATGAGTTTTAAATATATTTATACAGCACATGTATTCAGTAACTTTCTTAGTATGATCTAAGCGGGAGGAGACATAGCTGGGGTTCTGTAATGTACCACCTTTTATCAAACCTGTTGCAGCTATAAAGATGCTGCGGAACAGCTTGAGCCGTATATACTTCCTCTCTCCTGTAAGATTGAGCAGCCCAGATTCCTGCATATCTGAAAGGAGCTTTGAGTAAAATCGTATTTTGCGTATACAAATCGTGACAGACGTTTCTGGATGCTTTCAAGTTCGCTGATAAGTGTTTTTGTTAGAGGGTCCCAAGTCGCACAGCAATAGTATAATATGGGACGAACATTTTTCAAAAAAAGTCTTTTTTAATTTAGAAGATGCCTGCCTGAAATGGCGCTTTAAAAGATTTATAACACGACTAGCTTTAGCGGCGATGTGGATAATGTGGTTATTAACGGAAAGATTGTTAGCGACGATCACACTTGTACACTTGATTACACTTGAAGTACTTGTAGATTTTAACTAAGATCTTTCTGTTGCGTAGAAAATATTGGGTACCTATATGTTGCCTTTTGTTTTTAAATTTAACAACACTGCATTTTAAAACGTTTCGTCTCATGTCCCATGCATTGCACCATGCTTAGTTGAGTTCAGGTCATATCGCAATTTATGGGAGCCGTTGACACAAATGAAGTCACGGTTGCTTCAACAGGGTCAACCTGACAATGAAAGCTCTCACGAGTGCAGTTGGCTTATTTTTATCCTTACATCAGCAGGATATGACTCATCCTTCAATTTAAATTGATCTTGAGCGTTGATTTCCAGGCGTTACGTGGACCACTTTCTTCTCATGCTATTTTCAGATGAAAGATGTGCGTTGTGCATGTCGTCACAGTTTAATATGACTTGATTTGGGTTTTTGGATTTGGCTCGTTTCGAGAAAGCACTCCACCCATGTAGTACACACTACGTCATCACTCGTACCTTACAAGTGACGCAACGCGAAATAAATGCACGGAACTTCCTTTTTTTTTTTTTTACTGACGGCCTTCGTTGTGCTTTTCCTTCCGTATGCATAAGATCAAAGCGTTGAACAGCATGCATGCAGTCCTGCAGTGGGATAATCTAGGTGTAACCGGGGTTAGAGCGCTAATTTTTTATTGAACTGAAAAAGGGCGGTAATTTGGTCCTGGTGGTTCATCACTTTTCATCACTACGCGCGTGAAAATTTGATCTATTGATTAGTGAATTATGATTTTTTTAGCGCATTTCTTTGAATGGCTGTTAAGCCGAAGTATGTAGGACAACAGATACATAGTAAGCGCTAAACTGACACATTTCAGAAATCACAACCACGGTGTCATTGCCGAACATATGGTTCACTTCCAACGTTAAGCGAAACAGCTGGCCAAGAAGGAGTGCCTTTACATTTAAGCAAATCGTTCGACCTCTTAAATGATTTAAATAAATACAACGTGAAAATATTGTCATTTACAATTAGAATTTTAGTGAGACGAAGATATGTTTTTAATCATAAAATATCGGTTTCACTGACAAGCGACACTCAAAAGTTTTCAAAAACTATCAGTCCTAAGTTCCGTTTTTCACGTCCTATAGATATAGTTAAGCACTTTATTTTTCAGTCCGCAGAGCTCTCGATCGACCTTACTTATTTCTTAACTTAGTGTTTACAAATCAAACGCCAAATCTCCCGGGTTTAAATGCTGCTGCTGTAAACGCGGTCACGAACAATATATTTGTCATTCAGGAAGAAATTGAACACGCGGTTGATTATTTTGCTAACAACACAGCCCTGGGCCTGATGACATATATCCATATCCAGAACTGCTGAGGTTAACTAAATCAATCACAGCTCGCATTCCCACTTCAATTTTTCAACCGTATATTGATGAAGGAAATGTGGCCGGCACTTGGAAAATCGCAAGGATTATACGTATATATTTCGGTCTGGATGTCCTTGTGCCCTTGTAAATTACAGTCTCATCTCATTAGCGAGTAGGTCGTGCAAAATGGTAGAACATGTCATATAAACGGCAACAACGAAGTACCTGCATCAGCGCAACTTCTTTTGTACATCACCAACACAGGTTCTTGCGCGGTCGTTCCTGCGAGCCGCAGTTACTTGAACTCATAGCCATGCTTTAAGGCGCTACATTTCTCCTAATAAGAATTCATGCCGTGTTCATTGACTTCACAAAAGCATTCGACAAGGTTGTTCATACTTGTCTTACAACCTAACTTGCCGATCCTAACACAAACAGGAACGTCATGAACTGGGTTGTTACGTTCTTAACTAACCCTCGCCAACATGTTTTTGGCACTAGATCTAATTTGGCACTAACACTTGTAAAGTCTGCTGTGCCGCGAGGTTCAGTGCTTGGGCCGGTTTCGTCTTTAATTTTTTCAACGCCATAGGCTGCAACAGAAAATTTCCTGTTGTCACAACACATTTTCCTGTACTATTTTGGGATCTGGCAACAGAAACTCCTGTAGTAACAACAGGATTTTGTGCAGTATTGAGCAGTCTTTTGTCGTAACGACAGAGTGTGAGGTGCACAACAGATAGTTGGGAAATTTTTTAGTGCGATTTGTCGAGAGCGGTGCGTCGACAGCGGAACGCTACACGGGCCAGCCCAGCGCGAATGGTGTTTGCGAGGCGACGACGATGAAGAGTGCGGCGAGCACAAGGAGCGCAGAGCTGACGTGTCAGAAAACCGAGGTGTGAAGGGAGACAGCGCAGCGGAGATCGTGTCATTCAAGCGTGGAGGTGGCAGCCGTCGGACGTTGGCTCCGTGCTGCCGAGGACCTCCCTTGGATCACAGACGCAAGCCTCCTTGGATAGCCTGCATAAAGCCTACATGCGTTTCGGGACGCCGTCGACGGGTCCTGGCTACGCTTGTCCGGCTGCTGCCAAGTTCTTGGGTCTGCTGTCGGTAGTTAACCGGCTTCTTCCTGTGGTCATCTCCGCTCCCACCTGGCTCTCTTCCGCCTTCCTTCAATGCAGCGCTAGCGACGTGTCGTAGTTCATCAACCCGCGTCCGCACTATGCGCAAGGCATCCCCGCTTCACTTGGGACGCTCAAGTCCTGGTGAACGCTTGCCTTTAACCTGTAGTGTTGCGTGCGTGTTGATTGTGTTTTTCTTCGTATTTCCGTTTCTTTTTCCCTTTTTTTCCTTTAAATTAAAAACACGACTTCGTTTTGTTTTATTTGATCTGTTTGTGGTCGTGTTCGAGCTTGCACGCGATAGCGTTCCCCTTCGGAAAGCCGGGGACGTTTTTCAAATTCGCGACACAGAGCCAGTTGTGCCGCCACAACAGGCAACTTCGCAATACTACAGAAAAATTTGTCGTAATGACACTACTGAAATTTCTGTTGTATTTTAGGACCGGTTGTGCCGTACTTTTCGACTGCGTTACTTCTACACTCAGACTATTTTCCGACGACGGTCCTATTAGCAGAAGCGCTACTGACGCCCGTCATGCTAATGCTTGGCAGCCGGACCTTGATGAAATCGATAAGTGATGCGAACAAGTGCTGGTGGAGGTAAATGTTTCGAAAACGAAGACCATAACATGCGCGACCGCTACAGCAACTCAGCCCATCTCTTATTCTATCAAGAGCGTGGCCATTGAGAAGGTCCTTGCAAAAAAATACCTAAACGTTCACAATTATCGACATTTGGCATAACACAAATGTTTTGATTACATAGCCACCAAAGCGTCCAGGAGCCTCGTTTTCATCAAGCGTCACTTCCTCCCTGCAAACCGGGATAGCAATCTTTAGCATATACTGCATTATTTAGATTGCAACAAGAATACGGCGTTAACATCTGAATTTGCATCAAACATATCCAGTTGAAAAACACGAACTGTATCTCATAGCCTGACTCGCTTCGGGGCGTTAAACCCCGAAACCTAAACAGAAAAACTGTAATCACTGCTGAATAAGAGCGCCAGGCTTATCACGAGCAAGTGCTCTGATACTCCATCGTTATTGGTATGAAATTGTCTCTAAATTGATTTTCACTTGAAACCGATGACTTGCTGCTCTGCTACCTGAATTTCACAGACTTCATGCCAATACTTCCTTATTCGCAGAATCCCGCGACGAAACGGCTGATTGCTTCTTTCCCTGACAAGATCACCTTTTTAAGGTAAAACCCACAATCGATCACACCAAACTTATGCGCCATTCGCCACTATTCCATGGAATAAACTACCTGCGGAAATCGTGTTCACAAACAATGACGAGGCTTTTTTTGGGAAAGTGAAGTACTTGCAGCGTGCTTAGCCTTAATGGGCTCTTGTCTGAATGCGTTATCGTCATCTATTCTCGTGCATAGCATTGATGTCTACCTTTCTGAGTGTGTGTTCTCAACCCCGCTTTTTGTCTAGTTGTGCCCTCACTTGATCGGCATGGTGTTTTGTATGTTTTCTTGTGTTGTGATTGATTGTGCTACGCATTCGGATAATTTATGGGGTCTTTCAATGCCATGCTCGTGTCGCAGAAACGGCGGCGTCGCCGTCGGCACCGTGAGCGAAAACTCCACAGAAAAGCGAGTCAGGTGAGCCACCTACTTCACGCAACCAATTGCGGCGTCATCACAGCGCGCCCAGTGGATTGTAAGCAAACTGCGCACCGTGGCAGGTGGCAGTTAAATTAATGCTTAAGACTGAAGCGCAGTGGTAACAAGGACAAGACAAACAAAAGACGCAAGACACAAGCGCTGACTGACGAAGGATTTTTTATGGAGCGCTACGTACACAATGTATGTATACGAAAGCAGTAGCAGTTGTAGTCAGATCCAGTCAGCGTGACTTGGTGTAAAGGGTCATAAAAGAGAACTAAAGACATAACAGGTGATGGGGCCGGATTAAAGACCTAGAATTTTTAAAAGGGATGTTTACAAAAAAATTAATGAAGTGCTCTGGATGTGTGTGTAGCGTGCAGAGTTGTGCCCGGCTCCAGAAGAAGACGACATAGCCAGCACGCTCGGCGGGCGCGCGAAAATCAGAATTCGACGGCTACGCGATCGGATGTCGGCGCTGGACCTTCTCGGCCTGCCGGCTGCTCCGCTCCGCACGCTACACACAAATCCAGTGCAGTTTATTAATTTTTTTGTAAACGTCTCTTTTAAATAGCCTAGGTATCTAATCCTCATCATCTTTATGTCTTTTTTCTCTTTTTGACCCTTTACACCAAGTGACGTTGACTGGATCTGATTACAACTGCCACTGCTTTCGTATACATATATTGTGTACGTATTGCTTCATAAAAACTCCTTCGTCAGTCAGCGCTTGCGTTTTGCGTCCTTTGCTTGTCTTAATTGTCCCTGTTAACACTGCGCTGCAGTCGTGAGTATATGCACAACCACCTCGCCAGCAAGTGCGTGTTAAATTAATGGTTCATCGCGGGAGGTTGCTGCGTCGCACAATCTCCATCGGTGGCAGCACATGCCATTACAGGGCATCGCTGCATCGCTGCACCACTGCGCCAGAATTGTAATGATTACAGATGTATGAATGTTAAGCAGAGAATAACCAATTCTGCATATATGGCCTTTAACCTATAATAAAGGAATAGCTTCACACCCTTAAAGGGGCTGCGAAACACCGCTTGAACGCATGCCGGTTACACTTCAGATGGATTCTTTGTGTCACACAGATGCTCACTCAAAAAGAATTACAAGAATCGATGCATAGGAACAGGATTTATTCAATGAAGAAATTTCAAAATGCAAGCAAACAAAATGCTGCCTTCCACTCGATTTTCGCGCAGCTCCCCATTCCCTTTTCACTCTCCCAATGACGACACTTGGTGGGGCCAATCAAAACAGCCTATCTGAGCACGTCGCGCAAGTTTGCTCTCCATAGTTGCCTGTTCTCTGTAACTCGTTCTTGCCAAGGCTGGCAGCGCCGTTTGCATGGTTATGACCACAATGTGGACGGATGGATGGATGGATGGAAGGTAGGAGCGTTCCCTTTGAAACGGGGCAGTGGTTGTTGCCACTACGCTCAGTTTTTTTCCTTTATTTTTGTTTACTCTGCTGTAAGTTGTTAATACAATTCGCCATTTCCTTTAAAAAAAAACGTCTTCCTACACTTGAAAACTTATGTCACCTCTGCTTTTGTGCCACCAATCCTCCAATCGCTTTTTGCTAATTTCCACCACAGATTTATTTACATGACTACTGTTATCTCTAAACCCTAAGGCCTCAGGAAGAGTGACTGTGCCTGCATCGACATCGGGATGGATACCATCGCATTTTAGGATGAGGTGTTCTATTGTTTCTTCAGATTTACCACACACAGCACATGTGTCATCTTCTTCGTTAAATTTTTTTTCTGTAGCTACGCGTTCGAAGACACCCTGACCTAGCTTCAAAGAGGAGGGCACTGCCTCTTGAGTTATCATAAAACGTTTCCTTCCTGATCTGCCTTTTCCAGCATCGATATAGTTCTACACTATGCTTCTTTTCCATTGAATCTACCCAATTTTTACCTTCGACGTTTTTAACGTGTCGTTTAATGCTCTTTCTTTCTCCTTCCTCGTCTCTGGCAAACATGCTGGCCAGCTTTCTAGTTCGTTTCAGCCACTGTGTGTCAACGCTCTTTCTGTACAGTTATTTAAATACCTTAGCTGCCCACCTGTTATCATCCAGTTTCCTCAAGCGCCCTCGTATAGTACTTTACTCTGAGCTTCCCGTGCTTCGAACGTTGCCCAGCCCATATCCCCCTGTATTGCCTCGTTCGTGGTTTTCCCGTGGGCACCTTGTGCTAATCTTCCGTCAGTTCTCTGATTTACCTCTAATCGCGACTGAACTGCAGCCCTTAAGCATAGAACCACATTCCCGAAAGTAAGCCCCGGCACCATTATTCCTTTCCAAATACCTCTGAGGACTTCATACCTGTTGTACCCCCAAAACGCCGTATGTTTCATTATCCCGGCATCTCTTCGCCCTTTTGCTATGAGAGACTGTTCGTCTATTTCCGCGTACATATGACCGTTGTTTACCCAAACCCCGAGATATTTGTATTCGGCCACTCGGGGTATTTCATGGCCTTGTTTTGTAAGCTTCTGATCAGTTGTGCCGTTGAAAACCATCAGACCTGACTTAGTTGCGCAAAAACTGAAACCAAGACTGTCTCCTTCGTCTCCACAGCAATTCACCAAAGTTTTCAAATCTTCCTGGCTTTCTGGTAACAGTACAATATCGTCCGCATACATTAAACGCGGTAGTCGTTGCTCAACAACATTTCCGCCTAATGTGTATGACAGATCATAACCTAGATTGCTTCCTTGTAGCCTTCTTTCCATACTTATCATATAAAACATGAACAGCAGCGGTGATATAGGACAATCTTGCCTTATTCCTTTGTGTATCTGGATAGTTGTACTCTTAATTCCTTCCCATGTTATTTGAACTTCATTTTCTTGATATATTTCATGTAGAAAATTAATTACCTCATGACTGACACCTTCACCTTTTAATATGTTTCACAGGAGTTCTCTATTCACGTTGTCATATGCACTGCTTATATCCAAGAAGGCTAAATACGGAAGTCTGTTTTCCGCCTCAGCTATTTCTATGCACTGGGTAAGCACCAACAGGCAATCATCTAAACGCCTACCACTTCTGTACCCGTTCTGAAGTTCTCCGAGTATTCTATTACTTTCTACCCATGGCTGCATTTTTATTTTCACTGCCTGCATCGCCAGCCTGTATGTAACTGATGTTATCGTAATCGGTCGGAAGGATTTTATGTTCGTCTTATTGCCTTTTCCTTTATAAATCAAATTCATTTTACTCTGTTTCCAGGTGGGCGGAATTTGCTGATTCGTTATGACTGCCTCCAATACTTTCTCCAGCGTTTCCTTGCCTCTTGGGCCAAGTTCATTAATTAGCTTGATTGGAATTTCGTCGATCCCTGCTGATGCACATGTTGGAATATTTGCTTCCGCCTTTTTCTAGTTAAGATTCGTCAGTTCCACGCTGTTTTCTATTGTGCGTTCCTGTGTTTCTCTCTCATTTGGGGTGATTACTCTATCGTCTTCCTTAAATGACTCAGCTATAACTGACGAAATGTAGTTCACAGCGTCATCTCCCTCTAAACATTTTCCTTCGGCATCGTGAATCTGTTCCTGCTTTCTGTGATTCGCTTTGCCCAGCCAGCTTAAATGGTTCGAGAATTTTCTTGGCCCCCCTTTAATTGCATCGCGAACTTCAGCCAGCCAGCGATCAGAGGACTGATTTATTTTAACCTGGACGAGGACCTGCACTTGCTGTTTCTTTTGTCGATAAGATTCCCATTTTCGGCCTATTTCCTCTTCAGATAACTGCGCCCTCTTTGCTTCTCTATGTTCCCTTGATGCCAACCGTCGTTGTTCGATGGCCTCCCTAATTTCCTTATTCCACCAACTTCGTGGCTTCCTCTTTCCTCTCCAGCGGTTTACTCCTTTTACTTGTTTTATTTTTGTACTAATGAGAGTTCTAATATATTATAATCCCACTTTTCCATGGGATGTGTCTCCATTGCTTCCTCTATGCACGCCGCTATTTGCACTTTTTGTTCCTCATTTAATTTTCCGCACTCTTTTTGACTCCCCGTCATTCCTCTTTTGAGCAGGGCTCCCAACTGTAGACTAATACGCTTATGATCACAACCGAGGTTGTACTTCCCCTCTTCGTCTATTTCCATCATTGCTAGCTTGCTATACATCTCCTGCGAGATTAAGCAGTAGTCAATGGTCGTTTGCCTGTTACGGGATTCCCACGTGATTTGTCCCTCACACTTAGTTTCTCTATTTACAATAACTAGGTTGTGTCGCTCACAGAAGTCTAGCATCAACTTCCCGTTATAATCTGTGTATCCATCCAGATCCTCGATATGGCCATTCATGTCCCCCAATAGAATAATATTGGCGCCTTCTCCAAACTGCTTTATATCGTCATTGAGACACTTAACTAGATCCGTGTTCTCTTGCCTGCATTTGTCCCCTGTCTCTAAATAAACTGCTCCTAGCCATGTCCTTTTACCGGCAATTGTACTCGATACCCAGACATGTTCTTTGCAAGTTGATTTTATTCTTTGCCAATTTGTTTTTTGATGTATCAGAATACCTACTCCACCTCCCTTCCTCTCCGTAGTTGTTCTGTTGCTCCCTTCCCAGACGTAGCCATCAATAAATGGTGGGTCTTCTAGATCCCTGAGATGTGTCTCGCATAGCGCGTATACACCTACTTCTTCGTCCTTCAACTGCTGTTCTATCTCTGACCACTTCGCTCTCTCTGGGTCAATGCCCAGTTGACCCAGTGCCGCCTGGTGGTCCTCCACAAGCATACGATGCGCACTGCTAAATGTGAAATGAACGGCTTTTTTCTTTGCATCCTTCCTTGGGACCGGAACGAACGCTTATAAAGTGCAATGGTTCGATCGGACCAATTCCGCAAAACCGTTCTCGAATACATAGAGAGTAGCCATAAGTGTTGTGTGCTAGGTCGTAGCATGTTTACAGAGAGGCGCAAAGTCCTTCGATGCAAAAAGTAGCCAGAGCCTCTGGTGGTGTATTTTTGCTTTACTTGCTTTACAGCGCTTTTATGTAAGGGAAATAATTTGGTTTTGTTGATGTAATGTAAAACACAAAAACTTGACAAAGCGTGTTTCCAGTTATTAACCCCATTTTTAGCATATTTACTCTTTGTCCAATCATCTAGCTCCCATTAAGTGATGTCATATCCGCTGCTAAAAACCGCCACTGTATGGTGACACCGTCAGCGCCGGAATTTGGTTTTGGGAGAATTAAAATATTAAAAACCGGAGTATACGCGTTACTACCGATGCTAATAGCATCACTGTAACTCATTTTATGCAACCAACAGGCAAAACAATGGACTGAAAATGTGTTTCGGGGCCCCTTTAAGGTGGAGATTAAGTGTCCCTTCCAGTTTTTTTCAATCCACTATGTATGCCCGTAAAGCACCTTTCAGGTGCGTGAATAAAAAAAAATAAGCTATAATAATGGAGGATTTAAGAAATTTGCAGAAGTGCCAAACCACTGGTGTCATTGGGCACATGATTATCATTACAACAGCGAGTTCAAACACGTGCAACCAAGGGTTTTTACGTCAAATACAAAATTTAGTCTTAGTGGCGTTAATAATTAATTCAGTCCAGAGATCGATCAATCAGTTCCTTACCTTGCTATACTATTAATTAAAAAAGATATCGTCCATGAACGTATTAGAAGACAAGATGCGAGTGTCATCGTCCTAGAATATACAAAAATGTACTAAAAATCCAAGAAAGATCGTTAATATATTACATAAATATTTAAGCTATCTTTATTAACGCCTATCTTTAGGTCTGTATTTAGTAACACCTTGAGGTCATCAAAAGGTACGAAGATGATAGCACTCCTTGCGTGTACTATGGTATATGTTTGTCCGTGTTGCCTTCAAATAAATCAGTCGTGAGTGGCGCTCCATCCCATCTTTCTACCTTGTGTTGTGTCTGTTTTCGCGCCTGTATCCGAAAAAATGTCATCAAAAGGTTCGAGCAGTACCGACTTTTATTTTTACGATCATGAAGCACCTCCTGAGGAGGTGGGACACTGGGTCTGTTATTCAATACAACTTTCTACTGGGCGAGTTGGTTCATCATGCTACCTTTGGCGGCATGTGGAGGGACAGAGATAACAAAACAGAGCAGATGGACGGGACAAGCTCCTCTCAGCGGAATGTTGACCAGGGCGTCTCCCGTCTATCTGCTAGTTTTTGTTTTCTCTGTCACAATAAAGTAATTCCCAAATGGGTCTGTTGCGGAGCAAAGTTAGTTTTTTAAGTAAAATGGAATGATTAACAGTTCAAAGGCATCAGTAAAATCTAAAAACGCGGATTCAGCAAAGCCACCATGATTAATACAGCGCATAATATAATCAATAAAACAAATAGGCTCCAATTGTGTAGGAGAACTGACCGGAAATAGCAGTGACAGAGTTAAATTATATTAGGTTTATCTAAGCATTAGACCAAAAGTTGATGAAATTCTACTGAGAATAATATAGCAAGATAATTAGTAAATATGAAACGCCTGTACTCTGTCTGCAAGACAGGAATAACTTTCGCAATTTAAACTGGGAAAAACGGCAGTTTTACAAATGAGAATAATTGAGGCATGGCTTAAAGTGATAGCTCCAAGGGTTCTGCTCTGCAGAAAGTCCGGCGGCGTCCGTTTGCAAAAAAAAAAGGCCGCCACCGTCTGGAAGACGTTGAAGTAACGAGCGTGAGCTGTTTGGTTTACTATGAAGAAAGCGAAGAAGAACGCGCCCGTTGTCGAGTTACACCCACTCCAGATTCGTCGCAAACGGAATTTGCTTTTTTTGGAGGGGGGGGGGGGTCAAGGTGGGCCCAGAATTCGGCTTGCGATGCGATACGGTCACGCTTCAATTAGTGATTACATCTATGCAATGTTTATCTATTATTTAATTGTGGTTTTATTTCTATATCACAACGCATAGTGTTTTATTTGCCTACCAAATTCGGTACACAACTGTCCCCGGATGGGTGCCTCTTGTTTCTGGGTACATATAGCGGAACGAATGTATACAGTTATAGCGACAACTTTTATGAAGAGAACTTTCTTCGAGTTATGGGATATTTTTAGGAGGTGAAGGGGGAGCGGGATGGGAGGGCACAAACAATTTTAATGGCCGCCGTTTTGACGGCCGCATAGTTCTACCTCTATCTAGCATATTGTAACGGGACGTCTTCATTGGCACGCGGCAGGTAGTGGGTTCTACAATGCCATTTCAGATGGCGTTACAAGTCGCAATGCGAGATGTGCTGTTTTATAATTGCTGCCACAGATGGCTCTGTGGTCTCAGGGTGGTAGCAGACCCCACGAAATCCCGAAACGTGATGAGTAAGTGCTAACGCTCTTAAAGTCCGGATTGGTCTTAAAGTCCGGAGCCTTCTACGCGTTGAAGGTAGGCGGCAACGTCGACGTTCCCTTCTTCTGTAACGTTGGGCAGCATGGCGTCTAGCGTAGTCGTGGCCTCCCTGCCATGGACGAGCCTAAAAGGTGTCATCTGGCTGATCTCCTGCACTGCGGTGTTGTAGGCGATGACGACGTAAGGCAGGATGACGTCCCAGGTCTCGCGTTCGGCATCGACATACATGGCGAGATATCGGCGGTGGTTTTGTTCAAGCGCTCGGTCAGTCCTTTGGTCTGCGGATGGTATGCAGTTGTCCTCCGGTGGCTGGTTTGGCTGTAAAGGAGGATGGCTTGCGTTAGTTCCGCCGTGATTGCTGTTCCTCTGTCCCTGAGTCTGAAAAACCGGGAAAAGCACTTTGACGGAACAGTCCCTGTGAGTCGGAATAACCGACGCTCCGGTCTGCAGTCGGTACGGACTGTGGAACCGGGTGTCGTGGAGGGGCCCCAGGTAGCTAACCCCGTCGTAGGTTCTCCTGTCTCCGGCGGTCGGACCCCGTTGCGTTTGGTGAGTGGTCGGTAATCCCATGAGTGGGGGCCGCACCATTGGGCAATCTCGACGCCCACCCTGTCCTGGCCAGGCAGGCCAGTATTGGAGTCGATACATTCGAAGGATGTGAACGAAAAACTCGCTGTCCCCATTCACATCCAAAATCCCATAACCCTTTTATCCAACCTCTTCCGCTACTTCCCAGGGGAGATCAGGGGAGTCTCCCCGGGCCCACTCCCCCGGCTGCGGATCGCTATAATAGCATTTACTTATTGATTTCTTTCCACCTTTGGGTGGCAAAATTTCTATTGCCTCAGGGCCACAACTTTTATATTACTATTGAGATTACACCCACGATACAGCAGTGGCGCGGGAGAGGCCATTATTTTTCATTAATTTTTATTGCCTCGAGTTCTATTCTGTCCCTGATGAACACATCGGGGGCACCGTGTCGCAGAAGAATGCACACCACGAAAAATTTCGCGACTTCTGCTGCTGTTCCGTTCGGTAGAGCTTTTGCCTCCGCTTAGAGGGTCGGGTAGTCCGTCGCTATGATGATCCACTTATTTCCAGACGATGACTTTGGGAAAGGGCCATGCAAGTCCATCCCGGTCTGCTGAAAGGTACTTGAGGGGGGTTCAATGGGGTTAAGAAAATCTCCTGATCGGATGGGAGGGTCTTTTGTCGCTGACAATCTCGGCAGGTTTTCACATAATGTGCGACATCTGCACACAGTCCGGGCCAGTAATACTTGTCTTGAATGCGGCGGAGGGTGCGAGAAAACCCAAGATGTCCAATTGTCGGCTCGTCGTGTGAAGCCTGTAGAATTTCTTTGCGAAGACAAGCAGGTACAACAAGGAGGCAGGCTGTTTTGTTCGCTGTGAAGTTTTGAAGTTTGTGAATACGAAGACGAAGTTGTTCTGTATCAGAACGCTGCCTTCACGTCTGTGCAGTTTTTTGGTAATTTGTGCTATAATCAGGGAGGCGCCGCTCCCTTTATGCCACGGCGATAGAAGTGGAGGCTGCTGTGCCTCTATTTGAACCCGGTGGGTCGGCAGCAGCCGCCCAGAGGAAGCGCCTGCATCGCCAGAGTGACTCGAGCAGCCAGGGCACTGTTGTGTACTCGGTGCCAAGTGAAAACTCCTCGTCCTCGGCCGACGACGGCTTCATACCGGTTGTTGGAAAGAAGGCCAAGCGCAGACTGCGTCGACAAGCCGAATCGTCCTCATCGAGCACGTCAACGGTGTCCTCTTCAAGAACGCCAACGATCATCAGGGCGCGAAGTTCCTCAGCGCATACATCCTTGTTTGTGCCGTTGAACTCAACGGACAACTTGAACCTACTGAGCAGTCAAGCCATCTTTATTTATCTGGAGAGCCTTGTACCGGGAGGCATAAAAGATGTCAGAATCAACCCGTTCAAAAACGTCATTGCCATTGATGTGGTGGAGCGAAGTTCACTAGAGAATTTAATCGCAATCCCAAAACTCGGCAACATCACTGTACGTCCCCTTATTCTCCAGGACAGCGGCACTACGGCTGGCGTAATCTACAACGTCGATATCGCCATCTGTGATGCAGATTTACCCATGTTGATCAAGCCGGCAACCGATGGCATTTCCATCATTCAAGTTCAGCGGTTAGGCAGATCTCCATGCATCAAGCTGGCCTTCAAGGGTGACTGCATACCATCGTACGTGAAGGTTGGGCACTTTCGTCATCCAGTTCGACCTTTTGTGCCTAAGCCACTTCAATGCAGGAAGTGCATGAGGATCGGCCACGTGAGCGGCGTCTGCATCAACTCCATCGTGTGCCCGCGATGCTCCAAGTCACACAGCGGTGATGTTTGCTGCGCGACTACCTTGACGTGCGCCAACTGCCACGGCCCTCATGACTCTTCCTCGAAAGACTGCCCCCGGCTAAAGACCGAGCGGGCGGTACTGAAGCAAATGGTGCGAGACCATTCTACGCACAAGCAAGCCCCCGCAAAGGTGCGACGACGTCGTTCGTGCCGCCGAAGGTCGTCAAAGAAAGCAGTCACATTTGACAATAATGCCCCAAACCCAACTGCAGCTTGTCTGCCTCCACCAAAAACCGTACCAAATTAAGGGATCCCGGCGCTTGGTGAGGCTGGACCTGCTGCCTCAGATGCAACTTGGTCACCACTGCCAAAGCCTTCTACGCCTACTGCGTCAGGGATGTTGGCGTACTCAGGGCAGTGTGCAGCGCCTACGACTGATCCAGCCAACAGGCACGATCAAGGCCATGGCCCAGATATGCAAGTGCTTCCAATGCTTCGTGGGTTGTAGCGTCTGGCGTCGGACCGCTGCTGATCTTTGATCCGTAATCGGGCAAGCCTTCGAGCTGCTTCTGCGCGTTTAAGGTAGGCGGCAACGTCGACGATCTCTTCTTCTGTAACATTGGCCAGCATGGCGTCTAGCATGGTCGTGCAGACGGACTTGCATTCCCATTACATGCCCTGAGCAAGCCCTTTCCTCCTCTTGATTTCGAATAGGATGTAATTAACCCGCATTCTTGCCCTCACCCACTGTGCCCGCTTCCGGTCTCTTAACGTTAGACCTATAATCTTTCTTTCCATAGTGCGCTGCGTTGTCTTCCCTTTAAGCTGAACCACTTCCGTTATAGCCTCCATGTTTCTACCCCATTGATGAGTACCGGTAGCATACAGCCGTTATATACTTTTCTCTTGAGGGGTATTGGTAAACTACCGTTCATGATCTGAGAGAATGTGCCAAATGCGCTCCACCACATTTTCATTCTTCTAGTTATTTCACTCTCGTGATCCGGAACTGCGGTGAATACATGCTCTGAGTCGACGTATTCCCTTACCACTTTCAGCTCCTTGCTACCTACTGTAAACTCCCGTTCTCTTCAGAGACTGTTGAACATTATCTTGGTTTTCTGCATATTAATTTTTGAACCCACCATTCTGCTCTGTCTAACTCACTGATCATGCTTTCCAGTTCATTTTGCGAAAGACTTAGCAAGGCAATGTTATCATCGAATCATAGAAGAACTGCAGATTGGGCTAGTTGGTGATGCATAGTGGTGGTTCGACAGCGCAACAGCACACACAGACCAAGTAGGAGACAAGACACATAAATCAGCGCTGAACTTACAGCTGGTTTTTCATTTGGAAGAAGCACGTCATATACACAGTCACGAAAAAACAGCGCACATGCGCAATGTCAAGAAGACACCTAGTGATAGTAAATGGTAAAACAGGTGTAAAAGCACGTGTGCATCCGCTGGACCGCTACCCACTATGTAGCAGATTGATTTCTAGAGGCGATAATGAAAGAGATCGCGTACTCACGCATCCTTCACTTTTTCTGATAATGTGAAATGCCTCAGCTACTTCTCGAGTGAGCTGGTCAGGATGAACGAACAGAACATCAGTGTCATCAAAAAAAAAAAAAAAACGGGGGTGCATTTGCACGCGAAACAATGTTTAGCCAGGTTAGTTTCTTTCTTCATTACAGAATTAGCGTGCTCCATGAGCCGCACGTTAACGCAGCGGCCAGTCTGTCCTTTGTATGTAAGGCCGCAGGACAGGAGAATTTGATACACAACGCCCATCTTGCAGGGAACATATCTATTTTCATGGTCTATGCTGCAAGGATTTCTTCTGCGCCCTTCATGCCTTCTTTGAACCGCCGCCTCCACCCTTTCTAGTTTGTTAGGTGCAGAGAACAGAACCTTTACCCCATGCTTGCTCCCCACCCTTTTAATCCGGTTCGACAGCTTGTGAACATATGGCATAACCACTACCCTTCTCCTTTCTACCGAACCCTTTTTCGACCCCGAGGTACTTGCAGACAATTTCATGGAACGGCGGACTTTGTCCGCCCTCGAAACGAGAACTGAGTCCGGGAAAGCAGTTTCCCTACATCTGTCGGCCTGGGCTAAGAGACTGGGCATCATTTTATGATAATAAGATTTCTTTACTGCCATGCCTAAGCATGCCGTAACGATACCGCTTTTTACAAGCTTTGAATGACAGGACCTGTAATTCAAAAGAGGCTTTTCATTCCTGGATTAATACTACCAACAGACATGGTTTGATTCGAAAGACAACTTTAAATCAAGGAATTTCAACACTGTTTCCTGAGGGACTTCATGTGTGAACCTCAGCCCCGACCCATTCCGTGCAAAAACATCAAGAACATTTGACACAAATTCTGGATTCACGGACCTAGCCAGTACCAAGTTATCGTCCACATAACGAAAAATGCGTATACAACAACCGGCTAGATCAGTCTCAACTTTCATAACAACCCGGCTTAGATAAATGTTACTGAAAATGGGGGCTACCTTCGCACCTATGCACACACCCGATTTTTGCATATAAAGTTGGCCATCCCACTCAACAAACGTGTTACTCAAGTAGTAGGTTAACATTTCCAGAAAAGATCCTGTCGTGATTCCACACTCATTTTGGAACATGCATTCATCGTTGTCCTCCGTGATACATTGCTGAACATATTGGATTAGTTCATAGTGTGGAAGAGAATAAAACAAGTCAACCACATCGACGCTAAAACCATCACATAGTGCTGGGCTCCCATTTCGGAGGAAATCAGCGACTGCCTCAGAATTAGGTACGAGAAACGGATCCTTTACGCGAAGTGACGACAAATGTTTGCACAGATAGGTAGACACAACCAACTGCCAAGAATTGCGCTCAGATACAATTGCCCGGAAAGGAACGTTAGGCTTGTGCGTCTTAGCACTAAAGAAAATTTCTAGCACCGAGTGTTCAGCCTCCCTCACTATCTTTGCCATACCTTCTAGCTCAAACTTCCGAAGCAAAGTCACTGCCCTCTTCTTGCTCAGCACCGGATTCCTAGTGACACTTTTGAAGTTCTTCATTACTGATTCATGGGCCTTTGCAGAAAACTGGTCCTCTGATATTACTACAAAGAAACCCTCGTTGTCCGACTGGACAGTGCGCAAGCGGTTATCGTACAGATAGTCGACTAATGAGCGAAACTGATTATACTTCCCCTTCGAACTAACGCATCTAGAGGCGGCATCAATGCACTCTGACCCGCATTTTGTTCGGTCTGCAGCGGGGGCTTTAGAAGAGACATCTCGTACAAGTGCCAACCTTTAGACGGTCATCATGCCCGATTCTAGTCAAATCTTCGGTCCAAGACGTAAAGTTTGTGCATGCCTTGGATCCAAGGCGATGTCTCCAAGTACCCAAAGCTTCCCTCCCGCGGAAGAACGCCTCTTGGCTTTGGGAAGGGAAGACCGGACGACGTTCCACAGGAATTCTGTAAGGTGGTCTGTAGTCCTACACCAATCACGAAAAACACGCTGGTTCTGGCGAGTTGTCCCGCTGGCGCATCTTGACCACAACACATCCTTGAAGAATCTTGCCTGGCGCATCCATTCACTTCGAAGAATCTGCAGACCCTCTTCCTGTGCCCCGTGGAAGGTCTCAGCCAACCGCAAAGTGCCTGTACATCCTGAGGGCAAATGTCTTGCCGACAGTGCCACGAAGCAGTGCGTGTCCGGCAGATACACATAGCTATAAGCGGAGATAGGACAGCTGGGTTAGACAAGTCCAAATTGTGACACATAAAAGACGCCCATGTACTAGAAATAAACTGTAGAAGAACTGCAGATTGGGCTAGTTAGTGATGCATAGTGGTGGGTCGACAGCGCAACAGCACTCACAGACCAAGTAGGAGACAAGACACACAAATCAGCGCTGAACTTACAACTGGTTTTTTATTGGGAAGAAGCACGTCATATATACAGTCACGAAAAAACAGCGCACATGCGCAATGTCAAGAAGACACCTAGTGATAGTAAATGGTAAAAACAGCTTTAAAAGCACGTGTGCATCCGCTGGACCGCTACCCACTATGTAGCAGATTGATTTCTAGAGGCGATAATAAAACAGATGGCGTACTCACGCATCCTTCACTTTTTCTGATAATGTGAAATGCCTCAGCTACTTCTCGAGTGCGCTGGTCAGGATGAACGAACAGGACATCAGTGTCATAAAAAAACAGTGTGCTTTTGCACGCCAAACAATGTTTAGCCAGGTTAGTTTCTTTCTTCATTACAGAATTAGCGTGCTCCATGGGCCGCACGTTAACGCAGCGGCCAGTCTGTCCTATGTATGTAAGGCCACAGGACAGGGGAATTTGATACACAACGCCCATCTTGCAGGGAACATATCTATTTTCATGGTTTGGGGCTCTCAACGGACTACTACCTCCTTGTCGTGAGCCCTGGGTAACGCTAAGAGTAGTCCAAGAGAGATGGAGATTGTGTTGCTTAAGTTCTCCATCTCATCAGCCGGCCTCGGTTGGCGTGAGCCTGTAAAGCAAGCTGAAGGCTGGCTGAGTTTGGGTTCTCAGTAACATGGGTGAGCTCTCACCCGGGGAGGCCCTACTGAAAATAGGGCTAATTCGTGCTCCCTTAAGGGGGTACGGCGCCTCGGGGCAGACGGTTTTTGGAAGGTGGTGGTCCGCGGCGCCAACCAGAACATTGGCAGTTTCGCTGATGATGGGCTGGATTGACTGGGCCGTCTGTTCTCGGTGGCCTAACCGTAGGGTTTGGCTCCCTGGACGTAGTCGAAGTCTGCGACCGGGGCTGTGGAGTACGTGAGATGCTCCAAGGCCGGGTAACTGTGGGAATGGTAGCGTCCTCCTGTAACCCAGCCGGCGGCGGGCCTCGGCGATGAAGGCCCTAGGCGTAACGCCGGGAGCAGTTGCGTGCTCCTGTAACCCAGTCTATTGGGGGCAACTGTCATTGGTGAACCTGGGAAGGGCTGTGGTGACCCTCTCCCTCTCATCGAAAGCGAGAGAGTTCATACGCCACGGCAGCTTAGGGATAGGCTGCTGCGGCTAAGTCTCAAGCGAATACGCTGCAGGGAAATCCCCGCTGACTAAAGTCATCAGGGGTAGGGGCGTCCCTGTGTAACCCGAGCCCTACCATCACTCGGGAGCGCTGCTTGGGTCTGTCCTCGGTCCCCCTCCGGGCAACCAGGGCCATCTCTGGGAAACGCTGAGGCCTGCGGGCGTCTCAGTAGGCGAAGAGACCGAGGGCGAAGCGAAAGCAGGACTGGCGCTTGCGTCCCTTGAGAGCCTGTGAGTAGTACTGCTGTGAGACCATAACGGTGTGGGATGAAGCCCACACTCGCACTTCCCGGTACGTAGGCGGTAGGTCCTGACTTAGTACACCAGGGCCGGCGTCAAAGCCAAGACGCTTAATAAAATTTGGTACAATCGGGCTCTCGCTTGGAGTGCGGCACGAAGAGATTACCCGAAGTCGAGGGCGCTTCGGCGTCTGGCAGGGGTGCGCAGCACGGAAGCGCATCACGGGGAGTAGCGACCCCGCCTATCCGAAGCTCCTGGTTTGGACCCAGACACGACCAACGAGGTGGCAGTAGTGGACAAGCCCGCCACGCTCGATAGGAGGGCTTTCGGGCCCGAGGATGACCAAACCTAAATTGGTACAAGAGCAGTCTCTGGTGTGGGGGTCCACTAGTTGTCGAGCTTTGCTCCAACTTATGGGACTCGCTTCTTGGGAAGTGGTCTGGCCCTGGCCTACTTCGTGTATGGCTAGGGGGAACTCTTGTGGAAGACCGAAAACTTCTTACCGAAGCGGTGGCCTTGTGGTTGAGCATCCGCCTCGCATTCGGGAGGTGCTGGGTTCGATCCCCAGTGCCGCCGGGTACCCACCGGTGTCTAATGGGTGCAAGATTTCCCCCGGCGTGGTGCTCGGCTCTTCTGGGTTAGATGATTGGGAAAAGGGTCTTTACCACAGTTGCTCTGATGGATCAGCGATAACTTCCGCCATACAACGTTACATCCGCCTCGTGCGGCAGAAGCCCATTTTTGGCCCTGAAAAAACATGAAAATAGATATGTTCCCTGCAAGATGGGCGTTGTGTATCAAATTGCCCTGTCCTGTGGCCTTACATACATAGGACAGACTGGCCGCTGCGTTAACGTGCGGCTCATGGAGCACGCTAATTCTGTAATGAAGAAAGAAACTAACCTGGCTAAACATTGTTTGGCGTGCAAAAGCACGCCGTTTTTTGATGACACTGATGTCCTGTTCGTTCATCCTTACCAGCGCACACGAGAAGTAGCTGAGGCATTTCACATTATCAGAAAAAGTGAAGGATGCGTGAGTACGCCATCTGTTTCATTATCGCCTCTAGAAATCAATCTGCTACATAGTGGGTAGCGGTCCATCGGATGCACACGTGCTTTTAAAGCTGTTTTTACCATTTACTATCACTAGGTGTCTTATTGACATTGCGCATGTGCGCTGTTTTTTCATGACTGTATATATGACGTGCTTCTTCCCAATAAAAAACCAGTTGTAAGTTCAGCGCTGATGTGTGTGTCTTGTCTCCTACTTGGTCTGTGTGTGCTGTTGCGCTGTCGACCGACCACTATGCATCACCAACTAGCCCAATCTGCAGTTCTTCTACAGTATATTTCTAGTACATGGGCGTCTTTTATGTGTCACAATTTGGACTTGTCTAACCCAGCTGTCCTATCTCCGCTTATAGCTGTGTGTATCTGCCGGGCACGCACTGCTCCGTGGCACTGTCGGCAAGACATTTGCCCTCAGGATGTACAGGCACTTTGCGGTTGGCTGAGACCTTCCACGGGGCACACGAAGAGGGTCTGCAAGATTCTTCGAAGTGAATGGATGCGCCAGGCAAGATTCTTTAAGGATGTGTTGTGGTCAAGATGCGCCAGCGGGACACCTCGCCAGAACCAGCGTGTTTTTTGTGAGTGGTGTAGGACTACAGACCAGCTTACGGAATTCCTGTGGAACGTCGTCCGGTCTTCCCTTCCCAAAGCCAAGAGGCGTTCTTCCGCGGGAGGGAAGCTTTTGGTACTTGGAGACATCGCCGTGGATCCAATGCATGCACAAACTTTGCGTCTTGGGCCGAAGTTTTGCCTAGAATCGGGCATGATGACCGTCGAAAGGTTGGCACTTGCACGTGATGTCTCTTCTAAAGCCCCAGCTGCAGACCGAACAAAATGCGAGTCAGAGTGCATTGATGCCGCCTCTAGATGCGTTAGTTCGAAGGGGAAGTATAATCAGTTTCGCTCATTAGTCGACTATCTGTACGATAACCGCTTGCGCACTGTCCAGTCGGACAAGGAGGGTTTCTTTGTAGTAATGTCAAAGGACCAGTTTTCCGAAAAGGCCCATGAAGCAGTTATGGAGAACTTCAAAAGTGTCACTAGGAATCCGGTGCTGAGCAAGAATGGGGTAGTGGCTTTGCTTCGGAATTTTGAGCTAGAAGGTATGGCAAAGAAAGTGAGGGAGGCTGAACACTCGATGCTAGAAATTTTCTTTAGTGCTAAGACGCACAAGCCTAACGTTCCTTTTCGGGCAATCGTATCTGAGCGCAATTCTTGGCAGTTGGTTGTGTCTACCTATCTGTGCAAACATTTGTCGTCACTTCACGTAAAGGATCCGTTTCTCGTACCTAATTGTGAGACAGTCGTTGATTTCCTCCGAAATGAGAGCCCAGCACTATGTGATGGTTTTAGCGTCGATGTGGTTGACTTGTTTTATTCTCTTCGACACTATGAACTAATCCAATATGTTCAGCAATGTATCACGGAGGACAACGATGAATGCGTGTTCCAAAATGAGTGTGGAATCACGACAGGATCTTTTCTGGAACTGTTAACCTACTACCTGAGTAACACGTTTGTTGAGTGGGATGGCCAACTTTATATGCAAAAATCGGGTGTGTGCATAGGTGCGAAGGTAGCCCCCATTCTCAGTAACATTTATCTAAGCCGGGTTGATATGAAAGTTGAGACTGATCTAGCCGGTTGTTGTATACGCATTTTTCGTTATGTTGACGATTACCTATACTGGCTAGGTCCGTGAATCCAGAATTTGTGTCAAATGTTCTTGATGTTTTTGCACGGAATGGGTCGGGGCTGAGGTTCACACATGAAGTCCCTCAGGAAACAGTGTTGCAATTCCTTGATTTAAAGTTGTTTTTCGAATCAAACCTTGTCTGTTGGCAGTATTAATCCAGGAGTGAAAAGCCTCTTTTGAATTAAAGGTCCTTTCATTCAAAGCTTGTAAAAAGCGGTATCGTTACGGGATGCTTAGGCATGGCAGTAAAGAAATCTTGTTATCATAAAATGATGCCAGGCTCTTAGCCCAGGCAGACAGATGTAGGGAAGCTGCTTTCCCGGACTCAGTTCTCGTTTCGAGGGCGGACAAAGTCCGCCGTTCCCTGAAATTGTCTGCAAGTACCTCGGGGCTGGAAAAGGGTACGGAAGAAAGTAGAAGGGTAGTGGTTATGCCATATGTCCACAAGCTGTCGCACCGGATTAAAAGGGTGGGGAGCAAGCATAGGGTAAAGGTTCTGTTCTCTGCACCTAACAAACTAGAAAGGGTGGGGACAGACTAGCCGCTGCGTTAACGTGCGGCTCATGGAGTACGCTAATTCTGTAATGAAGAAAGAAACTAACCTGGCTAAACATTGTTTCGCGTGCAAAAGCACGTCGTTTTTTGATGACACTGATGTCCTGTTCGTTCATCCTGACCAGGGCACTCAAGAAGTAGCTGAGGCATTTTACATTATGAGAAAAAGTGAAGGATGCGTGAGTACGCCATCTGTTTCATTATCGCCTCTAGAAATCAATCTGCTACATAGTGGGTAGCGGTCCAGCGGATGCATACGTGCTTTTAAAGCTGCTTTTACCATTTACTATCACTAGGTGTCTTCTTGACATTGCGCATGTGCGCTGTTTTTCCGTGACTGTATATATGACGTGCTTCTTCCCAATATAAAACCAGTTGTAAGTTCAGAGCTGATTTGTGTGTCTTGTGTCCTACTTGGTCTGTGTGTGCTGTTACGCTGTCGAACCACCACTATCATCGAATCGCAGAGCGGTATGGAAGGAAAAATTATAAGTGTAAAAGTAAGATATCGGAAGCAGGCAGAGCGTGGGAGAGAATAAACGCGAGTTAATAACATCCTAGCCGAAATCAAGAGGAAGTACGGGGCTTGGTCAGGGCATGTAATGCAAAGGCAATATAACCGCTGGTTCTTAAGGGTAATGGACTGGATGCCAAGAGAAGGCAAGCGTAGCAGGGGCGGCAGAAAGAAGGAGAACCGCCACCCCCTCCCCTCAATTTAAAGCTGATAGCGAACATTCGAGATAAAGGGCGCAAAGTTACTAGAACATTCCGGAACAACGTAGAATCAGCTTTGCCTGGCTGCGATCAATCGAGATAAATCTAGTCGCGTCTTGCGTCGCAAACAAAGCGATAAGGTGGTGTCGCGGCAGATTTGAAAAACGAACAAACACTGGAAATATTCGCGGCAATACTATAGAACTTCTCTATGTGGGCAGCTATATCGCAATTCATGAGGAATCCCGCAACCAATTCTCGTCTGTCCGCTAACCCACGATACCATATTACGTGCCCGCCCGTTAGTACTATGTATGCCTCATCTGTCCTTCTAACCTCACTAGGCTCTATGACGTCCCATTTAGTACCCGCTAGTTCCTCGAACAGCGCTGCTAGGCTAGCCTCACTGCATAAGGTTGCAGCGTTAAACGTTGCAAGGTTCAGTTGCCAATGGCGGCCTGTCCGGAGCCAGGGATTCTTAGCACCCCTCGTTGCGTCACAGGTCTGACCGCCGCCTTGTTCAGTTACTCCGCAGCCGCTGGGGACTGAGGGCCGAGGGTTAATTGGTTTACTCATATAGGCGGGAGTGGCGCATTACTACACCAGGGTGGCCAAATCCTGTTCTGGTGAGGGGGTGGGGTATTGGTTCAGGTAATCGAGATTAGGCAGCACCCGAGGTCTGGTTATGCAATTCCACCGACACGCGGAGTTTTTTTCTTTTTTTAAATCCGGTGGAGACTTGAGTAGCACTGGGATTCGAATCCCGGTCCTCTTGCAAGCTAGACACTCTAGCTCTTCGCCATCGCTCCACCTCGGGAACCCATAAAAGCCGTATTAATGGTGTAGGCATATTGAGTGCACCCTTTTCCAAAAATAAAAAAATAGGGTATAGAAAGCGTGCCCTCCTCGGTGCTACGCTCGTAAAGAGAGCGAATTGTTTCAGTGTGCTGTCAGACCAGTTCTTGCCAGGCATGCCTAGGCCACAGTAGGTTTGCGCGCCGCCATAAGGTGGGCAGAAGAGGCCTGGGGGCGACGCCAAAAGCATCTTTGAGAACCGAGCAACAGGGGGCCTTCATTCACCTTCCCCCTTTTGTTATTCCATTTTTCGCGTGGTTTACGGTGACATTGCATTTTAAGAACATAACCTGTTATCTCATTTTCTTTTCTTTCACCACGTTTCTTTTGCTTGTTTGCACGCTACCTGCCGCCTGGCATTCACTTTTTCGCATTAGACAACATTTTGTGCGCTCCTTCCGACCCTTGTTTATTCTTCCTACTAAAGGTACACTTGATCTTTTTTGCACTTATATTGGCCATTCCCCACATTTAGCCTCGTGTCTTTGTCTGCTCGTCTGTCTGTGTGAAGCTTGTTTTGTTGCAGGCTGCCCGACTGCCCACGGAATGGTGGCCAACCTGCCAATATATAATAATAATAATAATAATAATAATAATAATAATAATAATAATAATAATAATAATAATAATAATAATAATAATAATAATAACTTCTTTATTTCCATCAGTGATGGAGGAGACTGCGAGTAAAAGTCCCTTTAGAGGCATGCGACTTGACTAGAGCCCGCAGCCTCCTTTACAAGGCAAACAGCGATTGAGCAGGAGATATACAAAGCAATTGACCACATGTGAAATTTGCACAAAAAATAAACGCAAAAACACAGATTACCTGAAAAACGCTCTTCAATTATTTAAAAAAGATTGAGTGACAAAGTGTTGACGTAAAGCTCGTACATCAGTTATATAAATATCAAGACTTGATTTCAGAAACAAATTTAAAAGTGTTGCTAGTGTGTATGATATCTTTTGTGTAAAATAATTGGCACGCGGAGTGACTGCCTTCAACTGTTCCGTACACCTTGTGATGTAAGAATGTGTGTTCCTGGTGCGATCAGATAACTCATGAAGGAACTGTAAATTCTCTTTTACTTCCCGTTTGTAAGCTTGACTTAACTTGTAATGAGAAAGGTTAAACACGGGTATTATATTTGCTTTCGGAAATAAGTCTGATGTGCGGGCATTGTATGGCATGTTAAATAGTACTCGCAAAAACCTTTTCTGAAGTTTATGTATCTTTTCTAGATTCGTACGTGATGCGGTACCCCACACGAGCAGACAGTAATAAAGTGTAGAGATGTAAAGTGTATATATATATATATATATATATATATATATATATATATATATATATATATATATATATATATATATATATATATATATATATATATATATATAATTAACGCAATAGAGTGGGCACACGGTGGGAAAAGTAAAAATCTTTATACTAACGCTTCGACCAGGGTCTGGCCTTCCTTCGTCAGAGACTGAAAACACAACTTGGTTGTTTTTTCTGCTGCTTTGTAAGTAGTTTTCTTTAAACCAAAGAATAATCGAAGAATTATTCTCCCATTAATCAGCACTATCAATTAAAAAAAAACATTCCCCTATGCAACTTCTAAAGAAACAGCGCTACCCGCCTTCAATCATCGACGATGCCATTAAAAGGGCGGAAGTTACTAACCGTAATCACATCCCTGCGGAATCCCCGCCAACACCGCATCGCTCTAATCTAGTACTGACATTCACAGACAACCTACCGAATATTAACAAAATCCTTCAAAACCACTTCAATATCATAGAACAAAGTGAGCGGCTCTCAAAAATTCTTCCATTGGTCCCCCGGGTAACAAACAGAAGGCCAAAAAATTTACAAAATCACCTTGTGCACTCAATGGTTAATAAACCGAGGCCGGTGGGTTGCACACCTTGGGGAAAGAGCAGATGCCAAGTTTGCAAACACATGCAAACCACCGCACTGACTAAAAGTACCCATTCAGATTTCAACATGTTATCCGAGAGGACTTAAACTGCGATTCCAGTAATGTTGTTTACATGCTCGGGTGTGGCGAATGTCAGATGCAGTACATTGGCCAAACAGACAATTCCTTCCGATTAAGATTTAATAAGCCCCAATCACATACTCAATCTCTCCCTGGCCTCCCACTATCGAGACACCTCCGCGAAAAAGGCCACGAGTTTGACAAACTTAAAGTAACGATATTGCAGAGTAGCTTTAAAAACACCCGGGAGCGCGAACAACGCGAATCATACTTTATTTTCAAATTTAACACAGTGCAAAAGGGTATCAACGAAAACCATGGCACCCTATCGTCAATTTCGATGGCAGAAACCAAAGAAAATTTCAGGCCTAATAGACAAAGTACCACCACTGACTGAGTCGTCTGAGGTATACCCCTGTTGCATGTCAGTTTCGGCTTGTTTCCATCTGCTGTTCAACTCATTCTTTGGTCCCGCGAGGGCCATATGTCCCCTTCTCTTTCTTCTTTTTTTTTTTGTCATTATATATTTCTATATATTTTTTATTTCTTGAAATTTCTCTGTGCTATATCTCTTGTTTTTTGCATTCCTGTCAACAAGCCTTTCCATCTTGTCCTCCTATGGGAAGTTCATCTGGTTTTAGCGGCTCGCGTGTCACCATGTGGAGCCACTTTGGGCGGTCTCAACCTGTTCCGCCTCGTCCGGGCCATCTTTCGGAGCCGCTCGGGGCCGCACATACGCGGACAGAGGCATACCGAAACCCACAATTGGCGGACGCATCCCTTCTTCTGTTAAGCCCCACCACGTTTCATTGCTTTCCCCTTTTTCTCTGCTTTTGCTTCTCTCTCTCTTTTTCTTTTTTCTTGTCGCAGTAGCCGCGTGCGCACCCAGCCCGGCCTCCCTCTTTCGCTTCGTGTGTGTGTGTGTGTGTGTGTGTGTGTGTGTGTGTGTGTGTGTGTGTGTGTGTGTGTGTGTGTGTGTGTGTGTGTGTGTGTGTGTGTGTGTGTGTGTGTGTGTGTGTGTGTGTGTGTGTGTGTGTGTGTGTGTGTGTGTGTGTGTGTGTGTGTGTGTGTGTGTGTGTGTGTGTGTGTGTGTGTGTGTGTGTGTGTGTGTGTGTGTGTGTGTGTGTGTGTGTGTGTGTGTGTGTGTGTGTGTGTGTGTGTGTGTGTGTGTGTGTGTGTGTGTGTGTGTGTGTGTGTGTGTGTGTGTGTGTGTGTGTGTGTGTGTGTGTGTGTGTGTGCAGTGAGTTCACGGGTACGCGACGCGCCACCTTTGCTTCCCTAATATGCCATAGGTGTCAGCTGTGTTCCGTTCTCCCGGCCGCCCCTCCCTCTTTTTCCTTTTCTTCACTTTTCTTTATTTCTTTTATTTTTAAGCCTTCTGTGTGTCAAGTCCCATGCTATGAGAACACGCGCCCATGCACTGTATGGTAACTCTTGAAAAAGATCGGTCCTCCGATCGAAACGTCGAGTCAAATAAAAATGTTTCCTTAAATGAAGCGTATACTTCGATGTATATAATTTTAAGCAGTCAAGTACCTCATATATATATATATATATATATATATATATATATATATATATATATATATATATATATATATATACATATATATATATATTCTAGAGGCCCGTGTACGGTGCGATGTCCGTGCACGTTAGAGCCCCAGGTGGTCGAAATTTCCGGAGCCCCTTCGCTACGGCGTCTCTCATAGCCTGAGTCACTTGGGGACGTTAAACCCCCATAAACCAAACCGTATATATATATATATATATATATATATATATATATATATATATATATATATATATATATATATATATATATAAAGTAGACTGATACACGCGCTTAGAAGCATAAGGTTTTTCTGACGTTTCGACTAGGGACCAGTCTCAGCTCATACCTGAGGTCGCTCACACTGCCAAAATTCCTTTGGCTCCCTTTCCTCTTTACTTTTTTTTGAAATTTCTTACTTTTCTCATAATTCAGCTTGAGCTGCATAACTAGGTGCGGGTGCGATGGCCACCTGCAGCTGCTATACCAGCAAGGGGTGCAGTATTCCCCCGAGATAAAACACTGCTTGACCGCTGTTTGACTTCTTCCTTTATGGTTGGGTCAAGATTCTTTTAACAAAACAGGGGTCTCACCTGGGCGTTGTACTTCTCTACTGGCTACATGTTCTACGCGCTCTCTCTTTTCTTTTTATTCCCTTTTCCCCCAGCCGCCCGTCGTAGAGCTCCAACTGCTCTTTCCTGCTTTTTGCTTCTTTTTTTTACATTTCTACCTATTCTGTATTGTCTTTTCTCCCTCCAGCTCTGGGTCGTCATCATCATCATCTCATCAGCCTGAGTACACCCACTGCAGGGTAAAGGCATCTCCCATGTCTCTCCAATTGACCCGGTCCTTTGCCACCTGCACCCACCCTATGGCTGCGGAGTTCTTAATCTCATCCGCCCACCTAACCTTCTGCCGCCCCGTGCTAAAATCACTCTTGAAAAAGATCGGTCCCCCATCGAAACGTCGAGTGAAATAGAGACGTTTCTTTAAACGAAGTGGATACTTCGCTCCATATTATTTTAAGCAAGCAAGTACGTCATGTTTTCACAAGTTTTCGCACATATGTTTTCACACACACACACACACACACACACACACACACACACACACACACACACACACACACACACACACACACACACACACACACACACACACACACACACACACACACACACACACACACACACACACACACACACACACACACACACACATATATACATATATATATATATATTAAGGAAGCCAACAGTCCCCGAAACCAAAAAATAGAAACAGTCCCCTATGCACCTCGCACAGTCCCCTATGCAATATATATATATATATATATATATATATATATATATATATATATATATATATATATATATATATATATGTGTGTGTGTGTGTGTGTGTGTGTGTGTATATATTAAGGAAGCCAACAGTCCCCGAAACCAAGGTGCATAGGGGACTGTTTCTATTTTTTATTCTCAAGTGCCAGAATTGGTTTTAAAGAAAATTACTTAGCAGCAGAAAAAACAACCATGCCGCCGGTGGGATTCCAACCCACGACCTCCGAATATCGCGTCCGGTGCTCTTACCAACTGAGCTACGGCGACGGTTGTCCAATCTCCTGCTTTCGTGGGTATTTCCGTTTTGCGTGTAAGCGATCGAACCTTAAGAGTGTTCACCAGTGCCACCCTCGTCCATAGCGGTGGACGTAGCACGTCCTGTAATACCGCGAGTGTTACGCAGAACGTCACGCTCGCGGTATTACAGGACGTGCTACGTCCACCGCTATGGACGAGGGTGGCGCTGGTGAACACTCTTAAGGTTCGATCGCTTACACGCAGAACGTCACGCCCGCGGTATTACAGGACGCGCGGTTTCCGCCCTCGCCGTTAGATGACGTCCTAAGTCATCTAAAAAAAATAGAAACCTTCCCCTATGCACCTTAGTTTCGGTGACTGTTGGCTTCTTTAATATGTTTGTCAAACAAGCCCTTCATTTCATTTGATTTGTCTGCTAATATAAATATATATATATATATATATATATATATATATATATATATATATATATATATATATATATATATATATATATATATATATATATATATATATATTCTCACGTAGCCGTTTGGGTCCCGGACACAAGATTCATACTCCAACGCAAAAGCTTTAACCGAGACGCCAGCGAAGAGCATCGAGACCAGGCTGGAGAGGAACTTCAGGTTCTTCTTTTCAGCGCACGAGGCATGCACAAGAAAAGAAAGAAAAAAATAAGCAGTCCTAATAAAAAACATGTGGTGATGGCGCGAGGTTAGGCCACTAACACAGCTCCCGCGAGAAACAAGGTTTCAGCCGCACATCATGGACCACTTCGGCTCTCTGCTGACGACGAGTAGTTGTGGAAGAGCCATCTAGAAGAACTTGATATGTGACGTCGCTCAGTTCACGGACCACTTTGTAGGGGCTGATGTACTGCTTGAGCAGTTTCTCGGAAAGCTCTCGACGTCGAATTGGAGTCCACACCCACACCTTCTCATCCGGTTCGAACGGCACCACCACCGGTCTCCACTAGGTGGCTGGATGCCGCCTTCCCGCTTTCCGAAGTGGACGCTAGTGAAGCCACTGGAAGTTGGGCAGCATGCCCCGGAAGTTCGGTGTCTGCTGTGTATTTCAATGCAAAAAGTCGCATCTTTCGGGCTTCCATCTTCAGTTTTTCACATTTTTTTTCATTTAACGTACACTGTAATAACAAAGGAATAAGCTAGCTCAAAGCGAGAAATGTGTGCATAGTTTGGGGAACCAACCGTGTAATTTCAAAGAAACCGAAGAAAAAAAGCCATGCATGTCTCGCACTGCCGCGGCAAAAGGGTACGTGCATTAAACATCATTTTCTTATCTCGTTCTTGTCTTCCGAGTGTAATTACGAGAATTAGTGGAATGACGATGGGGCAAAGCCGTCTTAAAACCGAATTTTCATGTAGCAAAGAAGAGGCGAACGATGGCGCGGAAATCGTGACACTCCAAGAGCCACTCGTAATGCAGCTGGCGCAGTTTCAGTTTCGAGTTGGTGGCAACGATGTCTGTTCTCATCGATGGCAGGTGATGTTTATCGCTTTAGGGTGTCATTTACTTTCCAGACGTGCTTTTAACCTAACCAGCTGGTATATGTATAAACAGTAATTCCAAAAATTACGTTCAGGCCAGGGGCTCTTATAGTATCTCATGATTTTCTTTTTGTCGCACTGCTTGTTTCGTGTATATATGCGCTTTTGAGACCTGCTTTATAGCCCATATATTTTCAATGTGACCTTTGATGAGTGCGGTTTTCTTTCTTTCGTTGATAATATGCGTCGACTGCTGTCTTGTAAGGTGGCCCCTGGGCCGTCGTCAAGTTGCTTAGTGCCACTTTTAGTCCAGGGGACCATTCAGAGTTTGTCTTTGTACCACTGAAAAATAAACGAATTGAATTGAATTTTCTTATCTCCTACTACTGAAACTGAGCTAGTCCATTTATTTTCTGAGTTACGTAATACGACGTCTCGTGACATTGATGGCATGCATATTACACCTGTAAAGGACGTCTTAGATATTATTGCACCTGTTTTAGCATATGTTTACAACCTCTGTCTGAATCTGGGGTATTTCCCACCAAAATGCAGACAGCTAAAGTACTTGCACTGTTTTAAAAAGGCAATAAAACTGCGATATCCAATTACAGACTCATTTCCATACTTCCAGTATTTTCAAAAGGACTTGAAAAAATAGCATTTCGGCGTATATCAGGCTTCCTTGAAAAAACATACGATACCCTTTCGTCGAAAAAGCAGTACCGTACCTTTGGGAGCCGCTAGTGTGAAACAGCAGAACACCGTCGGCACTTCACTAGATAGTAGCCCGCCATCGCTCCGGTTCGGTCTAAACACAATTCCGCAAAATGGTCACTGCAAAGTAAGCTGTCTGGTTATGGTTTGCATCTATTCTTTCTTAAATTTATCCCCCATTGATGATACCATCAATGGGGGATACCATCAATGGGGGGGCCTTAGAGCGCAACAACGTGCATCACAAATAAGAGCAGAGTTGGCGAAGCTATAGCACTACGGTACGACACAGAGCTGAGTAGACGAGGCTCCGTACGTGCTGTTTGCGGCGACGTCCTGTCGTCTCCTAGTGTCCTCAAATTTCAGTTAAATAGGCCCATATTTTCTTAACGTCTTTCCCGGAGACTTTGCTGGTCTCCTCATGCAGTTGACAGCGCTACAGGTCGACATTGTCGTTGAAAAAGATGAGAAAGGCAAAAAGACGAAATACTAAGTGGAAAACGAAAACTGAGACTGAAAAACCGTGTTGAGGTTCGTACTAGTGCACTGCCAAAGAATGACTTCCGGCACAATGCCGCTTACTTCCGATGGCTTCACTTTCGGGCACCAAATGCGCCATCCAGCCCCCTAGTGGAGATCAGTGGTCACTACTCGGTAGCGGCGACTGTAACGCCAAGCGTCGCGACCTTGCTGGTTCCGAATGCGCAGTCGCGCTTCTTCTGCGCGTTGGGTAAATTCCGCGGCACCCATTTCGATGTCATGGCCATCATGAAGCAACGTGGCCCAGGAACAAGAGTTTTCCATAATCAAAATGAAAATTTTCAGGTTTCAGTGTGAGCCCAACAGTTCTTATAGCCTATAGCATGGGTAGAAAGAAGCTCGAGGTGGTCCCTCCAAGTTGGGGAAAATAGAATGACGTCGTCCAAGTAGACCAGTCATGTTTGCCATTTAAAGCCCGAAAAGACTGCGTCTATCATTCGCTGGAATGTCGCTGGGCAGGTGCACAATCCGGAAGGTAGAACATTGAATTCATAAAGTCCGTCGGGCGTTCATCAACTTCGATCTGCCAATAGCCCTTTTTAGACCGAGCGAAGAAAAAAGTAGCGCGCGTGACATAGCCGGTCCAAAGAGTCATCAATGCGCGGTAACGGGTAGAAGGAAGGAAGGAAGGAAAGAAGGAAGGAAAGAAGGAAGGAAGGAAGGAAGGAAGGAAGGAAGGAAGGAAGGAAGGAAGGAAGGAAGGAAGGAAGGAAGGAAGGAAGGAAGGAAGGAAGGAAGGAAAGCGTTTATTGAGCTCTAGATAGTAGGCGAGCAAATTGGCGGACATTTTTTTTGCGACCTGGCTAAACTTCCAGTAGTCAACAAAAAATCTTATCCTGCCGCCTTTCTCCGCGCACACACACACACACACACACACACACACACACACACACACACACACACACACACACACACACACACACACACACACACACACACACACACACACACACACATACATACATACATACATAAATACATACATACATACATACATACATACATACATACATACATACATACATACATACATACATACATACATACTCAAGTAACACTTGTTGCGGGGCTAGTTGGTGCATAGTTCTATGTACAAATGTTAGCGCAAAAATAAGCGACAATTACAAGAAAGGTGGACAAGAAAACGCGTTTTCTTGTTTTTTTTATTTTTGTTTTTTTAAGCGCGTTGTCTTGTCCACCTTTCTTGTGATTGTCTCTTATTTTTAACATTTGTACATACACACATACATACATACATACATACATACATACATACATACATACATACATACATACATACATACATACATACATACATACATACATACATACATACATACATACATACATACATACATACATACATACATACATACATACATACATACATACATACATACATACATACATACATACATACATACATACCAAAGGTGATTTCTTGGCAGCTGATTGGTCAGCATATGACAGTCACCAAAAATTGAAAAACAACAAGGATTTAATTCACGATGTTTTGGCTGGACGACAAGTCTTTTCGAGTGTACTACAACTTTCGAAACACGCAGCTTTTAAAGCGCCCGAGAGGTACAGGAGTACCGTGAAGCACCAGTGCGAACAATAGGATGGAGGGATGCAAAAGATGACGAAGGGGAAAAAATAGATCTCAACTTGAAAAGGCGACCCCCTTAAATGGATACAGGGGTTGGAAAGGGGCGGACGACGGAAAATAAAAGCTACAAAAATAAAAAGGCGAAGGGAAATTCCTTTCCCCAGCACCTCATGGCTTCCTTAGACAGTGTAATGACTCTCGAGATGACGCTCGTCACTGCATTTTGGTTACAAGTGTGAAGCGCTTGACTCCTGCGCAAGAAGTAGGCAACATTCAAGAGAAGCCGCCAGGAATGGTGGTAAGACTGAATGCCAACGAGACATCTAAAAAAAGAAGTAAAAAAGCTGTTACACAAGACTTTGCAAAATGCTACTGAGAAATGGTTGGTGGTTACACGACAAACCACAAAATAGGACATCAGCGAAAATCACAGGTTGCTCTAATCAATCCTTACACAGAACAAACTGCAGTGAGTTACAAGGTTACAAGTAGACGTACAATGTACCGCAAAGACATATATATATATATATATATATATATATATATATATATATATATATATATATATATATTATATATACATATATATATATATATATATATATGTGTGTGTGTGTGTGTGTGTGTGTGTGTGTGTGTGTGTGTGTGTGTGTGTGTGTGTGTGTGTGTGTGTGTGTGTGTGTGTGTGTGTGTGTGTGTGTGTGTGTGTGTGTGTGTGTGTGTGTGTGTGTGTGTGTGTGTGTGTGTGTGTGTGTGTGTGTGTGTGTGTGTGTGTGTGTGTGTGTGTGTGTGTGTGTGTGTGTGTGTGTGTGTGTGTGTGTGTGTGTGTGTGTGTGTATTGCAGCGGGTAGACGATGACGACAATTAGCGATTGAACAAGTGCCTTGTGTTGTTTCTTTTTTCGCGCCTGTAACCAACGAAGTTCTGGCTGTGTTCTAGGTGCCGATCACAGCTGTTCTCTTCAGTTGTGTAAATAACTGTCAATATATTCTTTCCCGCAACATATTTCGTGAAGGTGCTACTTTCGCCTACGCCTACCGACGACGGAGCTCGGCTGCGGCCGCCAGCTGTCTTCGCTAACCACGACCCAAGACGCCTCCCAGCAAACATCACCACCGGCCACGCCATCGCTCGTTCTTTCTGCCCCTCGTGACCCTGAGACATTTTTTGGCACCGACAAGGTTGACGTCGACGACTGGATCTACATGTGCGAACGCGTGAGTACATACAACCGCTGGGATCCGACCCTTATGCTCGCAAATGACACCTTCAATCCAAAAGACACTGCCCGAGTCTAGTACGAAGCTCACGGATTTGACCAGCTGGGACGTCTGCAAGCAGAAACGGCGCGAACTGTTTTGACGGCCGCCCGGCCGAACCCTTGCCGCTCAGAGGGACCTTGCATCCCGAGCTCAAACTTCCGGAATCCTATGCTTCGTACATTCAGGACGTGCTGGCCCTTTGCCTCAAAGTTGACAATAACATGCCCGAATCTGACAAAGTGGGCCACGTGTTGAAGGGGATCACCGACGATGACTTCAACTTCGTGAGGCATCAAGAACTGCACTACAGTCGACGGCATTATTAAGGAATGTCGCCGCGCCGCATCGAGAAAGCTAAAAGCAGGCGTGTTAACCAGCCGTGCACCCGTCTCCGCAACACGGCTGCGGCTTCCTCATGTGAGACCTGCTCTCCTGGCAAACTCCAGCGCCTCCGGAAAATGTGACCCGCATCATTCGACGGGAACTCGAAGCTATGTCCCCTGCCCCCCCGCATCTACGTGATGGAGATAACCACTTGCCTACAATCTCTCTGGTAGAAGCCTTGGTCCGTCAAGAGCTTGCAACCGTTGGACTCCAGCCCGTCAGCTTCGTACGTCCTTCACCACCACCAGAAATCGCTGCGCTTCCTCCTGGACGACCTTCGTACTTCACTCCACGTCGATGTAACCGTAACGACTGGCGGACAACCGACGACAAGCCCATTTGTTTCCTCTGCCACCGCATTGGCCACATCTCCCGTCACTGTCGCAATTATTGGTCCTGTCGTAGCACTTACAGTCCTCTAAGCTCTCACCGCAACGACGAGCAGCCCAGCCACTCACGACCCCTCCAGCCCAGGTCAGTGCTATCGTCACGGCCCGATTCCTCCCTCCAGCCGCTTACCCCCCCCCCCCCCCCCCTCCTGCGTCGGCAGTCTCGTTCGCTCCAACGCCGTCGTTCCTCTCCTGGCCCCTACGGACGCTCGCAAGTGGAAGACTAGACACTGCAGTGTCTGGAGGTGGTGCTGCAGTACATCCCCAGTCCCAAAACCCTCGCTAAGCTCTTCGCACACTCCATAATTTGCTCGCCATTCATGTCAATAGAGTGCCTGTGAGAGCCGTGATCGATACGGGCGCGCACGTATCCGTCATGAGTTCAACCCTACGACGGCACCTCAGAAAAGTACTGACCCTTGCATCCACTGTTCTCCGCGCTGCCGACGGCGGACCGCCTCCTGTGGTTGGACTATGCACAGCCCGTGTGACCATAACCGGCCGTCATACATACGTTCTATTCTCTGTTCTGGACCAGTGCCCTCATGACGTTATTCTTGGCCTCGACCTCCTGTCTGAGCATTCATCCCTCATCAGCCGCGCCACCAGTGTTGTTCTGCTTGACCTTCCCCTTTCTGCTGAGTCACCGTCCCCAGTTATACCTCGTCTTTGTGCTGTCAAGTTTGTCCGTCTACCGCCTCAATCCACAACTTACGTTTCTTTCTCATCTGCTCCCCCTGTCCCTAAAGGTCACTACATATAGTCACTCTGGAACTTGTAGTCGCCCTCACGCGAAGTATTGCGCTTGCCCACACTATTTTTCAATGTCGGCAAACCAAGCGTACCTTCCGGCCCTGAACTTTGGCTCGTACATCCAACCGCTCTCGCAATGCATCTCACTCGCTACGCTGTGCCCTGCTGCCGAATGTCTCATATCAGAGGTGGGCAGCTGCTTACCTTCCACTTATCAATGCCTCTTGCCTGCGGCCACGTCAACAGAACAACCAACGTAAGATTACTCCGACATGATCGCTTCTGACATACCGCCGATGCAAGCTCACGAGCTTAGGTGCCTCTTATCATCTTTTCGCGACATCTTTGACTTTGATGCCCGTGTTTTGCTTCGTACGTCTGTGGCGCCGCATCGCACAAATACCAGTGATGCCGCTCCGCTCGACAGGCGTCTGTACCGAGTGTCCAGTGCTGAACGCACCATAATAAATCAAGAGACACTCATGCCGCCTTCTTCAGTCCCCACCACTGCTTAAGCTCGGGATGCCATCGCCCAGGCAACGCTGGCGCGCCAAATAGCCCGTAGTCGGCTCCATGCCTCTCAAGATCAATCAATCAATACTTTATTCAACATCATCAGGATGTTGGGTGCGCCGGCAAAAAGCCAGTGATGAGGCTTGACGAGGCCGACGCACCCTACAGAGGCAGTTTGGTAGTGACACACATAAACAACAAAAGAAAGAAAGAAACCAAGTTGATACAGAGAAGATCATGGATTAACATTCGAACATTTAGGGCATGAGGTAGTACAGTTATCAATCAGTTGTTCGTCAACTCTGATTCATCATTTAATAAATGTGGGAGAGTGAAGCGCAACATTTGACAGCCATAATTTGTGCGCGTCCTAGGTAACAACCATTTCAAACTTGTTCTAGTTGAATACATAGAATGTTTACACTGTAATCTTGACAGCTGTAACATAAAACAGTTGTTTTTAATGACGCTTGCCCTGTATCGTTTGCGAAGTAATGTTTTGTATAACTGAGGAAGTGGGATGATGCCTAGTTCTTCGCAAATTGGTGCAGAATGTTCGAGTCGAGGAGCGTTCACAATATTTCTAACAGCTTTCTTTTGTAAACGATGCAAGCGGTTGATGTTAGTGAAAGATGTGGTACCCCAGAGCAGTAAACAGTAATCAACAACAGAAGAAAAAAGTGCGTTATACAGCATTTGCTTTAAATGCTTTGGCATAAAATATCGCAGTCGACATAAAATGCCAACGGCCTTAGACAATTTGTTAGCCACAAGGTCAACGTGATCGTTCCAAGTCAAATTTTCATTAAAAAGAACACCAAGACTTTTGACAGTTGGAACTAACTGAATGGATGATGATCCCATCCTAAGAAAAAGTGGTGGCAATAAAGTCAGTTTATTGCGAGGTCTAAAAAGCACTGCTTTTGTTTTTTCAGTGTTTATGTTTAAGGAGTTAATTTTGGACCATTCATGTAGAGAGTGTAAGCAATCTGCTGCTTGTTGCTCAAGATCTACCAAGTTTGCGGCTCTGAAAAATAAGGAAGTGTCGTCTGCGTAAATGACATAACTTGGATGATTGCTTAGGCAGACGATGTCATTGATGTAAAGGAGGAAAAGCAGGGGCCCCAGTATACTACCTTGTGGAACGCCTGAAAATATATGCAAGGCGTCTGATAAACAGTTGTTTATTATCACCTGTTGCACACGAAAGCCTAGATAAGATTGAAATATTTGAAGAAACTTGCCGCGGAAACCATAGTGCTCGAGCTTAGCTAACATTATTTTATGATTGATGCGATCGAAAGCTTTAGAAAAATCGACGAAGATTCCTAGCGTAAGTAGTTTCAGCTCAAATGATTCTAAAATAAGTTCTTTTTGGGTTAAGAGCGCGGTTTCAGTAGAAAAATGTTTTCGAAAGCCATGCTGGCTGGGATTAATAATGTTATGTTTGCTGCAAAAACCGTTTATTCGTTTAAACAGTATCTTTTCTTAACACTTTGAGAAAACAGGTAGAATAGAAATAGGTCGATAGTTTGACAGATGATGTTTGTCTCCACCTTTATGAATAACCGCAACTTTCGCAATCTGCATTCTTTTGGGGAACACTGCTTGCTCTATGCAGGAGTTAAAAATATATTCCAGGACTGGACTAACGATATCGGCTACATGTTTGACTGGTAACATTTTCAGGCCGTCAATATCCTGTGCCTTACTGTTGGGCAAGGCCAGGAGATCATTTCTGATTTCATTCGCGTCAGTAGGTGAGAGGAATGCACTAGAAACAACCCTATCGTCCAGGCACTGCACACTCATTAAATTCCCATTTTGAGCTGCTTGAGACAGAAAGTAATTGTTGAAAGTGTCTGCTAACTCCTTTCCGTTCACAGGTTTGTTGTCGACCAAAATTTCGGACACGCCAGTAGGAGTTGTACCTCGATTTAAAATTTCATTAATGTTGCGCCACACAAGATCAGCCTTTTTAAGCAAGTCACCGTTGAACAGTTTTTCGATGTACTCTTTTTTCGCACGACGAAGGAAGGACGTAACTTGGTTCCGATATGTTTTAAATTGTTGAAGGTCATCCAGTGACCTAGTTTGGACAAAGCGGTTGTACATGTCTGCTTTCCTTTTTATCATCTTTAGGCATTCTGTGGTTATCCACGGTTTTCGTGCTTTCCGGGGTTTTTGGAAGGTTTCGTAAGGAAAGTTTTCTTCATATTTAGACTTAAATATTGTAATGAACGCATTATAGGCATCATTAGGATCGGTTTCATTGACAACGACACTCCAGTCAATATTCCTTAGTGCAACACGAAAGTGATTTAATGTGGTAGGATTAATGCGCCTGTATTTTATTACAGTTGAACTACATTGTTTTTTAGACGTTAAAGAATCGACTATCAGGTATATGGGCAGGTGGTCGCTGATATGAGCAGTAATAACCCCTGATTTCAAACAATCAGCTGGAAGATTGGTGAAAAAGACGTCGATTGCCGTCGCTGCCTGCAACCGAGTGGGCTCTTTTATAACAGAAATAAAACTATTGCACTGCAATATGGACTCAATTTCTAGTTTGTTGGTAGAATATGAGAGCAAATCTACATTGATATCCCCGCCTAGAACAAGATTAAGAATATTTTCTGTCACCCATTCGAGGAATTCGTCAAGAAAGCTGCTAAAATTGGAGAAGTTGCCTTTAGGCGGCCGGCAGATAACTGTGAAGATATTTCTGCCGTTGCGCACGGAGAGGATTTCATAGTCATCATGAACGTAAGTAAAGTCGGTGACAAGGCTGTAGCTCAGATCCTTTTCTATCGCTATCATAACACCGCCGCCGCGCTTGTCAGAGCGATTCACTACGTACGTGTTGTAGTTTGGCAAGTCCAGTGCTTCACATGTGTTTTGATACCAAGTTTCAGTGATCATTAGTATATTGGAACGAAAGTTAAGTGTGGAAAGAAACGCTTCAAACTCATCAGCTTTGTTGCGCAACGATTGAGCGTTGATGTGAATGAACGACATTTTCTTGCTCACAGTAGGCGCTATGGATGTGCTAGATGGTCGTAAGGACGGATACGTTGTCTGGCCCGAGGGAGAACAAAGTGGCTCCATTGTGGGTGCGGAAAAGCAGTATGCCTAAGAGTAGGAGCCAAACCCCTATGAAAGCCGATCGAGGTCACATGCTTTGGACACCACTATCGCCGATGTGCCGTCAGATTTCCGGACCAGTATCTTGCCGTTACTGTGCCAGGCGTATTTGTAGTCGTGGTGTTTTGTCCATTCTTGTGTTTTTTGCAACAGCTCCCGATTTCGTTTGGTTAGGTTCTCAAGAATATGCACGTTGTCATTTCCATTCCCGATCTTTTTCCTGCTTTCCCACCATAGGTCACGAGTTTTTTGTTTAGAGAAGCGGCAGATAATAGCAGGGACCTTACCCCGCCTTGACGGCAGCTGGTGTATTGCATCCAGGTCGTCATCAGAAAGTTGCGGAAGCTCAATCCTTGCAGCGATAATGTTGATTTTTGCCAAGAGGTCTTCTTTATCTGTTTGAGGTATGCCGTGGAACTGTAAGTTGGCTAGCCTATTTCGCCATTCTAATTCGTCTAGCTGGGCTATTAGCGGTTCAGTGTGTTCGTTTTCTTCTAGTTTTTTGACTCGGCTCCTGATGTCCTTTATCGCGTGCTCGTTTTTATCAACACGGTCCAGTAAGTTAGTCAGTTGATCGGACATGAATTGAACAGACTGCTCTAACCCTTCAACTGTCTGTTTCAATGGCATCAGTGTTTCCAGTTTGCGATTGATGGCTAGCAACATTTGCCACATGTTCTGCATGCTTGGCTCCATGTCTGCTTTTTCAAGCTGTTGGTTTTCACTGTCTGGTTTCCTACATTTGGGGCATCTCCATGTTTGTCGGTAGTTCTTTTTTTTCAGTGTAGTTTTTGACACGCCAGCGCACTCGCCTACATGGTACACAGCTTTGCATTCACTGCAAGAGAGGCCATCTTCGTCCTCCACCACTAATTGACACGTGGGACATTCGTTATCGTTACACATTGTACACCTGGCAGCAGCAGCAGCAGTGAGACAATTGACTAGGCTTATTTCTACTGTGAAACAGATGAAACACTAACCTGTAATAGCACAGGACAGCTATTAACGAGGTGTCGTTGTGGCCACTGCTGCTGCCAAAGTGATGTCCAAGAGGTGCTGGGCTGGTTTTATAGCTGTTCTGCCGACGGTAGTGCCGACTGCCGGATCGTTGATAGCAGGCCGTATTCTTCCGTGGTCATCCGGGTGTCGTGAGGGCACGTGCACTCGGTGTTATGTCCGGAACGTTGTAGCTGGCATTCCAAAGGGAATCTGTAATAGCACAGGACAGCTATTAACGAGGTGTCGTTGTGGCCACTGCTGCTGCCAAAGTGATGTCCAAGAGGTGCTGGGCTGGTTTTATAGCTGTTCTGCCGACGGTAGTGCCGACTGCCGGATCGTTGATAGCAGGCCGTATTCTTCCGTGGTCATCCGGGTGTCGTGTGGGCACGTGCACTCGGTGTTATCTCCGGAACGTTGTAGCTGGCATTCCAAAGGGAATCTGTAATAGCACAGGACAGCTATTAACGAGGTGTCGTTGTGCTCGCAAAAGACATCATCGAGCCCTCGTCAAGCCTTTAGGGCTTCACCAATTGTCCTGGTTAACAAGAATGACGGTAGCTTGCGCTTTTGCGTTGATTACCGCCACCTCAACCGCATCACAAAAAAAGACGTATATCCTCTCCCGAGGATCGATGATGCATAAGATCGCCTCTACGGCGCAAAATATTTCTCTTCAATTGATATTCGATCCGGATACTGGCAAATTGCCGTTGATGCAAAAGACCGCAAAACCGTCTTCGTGACGCCTGATGGCTTATACCTGTAAAAAGTCATGCCGTTCGGCCTCTGTAACGCGCCGCCTACCATTGTACGAATGATGGACTCCCTTTGCGGCGTTAAGTGGTCGACCTGCCTCTGTTACTTAGACGATGTTGTGGTTTCTCGCCTACTTTTGCCACGCACTTCGAACGCCTCTCCAGTATTCAGAAGTGTTCCGTAACGCCGGACTCCAGCTGAACTCATCGAAATGCAAATTCGGTCGCCACCAGCTCACTATTCTCGGACACCTTGTTGACGCTTCTGGAGTACGCCCAGACCCAGTCAAAATTCAAGCTGTGTTCGACTTTTTTCTTCCTAAGTCGTCGAAAGTGGTGCGCCGATTTGTCGGCTTGTGCTCGTATTTTTGCCGTTTTATCAGATTTTGCCGGCATCGCTCGCCCCCTCACCGACCTTCTTAAGCACGACACCCCCTTTATCTGGGGTCCTGCTGAAGAGAACTCATTTTCCTCCCTCGTTAATTTGCTGACCACTCCGCCTATCTTAGCCCATTTTGACCCGTCGTCTCCCACAGAAGTTCGCACGATGCCTCCGGATATGGGATCGGCGCAGTGCTAGCCCAACATCAACAAGGTCAAGATCGAGTCATCGCTTATGCCAGTCGCCTATCTTCCGCCGTAAAGCAAAATTACTCCATTACTGAGCGCGAGTGTCTCGCCCTTCTCTGGGCAGTAGCTAAATTAAGACCCTACCTGTTCGGCCGTTTATTCGATGTTGTCACTGATCACCACGCTGTCTGTTGGCTGTCTTCACTAAAAGATCCCACCAGTCGCTTTGGTCTTTGAACTTTGCGCCTCCAAGAATATTCATACTCTGTCGTGTACAAGTTACGGCGTCATCACCAAGACGCTTACTGTTTATCCCGGTACCTTGTGGAGCCACGTGACCTAGAATACGCTGAGACCCTGCCCCGCCTCTTAGCTCTTTCTGATCTCACCGGTATCGCCAGTGAACAGCGCCACAACTCATCTTTACCACCCATCCTTGATGGCCTCCGCTCCGCAAATCGATCTCCGTCTCTGAATCTCTCTGTGCTCCAGAATGGCATTTTGTATCGCCGCAACCTACGCTCCGGTGGCCCTCTGCTGCTGCTCGTCATACCGCCAACGTCTACGCTCTTCTGTCCTTGAAGAGTTGCTCTATCTGCCGACAGCCAGCCATCTTGGCGTGTCCCGCACGTACGCACGTACGCTGCACTGCTTCTTTTTGCCTGGTCTGTATCGTTCTGTCAAGCGTTAGGTTTCCGTTTGTAACCCGTGTGAGCGTCGGAAAAGGCCCTCCCATTTGCCTGCCGGTATTCTGCCGGAGGTCGTAGATTCGGATCCCACCGGCAGCATGGTTGTTTTCTCTGGTGCTTTTTAAGTAATTTTCTTCAAGGGACAGAATAATTCAAGTATTGTTCTCCCACTGAGCAGCCCTAAAATTAAAAAAATAGAAACATTCCCCTATGCACCTTGGTTTCGTTGACCTTTGGCTTCCTTCATATGTTTGTTAAACGAGCCCCTTATTTCATTTGCCTTGTCTGCTATATATAATGTATAGAAGGCCAGGGCCATAGAAGGGCTGTGGCGCATCGCTTGACCGCTGCACCACTGCGCCAGGCGTGGTAGGAAGACTCCCAGGGATCTATGAATGCACAGAATGGCCAATTCCGCATATTATCGCAATCCGAACAACTGTCATCCGTGAACACTGGATCTGAACACCGGAACCGAAGTGAAAACCGAACTGCTAGCACACCTTATTCGCATTCGGCCTAACTACGTAAACCAACCACCATTTTTTTTCTAATTTGCATCTGGTTTTAAAATTACATCTTGGGCTTCTTTTTTTTCGCCACTTTTCATCTATTTTGACTGGCTCAAACAAATCAAACTTTGCTTTAGGCAAGTTCGTAGAGCATCGGACGCGAAATTCGGAGGTCGTTGGTTCGGATCCCACCGGCGTCATGTGGTTGTTTTTCCTCCTGCTTTTACAAATGCGAAAGCATAACATGGCTATGTTGATGCCGGAAGTGTCTGCTACATGTGTCGCCGGAGATTGGTCCCCTGTGACGTCACTGGGATCCTCGATAACCTATTCTGATAGTGACAGATGGTCATAGCGATGATGATAGTGATGGTGATAGTTAGCAATAGTGACAGCGGCGATGATGACAGTGGTGATGAAAGTGAAGATGATGACAGCGGTGGCAAAAAAAGCCGTGGGTTCGAGTCCTGTGAAGTTCGTGGGAAATGAAAAAGGAAGGAAGAAAGAGAGGGAAGGCTTTCTCATTTCAGCTCTTGAGCAGGCTTAAGTGCAGGCCTGCAATTTCTAATCTCACATTGATAAACTACTAATAAAGACATCCTGTAGTGACGTCGGCAACATGGGAATTTCCTTGTCGGCCGAACCCTGACCCGCAGCACTCGCACCCGCTTACAGAGCCCGTGTCTGGCTGCAGCAGCGGTGTAATAATAATAATAATTGGTTTTTGGGGAAAGAAAATGGCGCAGTATCTGTCTCATATATCGTTGGACACCTGAACCGCGCCGTAGGGGAAGGGTAAAGGAGGGAGTGAAAGAAGAAAGGAAAAGAGAGGTGCCGTAGTGGAGGGCTCCGGAATAATTTCGACCACCTGGGGATCTTTAACGTGCACTGACATCGCACAGCACACGGGCGCCTTAGCGTTTTTCCTCCATAAAAACGCAGCCGCCGCGGTCGGGTTCGAACCCGGGAACTCCGGATCAGTAGTCGAGCGCCCTAACCACTGAGCCACCGCGGCGGGTGCAGCGGTGTCCTGAGACCCGGTCACCCCCGAGTTTCCCACGTCTCGGCTGCTATCCAAGAATCGCGATGTTTGGCCTCAGCAGACGTAAACACCTGCCGAGTGCGGGCGCCGCACCCGTGGGGCCAAGCGAGAGTCGCGTCAACCTGGCGAGTATGCCACGCAACTGCTGACATAAACAAAGCGTGGGCGGGCTGCACACGGGAAGAACGGAGGTTCGTCAGCGAGTGTGTTTGAATTTGAACGGAGCAGCGAATGTGCGCGGTCAAAAGTTCAGAGCTCCCGCGGTCGCCCGAGGGCTCCGTGTATTTCCGGGCAGTCGTGCGCGGCTGGCACATTCACAACAGCTTGCGGGCGATAAGTGTGCAGTGCGCGACCACAACCGGGACGCTGAGGCGTACCGCATCTCATGTTTTTTTCTTGCTGGAAAATGTAACAAGAAAATATATCTCTTCTTCAACAGCACCTGCATCGTATTGTGAAACTCTTATTGGAAGCACCCGCCGCGGTGGCTAAGTGGTTAGAGCGCTCGGCTACTGATCCGGAGCTCCCGGGTTCGAACTCGACCGCGGCGGCTGCGTTTTTATGCAGGCAAAACGCTAAGGCGCCCCTGTGCTGTGCGATGTCAGTGCCCGTTAAAGATCCCCAGGTGGCCGAAATTATTCCAGAGCCCTCCACTACGGCACCTCTTTCTTCCTTTCTTCTTTCACTCCCTCCTTTATCTCTTCCCTTACGGCGCGGTTCAGGTGTTCAACTATATATGATACAGATACTGCGCCCTTTCCTTTCCCCAAAAACCAATTATTATCGTTATTACTATTGGAACCCGCTCTCATTTGCGATCGCACCAACAAAGAAGACAGCTGAATATCAACGGAACATTACTGGCGCAGCCGAGACAGGATCGTGGACGTCATCTTGTCTTCAGTGGAAGAAGCTGACGGCGGCTACTAGGAGGTGAAGAGGAGTTGCGGATCATGACCCATCACTGCGGACATCCTGCGCTTAAATAGCAGCAGCGGTGACTCTCCGGCCCACATCGTTGCAGACACGGCCGCTGACTGTGGGCAAGGGAACATGAGCGGGTGAGTGATCCATTCGTGTACCGTAACTTCGTGGTGTGGTGCACTGTCACAAGATGTCCAGAGTTAAGACCCAAGTGAAGCAAAAAGAAGCAGGTGGTGCTTCCGAGCACCTTGATGCCGCTTCTGCGGGCGGGTCAAAAGTCAAAACTAACGTGAAGGAAAGACAGCCCGATGGAGCGCTTGAACACCGCCATTAGGCTCCCGAAGAGCGTTCCAGAAGTTAAAACTACCGCAGCTACTGTAGACAGGCGTCCGGTATCAGAAACACTGCATATAGAACGGGAAAAGAAAAAGCAGCTGGAGCAGCAGGTTAAATTGGCAGAGCTTAACGCTTCCGCAGGGAACGAAAGCAGCTCTTTGGCCGACGATCCGAGCTCACGTGCAGATAACAGCCTTCGGAACTATTGAAAAATGCTCGGCGGAGCAATCCCAAAATTTCCTCCTGAAGCTGAGGTTACAGTGTGGTTCGACAGCGTGGAGTGTCTCTTTGAAAGGTACGGTGTCCCACCGGAGGTACAAGCGCACCTGATTTACGCCAAATAGCGTCAAAATTGAACTGCTTGTGCGAAACTCTTAACCGGGAAGAAGACTTTACCTTTGAGCGTATAAAGGCAGCAGTTTTGAAAGAAATGCGACTCACACCCAGTGAGTGCAAGAAAAAAATTTCTTGCTGCATATAGAAGGAGAGATGAGGGCTGGCAGCAATTCACCACACGAATTACGAGCTACCTCAGCTATTATCTGGAGGCTCGCGGAGTGAGCAGCTTCGAGAAGTTAACTACTCGTTGCTGATAAGCTTAAATCGGCGCTCACTGCAGAGGCCTTGCGTTATGTAATCCTGAGAGAAGGAAACGAGTGGTTTCAGGCCCCCGTTCTTGCAAATCTGCTAGCAGTGCGTGACCAGGCTGAGAGTGGCCGACTTACTGCACAAGACACGGCGAAATCTACCAAAGATTTTGGAACAGGCTAGCCTCTGCGCAGAGGAAGATGAGGCAGGATAACCGCGTTCCTAAACAAGCCAACACAGTCTCAAAACGATGCTACAGGTGCGGCGACGCGACCCACATGGCGGCTCAATGCCAGTAGACTCAAGAGAAAAAGTTAGCGGAGTCACGAGAAAAACCCCGCGTGCAACGAGTCGCAGTCGCGGACGACCTGATTTCACGTTCACAGGCGGCGTGTCACGTGTTTCGGAGAAACAACCCTCGCGCCCCTGCGCGGCATATATCGAAGTGATGCGGGGCAAACCAAGTCTGAATATGATATTAGACTCGGGCAGCGAGATAACAGTCTTGAGGGACAGCCTTGTCCCGGCAGATCTTGCGGAGCCACGCGGAAGCATTACCTTGGTTTCGGCGTTTGGCCAGAAAATACCAGCAAAACTTGTTACTGTAATCCTCTCCTTGACCTCCGATAGGGGCAAGCGGGTGGTGACGTCAGTTTTCGTGAAAGGGGTCAAATACTTTGTGCTTTGACGGAGGAGCTGGCCGCCCATACAGACGGACTGTTGTCCACGGAAGCGTGGGAACCCTTGCGGCAGGCTTCGCAGGAGTTCTGCGCGTCGACGGTCGCAACGACGGCGGGGCTACGTATAAACCAACAATGCGAGCACGATTATACTGTCATGCATGACACTGCATGGGTGGTGTTTTTTGGCTAACCACGATAACCCAGAAGCATCGTCTCCAGAATCCCAAGCATCAGAGGACGGTGTTATTCCGCATTACGAGGCACCGAGTAAGCACGAGAAGCGGAATGAGTTCACTTCCGCATAGCGCAGTGACCCATCCGTGAGCAAGGCTTACGCCGACGCCAAAGCAGGGAGAGGTGGAATGTTTATTGAGGACGGCATCCTCTTCCACAGCGACCGCCTGTGGGGGATCGCGTAACACAGCTGATGTTGCCGAGCGTAAAACGCAAGGAGGTACTTCTGCTTGCGCATGAGTCACCTTAGGGAGGCCACTTGGGAGTCCGAAAGACAATGGCTGGAATAAAATTTATTGGCAAGCCATGGAGGCCGACGTGAAACGACACTATGCGTCGTGGCAGGGTTGCCAGCTACGTGCGGGCCGGCGTAACGCGGATCGGGTACCGATCACTCCGCTTAGACGGCCAGAGTCCCCGCTCTAAAATTTAAATATGCATATAATATAGCCCCATTTAACCGCCATCTGCGCGCGGTCATAGGTATGCCCTATGTGTGGTAGACTTACACACTAGGTGGCCGGAGGTGGTCTGTCTAAGAACTCTAACAGCAAAAGCAACGTGCGGGGCATTATTCCAAACATTCAGTCGGACGGGAATCCCTGAGCGCATTTCTTGCGTTCAGGGAACTAAGTTCACTGCGGCTCTGAAACGCGAGTTCCTGCAGTGCTTGGGCTGCTCCCCCAAATTCTCAACACCGACCACCCAGAGAGCAATGGGTCAGTCGAAAGATGGAATACAGTCTCGAAAAACATGCTTCATCAAGTGATCCAGAGGAATTCTAGGCAGTGGGGCAAATATGTCCCGTTCGTGCTTTGGGCCTACCGTTAGGTGCCGCACGACACCACACGAATGTCGCCCTTTAAGCTTCTTTACGGCTGCACGATCGCAGGTCCGCTGGCCATACTGAAGGGCACATGGACAGGGCCGGTAGAGGTGCCTCCCACACTGCGTGAGAGTCTGGCGGAGTTTCTACGTCGGCTCCGTGAAAGCTTACGCAATGCCGCTGAGGATGCCAGCCTAACGGTGGACCGCCAGCAGGAAAACTACGCTTCATATTACAACCGAAAAGCAAAGCCTAAACCCTTTTGTTTTGGAGACCAGGTATCCATTTTTGTGTCAGAACCGGTCAGTAAGATGCCTGCGAAGTGGTTCGGGCCAGCAACGGTTGTGGGCAGAGAGCGTGACCATTCCTATCTGGTAAAAAACAATAAGGGGAAGCGAAGCGTGGTGCACGCTAACAAACTTAAGCCCTACGTCGCTCGAGTCGACCACGTGGGAGTAATGTACCACGAAGGCGAGGAATTTGCAGTGGTTAATTAGGCAGCCACGCAACCTCAGGAGGGATGCGTGCAGCTTTCAGACGTTTCCAAAGACGCCACGGCGAATTTAGAGGAAAGTAGAGCCAATCAGGTAATCGAAATCTTCCGAGCGTTACTAGACCACTTCCGAGAATAGGTGAGAATCGCCGGGGTGGGCCGGCATCGTATCACTCTGCAAGAAGGCCATTCACGGAAAGCGCCTCACAGGTATCGAATTCCGGAAGCCCTTAAGTCGGCGGTCAGCCGACAACTGGAGGAGCTCCTTGAGATGGGACTAATTTATCCGACCGAAAGTGAGTTCGCTCACGCAGTCTTTTGTGTTGCAAAGAAAGACGGCACTATGAGGATGTGGGTCGATTTTCGCAGCCTAAACGACATCAGCATAGAGGATAAGTTCCCCGCTGCGCTCTCCCAGGAGCTCATTTTCACAGTGGGGCGCGCACACTTCGTTAGCTTATTTGACTTGAAGCGCGGTTACTGGCAGGTTTCATTGGAAAAACAAAGCCAAAGGTACACGGCATTTGTTACGCATGATGGCCAGTTTGCTTGGAGGGTAATGCCCTTCGTGCTGAAAAACGCGGCGGCCACTTTTCAGCGCTTCATGAACAGGCTTTTGCGGGATTATCGCGAGTACGCCTGCGCGTACTTAGACAATATTGCCGTATTCTCGATGTCGTGGGAGGACCAGCTGCGGCACCTACACGTCGTGCTGGAACGGCTACACCAGGCGAGCATGACGGTGGCTGGGGCTAAATGCTTGATTGCTCAGCCCTCCATTTCTTACCTTGGACATGTGATCAGCTCAGGCAGCCATGCACAAGATCCCAGAAAGGTAGCCGCGATTAAAGAGATGCAGCGCCCAATCACAAAAAAGCAGGTCAGGAGCGTTTTGGGCCTGTGCGATTACAACCGCGTATACGTACCGCATTTCGCGCAAGTGGCTTTATCATTCACTACGCTGACTGCCAGACGCATCCCAACCATTGTACCTTGAGGCAACGAAGAAAGCGCATACGAGGCCTTGAAGTACTCTTTATGCAGGACAGCGATCCTCGAAACGCCCCGCCCTGACAAACCATATACTGGCTCTTCGTGGACGCTTCCGAAACAGCGGCAGGAGCCTGCCTGTCGCAAATTACTGATGAGGGTGGGGAAGTGCCGTTTGCATGCGCCAGTCATAAGTCTGCTGCCGCGCAGACACGTTGGGCGAAATTAAGAAAAAAAAAGTGGCTTTCGCAGTCGTGTGGGGCACTTCGATAACTGGCTTTTTGCGCTCAAGTGAACGTAGTTTCTGAGCATAACCCTCTTGCTTACCTGACTACCGGTACTCCAAGTAGTGCGAAACTAATTCGATGGGCACTTGCCCTTCAGCGTAAAAAATTACCCTCACCCATCGCAAAGGCAAAGCTCAAGATGTCGCTGACGCCCTGTCAGGATTACAGAACAGCGGGTGGGTGGCCCATTAATCATGCATGACACTGCCCGCAGGCACATTTCTGGAGGGGTTTGTGGCAGCGCAGTCCCTTAGTGTCGTTACAGCAGTGGATCGCGAACCGTGCACCTCGCTTCCAATCTATTTGTGTGCGTGTTGTGAGTCCCTGAAGTGCGCGTGGCTGACGCGTAAGCAGCACGCCTGTGAAAAAGACAATGAACTCTCCATTCTGCCCAGCTGTGAACTGTCTTGTTTTATTCCCACAGCATTGGGCCGCCATTTGGTCTCTTATTTCATGTTTCTTGGTTTGCCGCCGGACCCACTTACTCCCTCCTCCTGTAGTTCTGCACTGTTGAATTTTGTGGGATGCCCTTGGTTGCTTATGTCATCTAAAGTAAACACCCGCCGCAGAGTGAAGAAGCCCTGCAACGGAATTTTGGTGGAGGCTGTAGCGACGTCGGCAACAGGGGAATTTCCTTGCCGGCCGAACCCTGACCCACCGCACTCGCACCCGCTTACAGAGCCCGCGTCTGGATACAGCAGCGGTGTCCTGGGACCCGGTCACCCCGGGTTTCCCACGTCTCTGCTGCTATCCAAGAATCGCGATGTTTGGCCTCAGCCGACGTAAACACTTGCCGAAGGCGGGCGCCGCACATGTGGAGTCAGGCGAGAGTCGCGGCCACCAGACGCGTATGCACGCAACTGCTGACATAAACAAAGCGTGGGCGGCTGCACACGGGAAGAACAGAGGCTCGGCGGTGGGTGTGTTTGAGTTTGAACGGATCAGCGACTGTGCGTGGTCGCAAGCTCAGAGCTCCCTCGGTCGTCCGAGGGCTCCGCGTATTTCCGGGCAGTCGTGCGCGGCTGGCCCATTCATAACGGCTTGCGAGCCATAATTATGCCATGGACGGCCACAACCGCGACGCTGCTGCGTACTGCATCTCTTATATTTTTGTGTTAATGGAAAATGTAACAAGAAAATATGTCTCTTCTTCAACAGCACCTGCATCGTTTTGTGAAACTGCTCTTGGAAGCCGCTCTCATCCGCGATCGGACCAACAAAGAAGACCGCTGAATATCAACAGAACATTACTCATCCCTTACGCTCCTTGGTTTCAGTGACTGTTCCTTTCCGTCAATTAAACCTCTGAACGCTTCGCCGGGGCTGGCATTTCCCGCCTTTTATTTTATTCTTCTTTTGGCGTTAACCTGCTGAGGGAGAAACATTGAAAATTGGTTTTTGGGGAAAGGAAATGGCGCAGTGTCTGTTTCTCATTTCGGCGGACACCTGAACCGCACCGTAAGGGAAATGATAAAGAAGGGAAAGAAAGAAGAAAGAGGTGCCGTAGTGAAAGGCTCCGGAATAATTTGGACCACCTGCTGATCTTCAACCTGCACTGACATCGCGTAACACACGGGCGCCTTTGCGTTTTTCCTCCATCGAAACGCTGCCGACGCAGACGGGTACTCCGGATCCGTAGCCGAGCGCACTAACCACTGAGCCATCGCGGCGGGTATATGAGAGGGAGTCAAAAATGAGGAAATTGGGGTGCGCAGTTGCCGCTAGAAGTCGAAGCCCATTTGGGCTCAATTCTTTTTTACTTGTGCATCAAGAATCAGAAGGGATAGAAGCGACAACGCGCTCAGATGAAACCGCCGTAACACACAAAATAGTACGCTTTTCGCCCATATATGTAAAGTAATCATTTAATGCTTCTTGTACGACCTGTGCCATTGCCCTGAAGGGTTATGACCGGAGTTGGAACGTATTATGCGATGCAAAAGGGATGGCCAGGAAGATACGCAAGCAAAGCGTTCTGTGAGTGTTTATTCGATTACACTAGCTTTCCCTTTCGCGGCTGGATGCCATGACAAATAGAGCGCACCCGTGTCCATTAACGAGGCTGGACGCAAATCAGACGCGCGCGTCATCCGTATTTCCCCGTGCACAGAGCCATAAAACCCCATCATTATCAAATCACTCGAACTCACGTGTTTTCAAATGGGAAAAAAAATACGTAGGCCTCAGGAGTGCCGACAAAACACCACTGCGCTTAATGAGCCTTCAATCAGTTCGGCTTCGTCTCAGAGACGAACTCACCTCCGTACGAGAGATGAACCTGCTCTGGCTCCACGTACAGGACGGGGCCGCCATCCGCGACATTTTCCGACACGCCGGCAGCGAACAGCCACAGCAGCCACAGCATCTCGTTGCCGCCACGAGCACCCGCAAGCCACACTACGCCGTCCTTTCTTCGATTCCACGACTTATCGCGGACACGCCGCCTGACGGCACCGCGTTGTCCGATCAACTGTCAGGCACGTGACCGGGAGGAGAAATCGGCGGCGCTTTTATCGAGCGCGTCACGGAAGAAACGAGAGCCGGCCGCGAAGCGCGACAGGAAACCTAATCTGCGCGATTCTCTCCGTTCGCGCAAACACGATGACGCACAGGGCCTTCGGTAAAGGGCCAGCCACGGCGCGCTGACCTGCTGCACAATGGCTGAGTGGTCGCCTTCCTTCGTGGCGCGTCGGATACGCTGGCCTCTGCCGGAAAACAAGGCGAATATTTGCTCTGATCCGCACGGCCCCGGTTGCGGACACAGCGCCGTGTAGGCCAGGAATTCGGCTACGTCTGCGCCCTCTGTGCGCACAGAAACTCCGGCTAGTACTTGACTCAATGGACGTCGCGACATTGTGAGAATTAAAGCACTTGTGACTGACTCTCGAGGCTGCGACTTCGATGGAGAACGCTAATGCGCTCCTGACCTCAGAAGATCGGGTTACTGCGCGCCACCCGTCGCATAACCCTGACTCGGCAAGGATTGCTCCCCTGACGCAAAAAGACGTACGTTTGCCATCGGTGCCGTAACGAGGTTAACGACCTTTCGTTTTTGCGCGTGTTCTTAAACTGTCTCGCAAGCTACTGCCCATTTTGGCGCTACTTTTATTTTCACCTTAGATATTCCATTATATTGCGGCAGAACTTTCGAATAAGCTTTAATTGTGGTTGTGCCGTATGCCGGTTCTCTTGCTGAGATTTTACCTCCGCGCATCACGTTAATAGCTTAAACTCCTCCTCAAATACTTGAACCATGCACTGCTACTACCTCGGCAAAAGAGGGGAATAGGTAGCCGTCCTATTCCGCATACTTCGCTTGGATGCCTTTTTGCAAGCGTCCTATAACTCCTCTCCGTACGGTGTGCTGGGACGCCAGCAAAACACGTAAGAGCAGACCCATCAGGTGAGAGCCCAAGCAGCGCGTCCTTCGCCAGGGAAAGGGAGAAGATCCCACGCTCACTGCTTCGTCCCCCGATAAGATACCCTCCCGCCAGTGTGAGTGATTTCGCGCTGACCACATTGTTTGTCCGCAGCAGGGTGCAGTGGTTTTCAATTGTTCCCTCTCTTTGGAACAAAGACAGCAGACAGACCCACGGCCGCAGCCAGAAGAAAAAGCAGAGAGTACTCAGCCTCGCTACTTAGCGCAAAATTTCCGGCGAGAGCCGGTTTACTGTGCGCTGTGCTGTGCTGCTTTGCTTTTCTACTTGCATGACGCAGAGCAGCTACAGTAAGCACAAGTAAGCACGCTATGCTGTGCTAAATATGTTCCGTAAAACAGGCAATATTTTGGTGGGGAAAGTTAGAAACTGCGCAAAAGGACGACAACAGGATCGAGGTAAAGGTATACGAATACGAGAGCAAGGCGCAAATTGACAAAAGTTTATTCAAGGTAGCGAAAGCACAGCATATATTCAAGGTGGAAGCAGACGAACTACCACATTTTTCACTCGCACATGTACAGGTAAACACAGGGAAGAAAATTCTGCAATATAACTGGTAAGAATATTCGAGGCCAGGTGAACGAACATGCAAAACTGAACTCGCACTACACCGCATTCAGATTCTACTGTCCTCGTCCTTTAGCGCAGTTTCTAACCTTCCTCAAACACGAACCAACTCAAAAGAAAACATTTGACAGAAGTCTCTCTGGTTGGGAAATTAATTTAGTAGAAAGATCACTGACGCCAACCAGGTTAATTTTTGAAAAACACGACGTTTCGGGACGGGCTCGGTCCCTTCTTCAAGGTGTGACTACGGGCGAGGCGCAGCTTGGCTTTTTAAGCCCTCGTGTTGAATACCTCCGGGTCAATGGCCGCAAACCATGGATGTAAGACGAAGGAAGTGTCCCCAGGGAGCGATTAACATTCCTTCGTGTCTGTTGTATGTGCTACGACTCCAGCAGAAGCCTCCTGCGCTGGTTAGCTTTGGTCTCCAGTGTCAATTCAAAGTCAACTCGGTGGTCACATTCCTCGCAGTGTTCGGCCACTGCGCTGCGCTGACGGTTCATTTGTCGGACGTCTGCTTTGTGTTGCCTCATTCTTTCGGCGAAGTTCTTCTTTTCCTCCACGTAGGAAGTTTGCAGGCATAGTGTGGGCGCAGCTGGCAAAGGACAGGGTTAATTGTAGAGACATGGAAGAGGCCTGCTGTCACTGTGCAGTACAAACCCTTGCACTTAGCCAAGTGATGCACGTCTAAGCCCCTTTGCAGCCACACAGCGCTATTTATATTTTGGCTTTAATAATGTACTGAAAAACACAACAGAAAATAAGTGACTATTGTTGCATTGTCACTCTTCTGTGAAATGCTGAAATGCTTTAATTACAACTGATTTTTACCTGTTCCAAATAGCTGGAAACGTCATAAGTTCTCATGTGCATTTGCATTTGAACGCAGCGTGCCAAAATGTGAATTTTAATGCATGCACAATTCAGACACACACACGCACACAACTTATATATTAAAAAGATAAGCATGACTTTGGCATTAACAGTCAGCTGACTGTAGGTAGCTGGTGAGTAGCTTGTTTACATATTAAAGTGAACACTACTGTGCAAAGGCTTAGGAAAAGGCTGCAAGGGCAGTTTTTTTTTCTCTGTCAGCAATGCAAAAAACACTGCATTGTGCCTTGTACTGGTTGCAACTGTTTATCTCTTTGATAATGCTTTCCGCGAGAAATCCGCCAATATGAAACAGGATGCTACATTCTGTAGATGTCAGCTATTCAAAGAAGAGAATCTCGGAGTCTCCGATTTCATTAAGGTGACAGTCTGGGCATGTTTGTGATTCATGATGGAAATGTAAATCGCAAATAAAGACCAAGACACAAGAAAGACACATGTAACACACGAGCGCTCCCGCTCCTGTGTTCCATGTGTCTTCCTTCTGTCCTCGACTTTATTTGCGCTGTACATTTCCATCGAGGAGGGGAGGGGAGTGGGGAGCGGGAGAGTGAATTCACGTGCAAGAACGAAGATGAAGAAGGAACGCCCAGCGAAACGAAGCAGCGAAAGGCTGATTTTGCAATTCGACTGAACGAGTTCCACTCAGCCAGCTGTAGCTATCGCATCACTCCAGGTTTAACCAGAGCTAAACCGCAGCCAATTTTTTTCTCACTGGAGGGCTCAGCACGCGCGTGGTATGAAGACCACGAGTCTTCCCTAACGACATGGGGGCTATTCAAGAGTTAACTTCTGAAGACAATCGCCAGTGTAGTGACGAATGAGCCGAACGACTCCTGGAGTCCAGGATCCAGCTTCCGAACGAGCCCGTACGCGGTTACAAGGAAGAAATGAAGCGTCTCTTTCAAATGACGTCAAATCTTTATTTTCCATCAGGTGCTACAGTGGAGGGGCTACGGAAAAAAAAAAGCTGCCACTTGGCGGCTTGACGAGTCCGTAGCCCCATATATAAGGCAGCGTCTAGACAGCACCAGGAAACGAACAAGCGATAAACAAATCAACACATTTGGTCAATGGAGAAGAAAATAAAAAGTCCTGAGCTAGATAAAACAAGCACCAGATTAGATGAAATCAAGTTAGTCAATCAGCAAACAGGTCACCAAGTTGAACAGTAGAAAAATTAAATAAATCAAAATTTAGTGACTGATAATACTTTAAAAGAGATGGCAGAGAATAACACACACGCTCCATATCAGAATTCAGGCGCGGTACAGCAACCTTCCAGTTTTCTCCACGTCTAGTATTATAACATTTCTCATTTCTTTCTAAATGTGCCAAGGCATCCAGACTGTGAGTATTTTTTTTCACTTCATATTTAAACCGAGCACTCAAACGGTAGCGGTATAGCTTGTGAGCTGTAATAAATTGAGCACTGTGAAATAATTGTGCAGTGGTTGCATTATAACCAGTATTGTACACGTGGGGTAGATACCGTTCTTGCATATAGAATTTTTTGTGCGTTAGAGAAGGTAGTTGTGCCCCAGAAAAGTTGGCAGTAATTGACGAGTGGATAAAAAGCCGAATTATAGAGCAATATTTTTGTTTTAGTAGAAAGCATGCATCGTAGACGACGGACTACACCGGTTATTAGAGCAAATTTGGGTAATACAAAATTCACATGAGATTCCCAGGATAGATTGGCAGTGAATATTACACATAGACATTTGAAATGGTCAACAATGTCAGCAGGATGAGAGTTGAAAACAATATCGGCATGAGGAGGAACAGGTTTATTTTTGGCTAGGAGACAACTGTTTTTCTTTTATTTTCGTTATTTTTCATGTAGTTGGATAAGGGCCATTGCTGCAGTTGGTCTATGGTGTCATTACAATCAGTGATGAGTTTATCGATGTGTTTACCAGAAAAAAATATCCTGGTATCATCTGCGTATATAATAAATTTGGCGTTCTGATGAATGTTAACAATGTCACAAATATACAGGTTAAATTGCAAGGGGCCCAATATGCTGCCTTGTGGAACACCACAAGGCAGTGGCAGAACACGTGATCGTGAGTTGTTTATTTGCACTACTTGACATCGATGAGATAAAAGATTCCAATAACTGTAATCCACGCCCTCGTAAACCGTAAAAGTTCAACTTCTGCAGCAGAACATCATGAATCACCTGGTCGAATGCTTTGGAAATATTAACAACTAGGCCGACTTCTATTGCCTTGCTTTCAAACTGCGTTAAAATATACTCTTTCTGGTGAAGCGGAGCTAATTCAGTAGACATATTCTTCCTAAACCCGAACTGGTGTTCCGTTATTATTTCGCAGTGATGAGAAAAATTTACAACCCTACACTATTTTTTTCAAGGGGCTTAGAAAATATTGGTAAAATAGCCACCGCGAGGTAATTGCCCAATTCATTGTCCAATTAATTTCGGCTTCCCTTTTTAAAAGCACTACTAATTTTGCGGTTTGCATTTTCACCGGAAATGTCGATGTCGTCAGACATTTATTAATATATGCGTTTGAACTGGTGCTGTGATATATGCGACATACTTTACTGGTTTTGTTTGAACTTGTTCGATATCTCTACTGCTGCTGTTCGTTTTTATTGTTGAAATTACTTCCTGTACATTTACTGGCCGCAAAAATAATGATTTTTCATTCCACGTGCTGATATACCTACATGCATTTGAGGAGCTTCCTGGCGTACTCTTATTTGTAGAAAAATTATTGAAAGTATCAGCCAGTTCCGCTTCGTGCAAAACTTTGCCATTAATCGCTAGTTTTGAAATGCACCTATGTTGGTTATCGCGACGCAATAGTGTGCTTAATTTGTCCTTGAGCAACTCACTCGGCACATTTTTGACATCCAAAAAACGTGAGAAGTATTCTTTACGTGAAGTGCGCATTTTTTTTTGTTAGTTGGTTCAGATATCGATTAAAGACGGTCAAATCATCAGGATTGCGGGTGTTTAAGAACTGTCTGTAGAGCTTATCTTTTGCTCTCTCCCCGCAAGGGGGCGTCTGCAGCTTGCTGGCGTTGGTGAGTGGCGACACCACGGGTTCCCGAGCATCCGCAGGGACATCCCCGCAAGGGGATGATGGTGAACAGTGCATCACCACGGACCCGAGCACCCACACCTAGCCGTGCGTGGCATCGCCGTGTCCGGAGAAAAGGGGCTCCTGGTGGTTGAGCCGATGCCGATCGTTTGGACCTTTAAGGCCCCTCGACGGAGGCAACACACCACTTTGGCCCCAGCTTCCTGTAGACGGCACCTCCGGCCTGAACCAACCGGGGGAAATCGGCAGTCGCCTTTTCAGGCCCTCCCGTCTATCTTTCGCTTTCCTACTCTCTTTTCACCACTCTCCTCTCTCCTACTCAGTTCTTGGTTTTTCCTTTTTTCTGGCGGCGAGGGTTAACCGTGAGTGACCAACTACCCTGAGTTGCGTCATGTTTGGCTATAGTTGAGGTGTACAGCTGGCGTGGGCAGGACTTGTTTTCAAGTCCCTCTCCCGTCCCCTTGTTGGACTCCGTGGTGGGTGGCTGGCACCTTGACCGAATAACTAGATTTTCTTATGCCCTTCCCCCCCCCCTTCAAAACCAGATCACTCTCTCAAGAGAGGGTGGTACGAAGCAGCAGACTTTTTGTCAAAAAGAAACCGACGTTCACCAAGTTCCATATAATTCACAGTGAAAGCGATGAAAAACAAGCAAGAATAATTTCTCCATTCCTTGTGTCTAAATGTTTAACCCATACCTTGGGCCCGGGCTACAAGGTCTCAAAAATGACCAGCGGCGACCTTCTCCTTGAACTGCGTGAGTGCATCCAGTGCTCGAAACTCTCAAACATTGCTTCTATAGGGGACTTCCCGGTCTCCATAACAGCTCATCGATCACTTAACACTGTCCGTGGCGTCATCTCTGAGAATGACATTTTACACCTAACTAAGAAAGAAATGCTGGAAGGCTTGTCCGACCAAAATGTCATAGATGTGTACAGAATGAAAATCCGGAAAGACAATATAGAAATAGATACAAAGCACTTGGTTCTAACATTAACTCAAGTACACTACCTGAAACCTTAAAAGTAGGATACATAAAAGTAACATTCAGGCACTATATTCCGAACCCACGAAGATGCTTCAATTATCAATGGTTTGATCATGGCTCACAGAGCTGCCACAGCCGCAAAACTTGCGCAAAATGCGCTTCGAAGGATCACGTTTCTGAGGGATGTGACGCAGCCCTACGCTGCGCAAACTGTGATGGAGACCATGCTGCATACTCTAGGGCGTGTCTGTCCTGGAAGAACGAAAAGGAGATAATCACTATAAAGACCAAAGGAAACATTTCATTTAGAGAAGCGAGAAGGCGATCTGCCCTCACCAACCAATTCTTCTTCACAGCGAAATCCAGCTTCGCTGATGTGGTGTGCAGGGGCGTAGCGCCACACAGCACTCTGGAACCTGCCGAGGCGGCTTCTATCGAGACGATGGCAGGGCCATCCACGCCATAGGCAGGGACAGCGGAGGCTGTGCTGTCACCCCGAAAGCAGGGAGCGCCGGTCCATGGGTCGGCATCCCGCACGACTTCCCCCCGTCGGGCGAGGTCTGAAACGCAAACACCCGCGGCGACGCCGCGTTCCTCCAGCACCTCTCCTGAGGTGATGGACACAACTCCTCCCTCGCCCCGCTGCAGCGGCGGCAAAGCTCTCTTGAGCGAAAAAAAGGCATAAAGTCCCTATAACAGGTCCAAAAGACCGACAAACCTAGTTTCTAAAGCTTATCCTTAACTAGTCTATATTCATGGCTTTTATAGTTCAGCGGAACTGTCGTGGACTTTTAAACAACTACACTGATGTAACAGATAATTTAAATCCATTCTCCCCGGTAGCACTCTTTCTCCAGGAGACTAACCTAAGACCACCGAAAAAAAAATTCTTAAAAAGTATCAAGTCTTTCGATGTGGCCGAGAGACCTCAAGCAGGCTCTCTGGAGGCGCTGCTATAGTTGTCCAGGGTGGTGTTGCTACTCGAAAAATTGACCTAAAGACCTCATATGAGGCAGTTGCTGTCACTGTCCTTGATTTTAAGACAATAAAACTATGTTTCATATACATTGAACCTCACCTAACAGTCACACTTCACGATTTAGGAAGTCTTTTAATACAACTTTCATAACCATATCTTTTAGTTGGGGATTTTAATGCTCACTCCACTTCTTGGTGAAGCGTACAAACGGATGTCAGAGGCCGGATTTTAGAATATTTTATCCTCTGCAACAATGCCTGCCTCCTGACCACAGGAAAACAGACTTACTGTTCTCCAAGCGGTGGAAAAATGAGCTGCCTAGATTTATCTTTTTGTTCACCAAGAGTTTTTACCGATTTTAAATGGAATGTTCTTGACAACCTATATGGGAGTGATCACCTTTCTGTCATAATAAGCCTGTCATCCTCACCAACAGTCATCCCGACAAAACCACGCCGTTGGAAGTTACATTTAGCTAACTGGAAATTGTTTAGAGAACGGTCCAGTTTAGAGAATATTGCTTTAGAAAATCTCGACATAGACGAAATAAACGACGCATTCACATCATGCATCCTTACTGCTGCACCCTTATCAATTTCAAAATAATCAGGAGTGGTCCGTCAGAACCACTAAGTGAAGGTAAACACCTGAATGCAAGGAAGCAAAAGAGAAACAGCAAAATAAAGAATGGGGAGTCTTTCGCAGATACCCAACGCACGAGAACCTTATCCATTTCGAAAAGGCCAGAGCACAAGCACGGTATATTCGGCGCAATGCCGAGAAACATCCTGGAGAGCTCATGTGTCTTCTATAAATAGTTCAACTCCATCGCAGAAAATGTGGGAGCAAGTTCGAAAATTAAATGGTAGCTACTCACCCTTCACAGTTCCTTTTTTGACAACACCCGGTACACAAACAAATATAGGAGAACAGGCAGACATATTGGGGGAGCACTTTGCAGCAGTTTCAAGTTCATCACACTATAGCCTGTCATTTTCGAAATACAAAAGCACAGCGGAAAAACACAGGCTCCCAACAAGTGGAGGGGTTAATGAAGAATACAATTGTCTGTTACCCTCCAGGAAATAAATAAAGTACTGTATGCCGGCAAAAAAGCTGCTCCAAGACACGACCAGATACACTGCGAAATGCTTGACCATCTTTCCCACCCTGCCATAGAGGCACTCTTGAATTGTTTTAACAAAATATTCACAGAAGGAAAAACATCTAAGGGGTGGGAGAAAGCCGTCATAGTGCCACTCCTGATACCTGGGAAACCACCAACTTCCCAAAGTAGCTATAGGCCGATCGCCCTCACAAGCTGTCTCGCGAAATCTTTTGAAAGTGTCCTTAATATAATATTAACATTTGTCTTTCAATCCCGCGAACTTCTTGATGTCCATCAAGGGATGCTCAACGACAGACACTTTAGTTCGCCTCGAATACACAATAAAAGAAGCTTTTATACACAAACAACATTGTCTTGCCGTTTTCTTCGATATGGAGAAGGCCTATGATACAACCTGGAGGTTTGGGATCCTCCGCGACTTAGCGGACCTAGGTATCCGTGGCAGGATGTCGAACTTCATAAATTACTTTCTTTCCGACCGCTTTCTTTCCGACGCCTGGGATCAACTTCCAGGAACTTCGTTGAAGAGAACGGGGTTCCTCAGGGGTGTATTTTAAGCACAACACTGTTTATTGTAAAGATGAGTTCTATAAGGAAAATAATCCAAAAGTTCATGATGTACTCAGTCTATGTCGACGACCTCATGATAGCTTGTACATCATCCACTGTAGCAACATGCGAGAGACTAGCACAGTTAACAATAAACAAACTAGAGACATGGGCTGAAATATTGTAGGGAATAAGATTTTTGTTAGCAGACTGGTGTGAAATACGCATGACCTTACACTTGTTAGTATTCAGTTTCATAAACCAAATATTACACCAACTAGATACCTTATTTAGGTCACTTTGAAGTAAGGATGAGTCTGAAGCGGATTGGATTACTCGATAAATAACGCAAACATCTGCGAAAAGCCTAATTGTGGAGTTAATAGAAATTGGTAGATCGTTAATGTATATTAGAAACAATAGCGGCCCGAGCACGGAACCTTGAGGCACGCCGGAGGTAACAGAGCATGGTGAGGAATCAGCGTTATTTGCAGTGACGAATTGAGTTCTGTTACGCAAAAAACTCTCGATCCATGAAAGAATGTTTGGGTCGATGTTTAGTTTGCCGAGCTTAAAACAAAGTAGTTGGTGATTAACAACATCGAATGCTTTCTGAAAATCTAAAAATACACAGTCAATATATCGGTCGGTTGTTCATCCTACCTTAGATTACGGATGTATAGGTTACGGGCCAGCGAAACTTTCGTACCTGAAACGACTAGATCCAATACATAATTTAGGTTTGCGTCTTTCATCTAGTGCTTACAGGTCGTCGCCTATAAATAGTCTTTATGTAGAAATCAATGAACCGTCACTTACAGATAGAAGAACCATGCTCGTATGCTCATACATTTTAAAAATCCGTTCACTGCCCAAACACCTATGTTATCCAATAGTGAAAAAGTGCCCATCTAGAACACTGTTTAACAAAAAACCGCTCGCTATCAGGCCACTCCTCCTGCGTTATGCAGAGATATGCCAAAAACTCGGCGTACTAGATACATTACCTGAAATCGCTCGGAGACGAGATCGACTGCCTGCATGTTACAATTTTCCTGCAATCTGTGATCTTACTCTTACTCAGTTCCATAAAAAACAAACTCAAACTCCGCACCAGCATATACTACAGAAATCCCTTGCACTCGAAGAAAAATGCAGTAGTTTTACGCACTTTTATACAGATGGTTCAAAAACGGACGTTTACATAGGAAGCGCAGTGGCCCGAGGGAAGTCGCGGATAACTGTACGACTTCCACAGTGCTCATCCATCTTCACTGCAGAACGTTACGAAAACCTCACCAACAGTGTTATTTACACAGATTTCCTCAGTATACTTACAGCTCTGCACTCTAGAAATGCAGTCACTCCGATTCTTGGTGACATCATACACAAGATAGTAACAGCGACAGCTCGAGGACAATATATAAATCTCTGCTTGGTTCCCAGTCATGTCGGGATAAGAGGCAACGAGAGGGCGGATTTTTGCGCTGCTAAAGTTCGCGGCAAGGAAATAAAAAAGGTAAATATACCTTTTGGGGATTGCATGAACTTAGTACAGCGTAAATTAAGAGGAAAATGGCAGTCCGCTTGGAACGGAGAAGTGAATAATAAACTACACTTGGTAAAACCGGCTTTAGGAGAATTTAAATCATGTGTTCGCCAGGAACGTTTTAAGGAAGTGATTTTATGCCGTCTCCGGATAGGCCACACGCACCTTACGCACAACTTCCTGCTAATAAAGCAAAACAAACCTGTTTGCGAATGCGCATGTGATCTTACAGTTTCACACGTTTTATTTTCATGTGTGAAACTTAAAATACCTTTTTCCCTCAATTTTATAATGAATGCTATCCTTTTCATCCAGCACTGCTCTTAGATGATAATGCCATTGTTAACATGCCTTCCGTTTTTAGCTTTTTAAAAGAAGAAGGGGTACTTGAAAAACTGTAAATTTTGAACCACTGGTTCGCTTTATTGCATGGTACACCTCAGCCACTTTCTAATTCTTGAGAAGAAGGCTAAGGCTTTTTATTTCATTAGTTGGGAGCCTCAGGATCCTTGCCCAGCCAAGGATAGCCGCTGAGGCTACCTTACTTTCTCTGTGGCTTTTAACGTTAGCTATTCCCAGATTTCTTCTGTGTTTTTTACCAGGCAGTTCAATATTTTAAGCCATCTACACTATCGACGATTTTTCATATTCCTAAACACTCTACATTGAACCATTTCTATACCTTGAGCTTGACGCATGATGGCCTTAGCTGCCTATGTGCCATTACACCCAACACAACACAACACTCTTTTGCTATCATTTGCTGGTACAGTTCATGTGTGACCCATGGCTTTCGAATGTCTAATATTTTTGCATCTTTTAACCGAAAAATGAGCATTGTACAATCTTTTGAAGGTATCTGAAAAAAAATTGTAGGGGTTGTTAGCATCATGTATATTCAGGACTTCGCTCCAGTCTATTTGAAGCAGCTCATTCTTAAACGCGTTAAAAGGACCCAGATAGGGGGTCTTACTAAAGGTGCGATATATCTCGGATGTTAAAAGACGACGGTTGATAATTATCCCCCAGCAAGAATTATTTTAATGTGTTTTGTGGAAGCTGAATTATAGGCGGAAAAAATTTGAACTTCCGCGTTTTCGCGCATTTTCCTCTCCTCTCGCACGCCAAAACGGCGACGCTCCTCCGCCGGCCCCACTCACTCGGCCCATCCCCTACCTCCGCCGGCTGCGGCGCGCGCGGAGTGGTGACGGCCGCGGTAGCGCGTGACGTTTGAAAGAATTTGGCGCTTTGAACCAATGATAACCCCGGCTGCTGACGTCGTTTGCAAGACGTGACGTCGCATGCGAGGTTTTCGTGCGAAAGCCCGGCACCGCGCGTCGCCGCGAGGTGCGAAAGCGGGATTTTTTACAAATGTATTGTAAATTTCCCGCTCGCTTTTGAGGTCGCGTACTCGGCCTGCACTCTACATAGTGCAAGCATTTTAAAGCCAAGCTCAAACACCCCTTTCTGTGGCCCTTTAAAAGCCGTATCAGTTACTGGCTGGTAAAGGCTGTCAACAGACGAACAGTTTAGAGTGCGGACAACTTGTAAACAAAGGAACACGGGAAGGTGATCACTAATGAAACATGATAGGGCACCAGCTATTATACCTTGCGATGAAAGGTTTCCTATGAATATCTCCAGCACTGACTCACATTCAGCTGCTATTCTGGTTGGTTCATGAATAATGTCAAATCCATATGACAAAAGAAGGTTCTTCAAATTTGTATTAGTAGGAGTGCTAACACCCATATCAATATTATAATCACCTGCGGCGATCAGCTTATACTTGTTCTCTACAACAAATGAAAGAAAGCCTTCACAAAAATTAAAAAAATGTTGAAACATGCCCATTTGGCGGTCGATAACAGACCAATATATTACCTTATCTGCAATTAAATTTAACACTTCATAGTCTGGAGTCACTATGCTAAATGAATCAAGCAGTTCGCCGTGCATTTGCTCCAAAGTGAGAATTGCAGTGCCACCTTCACGACCACAAGGGCGGTTGATATAGTACGTATTGTAGCCTTTCATTCTGAAAACTTCTCTCCCGTTCGTGCTCTATGTTTCGCTGACTATAACAGAAAAGCTAAAAGAAAATTTACTGAAGGATTCTTCTAAAGCCAATGTGTTGTTGCGGACAGATCTTGCGTTTAGGAGTACACATTTTAGTACGGAAGACCTAAAATTAGATACTCTAATGTTCAGATCATCTGGCGAGTGAAAGATGTGCTCATACAGCTTTGCGCTGCTCACTTAGGTATAGCACTCAGTGCATACTTCATTTTGCGGTCATGGTCCTGGAGGCATTTGCGTTTGCTCTATCCATCATCCACACAAAAACCTTCCCTTGGGTATACCGTATATATTTCAACTTGGCATCTTTCGCTCATTTTTTTTGTTCCTAGAAGCAGTTCTTGGTTTTGTCTGGTTAGGTTTCCTTGGATGAAGATGTTCGGCTTACTGTCTTTTAGGTTGTCCTTCTTACTCAACGACGACTCCCTGATCGCCTGCCTTGTGAAGCGCACAATTATGCCGGGTATCTTATCTTTCTGAGCGGGCAGCCTGTGTGCCGTCCTGTTAGTCTGGATGATGCGTTGATCTTATCTGCAACCTCATTCAATATCGTGAGCAAGTTTTCATCTTGCAGACAAGGAACACCATGAACTCCAAATTAAGCTGCCTATTTCTAAACTCAAGCTCATTTACTTCTCGTCGAAGCTGTTCCTGGGCTGATATGTTACTTTCGTCCCTTTCTTCCAGTTCTTGCACCTTCTTTCCTCATCATTTTCTTGCACACCGCTTGTTTTTTTATTCAAATCTTCAAAAATGGCAGACATGTTCCTGACAGATTCTTCCATGGCTTCCACCCGATTTACGAGGGCTAGTAGGCTTTCAATCTTCAGACTGATAGATGAAAGAAGAGCCTTTATATCTACATCGGTCTTGCTGTCATCACTGCAGCTACCAAGTGATGCTACCAAGTGATACGGGCCAAATTTGGTCACTGCGCACAGAATTGCCAGGCATTCTTTTTCAGTAGTGAAATAGTTGGCCTCCGAGCGTAACAAGGTGCGGCTTGCGTATGCGATGACACGTTCGATATCATCCAGCCACTTCACAAAAACCGCACCGAGGCCGATGTTGCTGGCGTCGGTGTGCAGTTCAATGTCGGCTGACTCATCGAAGTGGCCAAGGATGGGCGTACTCTGGAGACGAGTGCGGAGGCCTTTGAAGGCCTGTTGTTGCTCTGGCCCCAGAGGAACGGTTCGGCATCTTTCCTGAGGCGGGTGAGGGGCACAGCGATCTGGGAGAAGTTCGGCACAAAACGCCGATAATAGGCGCAGAGACCAAGAAAGCGGCGCACACTGCGCTAATCGGTTGGCACGGGAAAAGAAGCGACGGTGGCTGTCTTATCGGGGGCAGGGCTGACTCCCTTAGCGCTCACGATGCGGCCGAGAAACTTCAACTCCTGGAAGGCGAAGTGACACTTTTCGAGGGAAAGACCGGCCGAACGAATTGCTGCGAACACAGCGCGCAGGCGCCTCAGGTGCTCTTCGAACGTGGCGGAGAAGATGGCTACGTCATCTAGGTACACTACGCAGGACTGCCATTAGATCGGCAAGCACGCGGTGTCAATCATCCGCTGAAAGGTAGCAGGAGCCGAGCACAGGCCGAAAGGAAGCACCCGGAATTCGTACAGACCGTCCGGTGTAATAAAGACGGTCTTTTCCCGGGCGCTTTCGTCCACCTCGATTTGCCAATAGCCACTGCGTAAATCTAGTGACGAGAAGTACGTGGCGTGGCGTAACCGGTCCAGGGAGTCATCAATGCGTGGCAGAGGATAAACGTCTTTTTGGTGACTGCTTAGACGCCTGTAATCAACACAGAACCGTAGGGTTCCATCTTTCTTCGCCACTAGAACAACAGGCGATACCCACGGGTTCGTCGACGGTTGTATCACGTCGTCTTGGAGCATTTCTTGAACTTGTCGGCGAGTGGCATCCCGTTCCTTCGAAGAAATTTGATAAGGCGGCTGGCATAACGGTCGCTGGTTTGCGTCAACTATAATACGGTGCTTTATGAGCGGAGTCGGCACGTCCTTGGAGGTCGAGGCAAAACAGTCACGGAAAGATTCGATAATGCTCTCGAGGCAGCGTTCTGATTAGATGGGAGGTTCGGGTTCACGTCGGTTTTTATTGGAGTGGTCGGTGCCTCCCCTGATGCCGGGATTTCGGACAGCGAGTGCTGTCCTGCGAATTTGCTAAGTTCTTCGAAATACGCTATAGCTGTATTGCCAGGCAAAAACTGTGGTTCAGAACCAAAATAGGTCACTAAAAGTTCGGTTCGCCCACTGTTCAATTCAATAAATCCGCGAGCTACACAGACTTGCCGGCCCAGGAGCAGTGAGATGGTTTCAGCGATGCCACGAGTGCTGGGGCTGTTATCACACTCGAAGGTAACAAACATGCTGGCTCTAGACAGGATCAATACGTGGTCGTCACATTCGCATAACGTAGCCCTGCCTGGCTCAGTATCGTCGTCGACAGGGCCTTGGGTGGAACACGACACTATTAGCTCCTGGAGATTGATAACGGCACCGCACTCATGCAGGAAATCCAAACCGAGTATGAGGTCTTTGGAGCACTCGGGTAACACAGCAAAGCAACCAGGGAAAGTAACACCGCGGATCTGGATTCGCGAAGTGCAGACACCGATCGGAGTTACCATGTGGCCACCAGCTGTCCGGATCTGCGGCCCACACCAAGGGCTCAGAACCCTCCTCAAGGCCGTGGCTAACCGTCAGCTCATTACAGAAAAATCGGCGCCGGTATTCACGAGTGCGGTAACGTCGTGGTTGTCGGCGGATACGGGTATTTCGGCGGAGACCAGTCGGTCGCAGCGCGTCGTCTAGGTCGTCGGGTCAGGTCGTCGTCCGTCGGAGCGTCGCGGCGAATCGTCGGGTGGAGGCTCTTGACTCGGTCCTGTAGCGGCAGCCCTACCACCGGAGGACGCCGTATTCAGTTTTCCCGACGTGGGGACGTGCCTCTGAACTGGCCACAGGATGACGGGCGGCCGGGCGAAGAGAACCACCTTGGGGATGGCGATCGGGACTGGCGTCGCTGTGAGGTCGAAGATTGCACGTTATCAGCCAAGTACTGTTCGATATCCCGTGGTCTTTCACCGTAAGGTGCGTCAGGTGAAAACCCCCTTAAACCCATTCTGCGGTAGGGGCAGTGGCGGCGGATGTGGCCGGGCTCCCCGCAGTGGTAACAGAGCGGCCGATTGTTTGGCGTACGCCAAACGTGCGCTCTGCTCACGGGTGGCCTGAACTCCTGCGGCACGGAGGGTACAGTTGCGACTGGCTCCTGCAGGTATGGCACAGGAGCGACGGGGGAAAAGGCTCGTATCACTGGCCCGGGACTTCGTAGCGCCTCGCTGTACGCCATAACGGAGGGCGCCGGGTGTGGAGCGGGGGGTGGCTGCACAACTCGTCGGATTTCTTCGCGGACCACGTCCGTTACGGCAGCGACGCTGACGTGTGGAGCTTCAAAGCGAAGGTTCGCCAGTTCCTCGCGCACAAGGCTCCTTACAAGCTCCCGAAGCTCCTCGGCGGGCAGCGACGTAGGCGTGTACTGGGAAGCGGCTGCTACAGTAGCCTGACGTCCGTAGTGGGCGCCCCGTTCCTGCAGAGAGCGCTCGACACCCATTGCCTCCTTGGTGAAGTCGGACACTGTTCGTGGCGGGTCACGGACCAGTCCGGCAAATAGCTGCTCTTTTACGCCACGCATTAAGTGGCGTACATTATGGGATTCGGGCATAGCAGGGTCGGCCCGATTGAACAGTCGCGTCATGTCCTCTATGAACATCGGGACGCTCTCATTCGGCTGCTGTGATCTTGGGCGCAGGGTGATTTCAGCCTTCTCTTTTTTTTCGTATCTGGTAAATATCGCTAGCAGCTCTCGACGAAAAGCCTCCCAGGTGGTAAAGGAAGCTTCGTGGTTCTCAAACCACGTTTTGGCCGAGTCCTGCAGCGCAAAGTAGACGTTGCGCAGCTTGCGCTCGCCGTTCCACTCATTGAAACCCGCCACTCGGTCAAAGCTGGCCAACTAGTCTTCGACGTCCTCGGACCTGTCCCCGTGGAACGGTGGCGGCGATCGAGGTGCGTGAAGGACAAATGGCGGGGCACTCCCGGAGTGCTGACTTGTCTGGCTAGCCGCGGTGAGTGTCATGGCCCTTGCTGGTCTTGCGAGTTGGCCGAACTCTGGCTGTAGGCCTCGCAGGCGGCGGCTCGCCTTGTGGACTGGTGTTGTAGCCACGCGTTGAGAACTGACGTCAAGAGTGTCGTCGAGGTCAGCGTACATGGACCGTTACCCAGCGGCTCCACCAAATATGTCACCGACAAACGGTCGAAGCACTCAAACCAGGTTTAATTAGACGTGCTGGGAGTGCAAGACAGCAGGGAGCTCGAGCGAGGAAAACGACGAAAACCTCTAGCCCCTGGAGTGCGCAAGGCATGGCAAGTTCGGCCGCGGTATGGCGCCACTGGATTGCTTGATACTGTGGCAGTATTATACAGTGGCATCATTACATTACGCGGTAGTACACTTGCATTTCGGTATATGAGGCCGACTACTTGCGAGTTTTTTTTTGTTAAGCAGTTAATAGTGCATCCCAAGATAAGGTCTCGTGAAATATAACACCTAAAGTTTTAACACAAGGCACCATTTCAAGTGGGGTTAAATCAAGCAAGACAGATTGGCTAGTTGTTATAGGTTTATTTCTGGCGTGAAATAAAACTGCATTTGTTTTCTGTATGTTTATTTTTAAAACGTTTTCTTCAGTCCATTTCTCTAGCTCAGCTAGGCTTTCATTCGCATGGCGAATTACTTTAACGGTATCATTTGCGTAAAAGAATAGACTCGTATCGTCTGCGTAAATGATGAATTTTGTAGCTGGAGCTACGCTTACTATGTCATTCACGTGGAGATTAAAAAGGAACGGCCCATTCACTTCGCTTTGCATCTTTCGCAAAGCGGCAAATTATGCCTGGCGTTCCGTTCTGTCTTTCCTCAATGGCAGTTGGTGGATCGCCACAACGTCATCTTGCAGGAGTTGTGGAAGTTGGGCCCTAGCTGCTAGCACGTTTATCTTTTCCAGTAAATTTTCGTTCTCTGTGTCCTGAATCCCGTGGAACTTCAGGTTCAGCTTACGGTTTTGCCATTCCAAATTGTCAACTTCGGCTTTCAGTTGCATGACCTCATCCCGTGCTTCAGGCATTTCCAGTATGCTCTTCATATCGGCGACATCGCGCTCATTCTTTTCAGTACGTGCCAAGAGATGATCATATTGTTCGCTCATCCTCTAGACCCTCAACTGTTTCTTTCAGGGGTAGCAACAGGTCCAGCTTATCGTTAATGACTTTCAACCACACGCGTACGTCGTCCTGCGCCTCAGGCACTTTCACCACATTTCCTGACCGTGAGCGAGGCTTAGAACGTCGGCATGTCGTGCATCGCCATGCTTGTTTATACGCTTCACCATTCGATTTTACTGTGGCATCAGGAATGCCAGCACACCTTACGGTATGGTACCTGCAACCACATTCAATGCGTGTTATTGATTTCACGGGATCGGTACATCCATTTTCACACACTTTGCACTGCTCTACTGGAGACAAGTCACACCGTGCCAGCAGCAACAGCAGCAAATAGCAAAGGCAAAAATTTACACAATCATGTAGTTACTAACCTACAACAGTACAGAAGCGCGAGCATTGAGCGTTGAAACTGCGTGCCGCTGCCGCTGCAGCCGTTGTGATGGGCGCGTCCTCGATGATCCCTTTTATAGCCTGCAGGTCGACAGGGCCCGTGGAGGCCTCATCCGGCAAAAGACGGGTAGCTAACAGGCTCTCCGATATCTTGCTTGTCAGCGGCTTGCAAAGACAGGCGCAGAAAGAACAAGGCGTAGAACTGTCGCACGAACCTGCCACCACACCACGTCACTCCAACGTGCCGCCTGCAACAGTACTGAACCGCGAGCTTTGAGCGTTAAAACTGCGTGCCGCTGCCGCTGCTGCCGGTGTGATGGACGCGTCCTCGATGATCCCTTTTATAGCCTGCACGTCGACAGGGCCCGTGGCGGCCTCATCCGGCAAAAGACGGGCAGCTATCAGGCTCTCCGATATCTTGCTTGTCAGTGGCTTGCAAAGCCAGGCGCAGAAAGAACCAGGCGTAGAACTGTCGCACGAACCTGCCATCACACCACGTCACTCCAACGTGCCGCCTGCAACAGTACTGAACCGCGAGCTTTGAGCGTTGAAACTGCGTGCCGCTGCCGCTGCTGCCGGTGTGATGGGCGCGTCCTCGATGATCCCTTTTATAGCCTGTACGTCGACAGGCCCCGTGGCGGCTTCATCCGGCAAAAGACGGGCAGCTAACAGGCTCTCCGATATCTTTCTCGTCAGTTGCTTGCAAAGCCAGGCGCAGAAAGAACCAGGCGTAGAACGGTCGCACGAACCTGCCACCACGCCACGTCACTCCAACGTGCTGCCTGCAGCAGTACTGAACCGCGAGCTTTGAGCGTTGAAACTGCGTGCCGCTGCCGCTGCTGCCGGTGTGATGGACGCGTCCTCGATGATCCCTTTTATAGCGTGCACGTCGACATGGCCCGTGGCGGCCTCATCCGGCAAAAGACGGGCAGCTAACAGGCTCTCCGATATCTTTCTTGTCAGTTGCTTGCAAAGCCAGGCGCAGAAAGAACCAGGCGTAGAACTGTCGCACGAACCTGCCACCACGCCACGTCACTCCAACGTGCCGCCTGCAACAGTACTGAACCGCGAGCTTTGAGCGTTGAAACTGCGTGCCGCTGCCGCTGCTGCCGGTGTGATGGACGCGTCCTCGATGATCCCTTTTATAGCCTGCACGTCGACAGGGCCCGTGGCGGCCTCATCCGGCAAAAGACGGGCAGCTAACAGGCTCTCCAATATCTTGCTTGTCAGTGGCTTGCAAAGCGAGGCGCAGAAAGAACCAGGCGTAAAACTGTCGCACGAACCTGCCACCATACCAAGTCACTCCAACGTGCCGCCTGCAACAGTACTGAACTGCGAGCTTTGAGCGTTGAAACTGCGTGCCGCTGCCGCTGCTGCCGGTGCTGCATACAGTGACAACCTCGACTAAAGTTTTTAGATAACGGCAGTTCGAAAACTGCGGCGGTGCGCTCGGGAGCAGACTGAACCCAAAACGGTTGCCGCCTTGGCGTTGCCGCTGCGGTCACTTTGGGATGTGCGCGTCGTCTGCTACTTCCAGCTTGAGGAGCGTCAGCTGACGCTGAAACGCGTGCGTACAGAAACGTATTTATAATGAATACAAAGGTAATTTGCGCCTTCATCGCTTTTGTATTAATGAAACAAGACGGCTTAGTAGCATTTATATCCATAACCTTAGCTGGGCACGTTGAGGACGCGTTGGCAAATAGCTTATCACATGCGTATTAGATACGCATTCAAGAAGTAAATCTACCGTGCTCCCAGTATTGATCACTTTACTTGCAGAAAATGCCTCAATCACCAGGACGAATATATTTTCGTCGCGACGCATTAAAACAGAAAGTGGCTGAAGAAAAATTTAAAGTGCGTATGCGGCAAGAAAAAATAAATCAAAAACATTTAGTGTCTTTGTAAGCTATTGCCAAGTTTTATTTACAAACACTCAACTTTCAGTGATCTAATAAATACAGGAACGGTTACAGTCTACTTTGCACAACCGCATATTACACACACGAGGAACCCAAACTACGAGGGGGTAAGCGGCACATCGCGTTTCTCTGATTTTGCCGCGTTGAACCGCGGAAAGAAGGCTTTAAGTTTCGGCCGACAACTACACACAAAACATCAACCCCGAGCATCCTGGCCTCTCGCACCGCAGGCGTACAGCGGACGCGAACATTCCACTACCTAGATGAGCGGGGCTTGAAGCTGCCGCATCCGGCGCAGACGAGGCGAGGCGCGAGCCAGCGTAGACCTTTCAGCGTAGCTTTTCACAGCGTAGCTTTTCAGCAAACTGCCCACATTACCAAGCGCAGCGAATGGGCGTAGCGGCGGCAAAGAGAAAACCGACAAAACTAACTTGGTACTGTCAAAACCCCAGTGATGGCGCTCGCGTCTCTTTGAGATTTAAAGAAAGAAATGTTGCACATAATTTATCGAAGGAGGATAGACCGGTTATTGCAATTCCTTCACTTGAGCAAAGAGAGTGGCAAAGGGCAGAGAAAAAGGTTCCTAGTGGCACAACAACAGGACCAGATGGCATTCCGATTATGTTAATAAAGAAGCTAGGACCAAAATCCAAGCAAACATTAATACAGGTAGGGAATAAAATTATAGTGGATGGCAAAGTCCCCGATGAATGGCGATTGAGTAGAATGAACATAATATATAAGGGAAAGGGGGCAAAGATGACGTAAGTAACTAGCGTCACATAACAGTGACATCTGTGGCTTACAGGGCGGTGATGCAGATAATAAAGGACAGACTGCGGGCTTGGGTGGAGAACCAGGGGGTGCTGTGGGAGCTACAAAATGGGGTCCGCAAACAAAGGAGGTTGGAGGACAATCTGTTTTTATTGACGCAATGTACAGAGATTGCAGAAAAGGAAGACAGGCCCGTATGGCTAGCATTTCTGGATAATAGGGGAGCCTACGACAACGTAAATCAAGAGTATTTGTGGGATACACTGGGCACATTGGATGTGGAAGATAGAGTATTAAATCTTTTAAAATAAGTATATAAAGGTAACAGAGTGCTTATAAAATGAAAAAAAATGTATCAGGGCCTATAAAGATACAGCGGGGGCTTAGGCAAGGATGTCCTCTGTGTCCTTTGTTGTTCATGTTGTACCTGCAAAGGTTCGAGGCCAAGCTAGAGAGGAGCGGACTAGACATCAACCTTTCTTTTTTCAAGCAAGGGGAATGGATTAAACAGTCCTTACCGGGACTAATATAGGCGGATTATATAGTTCTGATGGCTGACAACAACGAAGATTTGCAGAGGTTGATAGACATTTGTGGTAGAGAGGGAGAGAGATTAGGTTAAAATTTTAGTAAGAAAAATCTGCAGTCATGATATTTATCGATGACGCCAGCGAGCATAGAATACAGGAGTTCACGCTAGAAGTAGTGGATGAGTACAAGTATCTTGGGGTGTGGCTAAATTACGGTGCGGAATATCTGACAGGGCACGAAAAATATGTAATGAATATAGCTAGTAGGTATCCAGCTGTCATGAAAAACGGAGCACTGTGGAATTACAATAGGTACAAAGTGGTAAGAGAGATCTCGAAAGCGGTGATGATTCCTAGCCTGACTTTCGGTAATGCGGTCCTGTGCATGAGGCCAGATGTTCAAGTAAGGTTAGAAATCAAACAACGCGGCGTAGGGAGGCTAGCTTTGGGAGCACATGGCAATACACCAAATCATGCGGTACAGGTTGATATGGGATGCACGTCGTTGGAGAGCAGAGAAGCTAGCAGTAAGAGAGCATTTGAGGAGCGATTGAGAAAAATGGGGGAAAAGCAGTGGGCTAGGAAAGTTTTCAGATACCTGTACATAAGGAATATTGACACGAAATGAAGAAAGAAAACTATAAAATTTACAAGCAAATATCTGGACAGCAGAAGAGGGGCAAATCAGCAATTATCGGTCTAGAAACTGGTTAAAGAAAGAGAGAGCTCTGTGCAAAACAGATGCTGACGAAATCGGCACTGCGAACATATAGGATCCTTAAGCAGGAAATTGCCAAAGAAAATATCTATGATAATTGTAGGGGAAGCTCTTTGTTGTTGGAGGCCAGGACGGGGGTTCTGCGGACTAAGATATTAGAGTCAGGTACCACGAGATAGACACGTTGTGCGTTGCGTGCGGAGAGGGGTAGGAAACGGCTAAACACTTGATACTTTACTGTAAGGGGCTCCAACCTACAGTGGAAAGCAGCGGGGCTGATTTATCCAAGGCACTGCGGTTTAAGGACACTGAAGGGAAGGTAAATTTTAAGCGGGTAGAAGTAACCAAGCGAAGGTTATCTGATTGGTGGCTAAAATCAAGAACAGAGTAAAATTTCGCAAGTCATGCCTAGGTGGCTTGAACCACCGCCCGATTTAAAGGGTTCAGCCTTATCCATCCATCCATCCATCCATCCATCCATCCATCCATCCATCCATCCATCCATCCATCCATCCATCCATCCATCCATCCATCCATCCATCCATCCATCCATCCATCCATCCATCCATCCATCCATCCATCCATCCATCCGTCCGTCCGTCCGTCCGTCCGTCCGTCCGTCCGTCCATCCATCCATCCATCCATCCATCCATCCATCCATCCATCCATCCATCCATCCATCCATCCATCCATCCATCCATCCATCCATCCATCCATCCATCCATCCATCCATCCATCCATCCATCCATCCATCCATCCATCCATGAAAGCGGCAACGGAAGTGAAGCCGCATCCCGGGGGCAAGTTTTCCAACTTTCCTTGCCTAGAAACGTTGACCTCGACCACGACAACCACCGCCTTGAAAATTATGCCGCCACCGACAAAAGCTTCAATGACACGCTCTGCCCACGATTCCCATACCCGACAAAGCCGTGACACGACGCCCAGGACGACGTGCCACGCAAGAGCCAGAACATCCGACTTAGAAGTGGTTATCGATGGCCGGAAATTTACCGCTCTAGTCGACGCACGAGCCGATTACTGGGTGATGAATTGAACATTCGCTGCGCAGCTGAAGAAAGTCACGACCGCTTGGGACGGCCCACAAATTCGCACCGCAGGGGGCCACCTCATTACGCCAAAAGCACTATACACAGCGCGAGTGATTGTCATAAGGAACATACCTATCCTGCGACCTTCGTTGTGTTATGGCATTGTTTCCACATAGTGATCTTGGAAATGGATTTCCTTTTGAGCATCAGGCCATCATCGACCTGCGATCCAAGCTGATCACGCTTTCGAAGAAGGACGCCATCTCTTCGGCGAGAACTCTAAAAAATCACACTACCCTGAGTGTCCTGGAAGAAGAAGTGAGCGTTCCATCCCGTTCAAGCGTCATCTTCACCGTAGGCGCCAGGAAAGCCAACAACACTGAAGCCATCATCGAGGGTAACGCGCAACTGCTTTTTCACGAGGACGGCATTGTGTACACAGAACGAATACAATCCTCGCTTGAATGATGAGGGGGTGAAGAAAGCTTGCCTTCCAACTACTCGATGAGGTGTTTCAGGTCGGGGTCCAAGCTTTCTTGCTGTGCAAAAGAGCTGGGGCCGTTGGGTCCCAGGAAGGCGTCCTCTATCGTCGTCCGCGTTGGTGCATCTAAAGGGGCTCGTAACAAGCAGTCGGCGTCACAGTGCTTGCGTCCGGACTTGTGAACGACGGCGACATCAAACTACTGGAGGCGCAGGCTCCATCGAGCGAGGCGGAAAGAGGGGTCCTTCAAATTTGCAAGCCAGCACAGCGCGTGGTGATCGCCAACCACCTTGAACGTTCGTCTGTACAGGTAGGGGCGGAATTTCGACGTTGCCCAGCTGAGGCAAGGCAATCAGTTGTCGAATAGTTAGTCTCGGCCTTGGGCAGGGAACGGCTAGCGTATGCGAGTACTTCCTCCAGTCCCTCACTTTTCTGAACGAGTTCGGCTCCTGCTCCCACGGTGCTTGCGTCGGTGTGAAATTCAGTATCGGCGTCTTCATCAAAGTGCGCAAGGATCGGAAGACGCTGAAGTTCCTTCAAGGCTTCCAGTTCCGGCGCTTCCCATTCAAATGGCAAGTCTCCCTTTGTGAGGTGGGTGGAGATGCGTGAAATGTTCTTGACAAATCGTCGGTAATAACTTTAATGCCCATCATAGGGATTGTTGGTACTCTACTTCGAGCCCTCGTGGCAGGCGTGTGCGGGACAGATGCCCAATTTGTGCTGCTCAACCATCCTGGGACTGCAACACGGCCAGTGCGTCAAACTCGCAGTGCTTCCTATGCTCCAGTCTTGACGTGGTTGTCGGGTCCGGGTGCTCTCTCCTGGCGCCAGACTGCTGGGGAAGCGATCATCACCCTATCATGATCGGTCTTCACACCTCATATTTCCGACCTTTACGCTACAAAGGTTCTGTGACCAACTGGGACAGTTTTCGCTCCTGTATGGACAATCTCTCCTCAGATTCTTAGCCAATCCTTGTTGAGCGCATACAAACAGCGCTCAACAGTGCTACAACTACCACCTGGACTGATGTTGGTCCACCGGCACCAGACCTCGGCCTTCTTAACTTCTGGGCGGCACGCCGTCAAGTCGAGCTGGCTGCTACGCGAGACCCTACTTCGTCGCAGGCACGTACGCGATTGCACTATCTTACAGCGAAGGCACGCAAATATGAACACGACCTCTCTCGACGGCAGTGACATGCGTGGTGCGAACAAATTTCTGCAAATTCCTCGAATGCCTCTCTCTGGCGAACATTCCGCACAATGGAACGCGGTCGCCGTTCGACTGACGCAGCAGCAGCCGCATGCTTCGTGACTAACTTGTCGCCAGATGATTTCGCCAAAGAATCAGCGCGAAAGTTTTTCCCAAAATACGATGCTGTGCCTTCTTCAGCCGCTGGTTTAAATATGGCAGGCATCCCAGCGCATGTATATCAAATGCCGTCTGATGTCTACGTAGATGAAATTTCGTGTTCATTCTCTATGACTGTGTTGCTGGCTGCAATAAATGATGCGAAACAGAAAACAGCGCCCAGCTCGGACAATATTCAGTGCGAGGTGTACAAGAACCTGAGTAGCGCTGCACTCTATTAGGAATGGCCGCCAGCTGGTATTAGGATTGGCGCCAGCATGTCTCGAGGATTGCCACCAAGACAGAATCTCTCGCCAGGTGTCTGCGGGGTGCATTTACCGCTCTCCCCCGGTCGTTGCTGCGTGGGTCAAGCGGGGAGCAGGGTTCTGCGAAAATCCCTTTAAGGAATCGCTGCCACGGGCCGCGAAGTGGTTCCGGATGTCTTCAGATTTTTCCCGACGTCTCCACCGACCCGACTACCCCTGGCCTCACGGGCACAGCACCAGCGTGGGTACAGATCGCCACAGTGGCTTGTCTGCAGGCTTCGCCGGCCATGCCTAATGGCAGAACCACTAGGGATTATCTCCCGACGGGGCTGCGCCTCGGTTTCTTCGAAGTTCACCGACCGGCGGAGAGCGGGCTGACCACCTGACGTCGCCTGCCAGCCTGGCCGCACACCCCTCTCCCTCGGGTTCAACTTATGCCAGGGGCGTGTCCATGTGTGCGGAGGTGTCTGTTTGTGTGTGATAGCGCAAGTTTTGTCCACACCCACCACGGCGAGGGCGTCCCCTACTTGGGGAATCTAGGGAAGACGCAGTGTATAAAACAGGACTGCAGATGCAGTTGAAGGAGCTCACTTCTGAACTCAAAAGCTTGTAAATATGTAAAATAAACCAAGTCTTCTTCCTCCACTAACGAATCCTTCACTCAGCGGCACTCCTGTCCTGGACGGAGCGGGCGTCATCTTGACCGAGGTTGTGTCGAGAAGCGACCCCGATCCCCACCTTCAACAACTGGTTGCCAGCGCTTGGGATGGACCAGGTGGCATCGTTCTGCATATACGGGTGAGCGCTTTGTCTTTGTTCTATGATTCACCAGGCTTTAAACTCTGGGTAAAAAGTTTGAACTGCTGGTAATCGGGTGTCTGTAGCACAGTGTAGTTTGCACACAACCATAGAACATTAGCGAGTGGGCAAAGCCACCATTTGTGGCAACGGTCATAGACTTCAAGAAGGTTGATAGGGAAGAGCTGTTGCTGATGTGTGATGAGTTGGATGTGGAAGTGGAGGAAGGAATGAGGAAAGGGGCAATCATAAAAGCAATCAATAATAGCGATGCGGACGAAGAAGCGATGCAAATTGCGTGGGAAATGGCAAAGAAAGAGCTAGAACGGCGAAGAAAGAAAGCAGAGGATGAAAAAAGAAATCAGAGGATGAAGAAAAGAAAGCAGCGGATGAAAGAAAAGAAAAGGAAGCCGCAGATCAGATACAACTGAAAATGAGGGAGCTCCAACTCGAAAGTCAGCGTCTGGCAGCCCAAAACGGGGGAGCAAGCATTAGTGACAGATTAAACAGGGTAGAGTCTCACCGTACAGACAAGATGGGCGAAGACATCGGTCTGTATCTAATCAACTATGAAAGGGCGTGTCAAAAGAGCAAAATCGCACAAAATTTGTGGTCACAACGCCTGCCAGGTCTTTTACCGTGCGAGGCGGCTAATGCGATCGCCAGGCTCAGCGAACAGGATGCGGAAAATTATGAAAAGGTGAAATCTGCTTTTCTGAAGAAATACCGCCTTTCAGATGAGGCATTTCGGCAGCGTTTTAGGGAGGCAACAAAAAAAAGCAATGAGGATTATACGGAGTTTGCGTACACATTGAAAAGCAACCCTGTAGAGTGGCTTAAGGGGGCAGGCGTGTACGAAAGCAGGGACAAGGTAGTTGAGTGCGTTTGTCTGGAGCAGTTTTTCCGCAGCATTCCACCGTCCGTAAAACTATGGGTGCAGGACAAAGAAAAGGTAGAGACAGTAGAATGAGCAGCTCAACTCGCAGAAGGATTCTCGACGCGGAGAAAGGCGACTGCGGAGGAAGACCAGTCAGAAAGAGGAACTACCTCAAGAAAGTATTTTTCTTCTAGACGGCCGGCTCTAAATAGAAACGTGGGGCAGGGTGTAACACAAAAAGAATTCACCGAAAAGGCTACAGAGAAGAGCGGCAGTCAAACGAAGGACGAAGGGGTAGAAAAGGCGGGGAAAAAGGAGTTCGAGGCCAGGCAACCGTTGCGGTGTTATAAATGCCAAGAAACAGGGCACATCGCTGCAAGATGTAGAAACTAGCGATTGGTGTTAGCGTACGTAAACGGTAGTGATGAAAACCTAGAACTGCTTCGCCCCTACCTTCATGAGTTAGGGGTAAATGGCAAGCCTTGTAAGGTGCTCAGGGACAGTGCGGCTACGATGGATGTAGTCCACCCATCCTATGTTACGTCTGAGGATTTCACGGGAGGAGTAACTTGGATTAAACAGGTGTTGGAGGAGCACAGTGTTTGCTTACCTATGGCAAGGGTTGAAATTTCAGGTCCGTTTGGAAAACTGGTGACGGAGGCAGCCGTCTCGAAAACAGTTCCGCTGGAATATCCTTATCTGTTCTCAAACCGGTCTGACCGGCTCTTGCGTGAGCGAGGGCAGATCTTTGGAGAAGGAAAAGTGCAGGCACTAACGCGCTCTAAAACCCGCCAGCTCGCCGCTCAGTTAACTCAGGACCTGGGACAGGGAGAAGCAGAAATCGGAGCAGAACCTGAAATCATGGAGCCAAACCTAGTGGCTGAACAAGGGGTCGAGGTTGTCGCTAGATCAGGCGACATCGACGCAGCTGCGGCGCCAAGCGAACAGCAGGAAATAGAGCCTGTCGGAGCGTCAATATTGGCCCCGACTTCGCACAGTTTTGAGCGGCTATTGGAAATAGACAGGGATATGCTGAAAGCAGAGGAAAAGAATGACCGTAGTTTGAGGCGCCTGCATGCTACCGCGGAAAAGGGCATAGCGAGGCGTAACATCACGATACTCGAAAAAGGCGGACTGCTGTACAGGCACCACAGAGATCGCAAAGGCAAGACGTTTGATCAGCTGGTGATTCCGGAAAAATACCGGGCGGACCTTCTGAGATTGTGTCATGGGAACAGCTGTTCGGGACACTTGGGGATCAAGAAAACGAAAGAGCGACTTTTAATGGAGTACTACTGGCCAGGGTGCTTCAAAGACGTGGAGCGGTACGTGAAGTCGTGTGACGCATGTCAACGAGTCGAGAAACCACAAACAAAATGGAAGTGCAGTGTGAGGGTCCGGTGGAAGTTCAGCACAGGCTGTCAGAAACAAACTATGTCCTGAAAAAACCCGGCAAGAGAAATGAGGTTACCATCTACCACTGCAATTTGATGAAACCTTATGTAGGCAGGGAGGAGGAGGTAAATATGATGTTAAACGCACCCGAGGAAGTACAGGCTGATCTACCTGAGTTAGCAACAAACCACGATGCGGAGTGCAGCGTCCAGGACATTCTTGCGCGCTCTGCGAGGGCTGATGTTCTGAAAGAGGAACAGGTAGATGAACTTAAGGGTCTTTTGGGAGAATTCAAAGCGATGTTTAGCAGTTGGCCAGGGAAAATTGACCTGATCACTCACGAGATCGAGCTGACCTCCTCCGAAACAATCAGGTCAAAAGCTTATCGAGTGTCACCACGTCAACGGCAGATCTTGGAGACGGAGATTAAGCGAGTGCTCGAAATCGGGGTAATCGAACGAACTGAAAGTGATTACACTTCCCCTATGATTCTCGTCGAAGTGCCAGGTAAAGAGCCTCGTCCATGCGTGGACTATCGAAAACTCAATTGAATCACCAGAGACCAGCTCTATCCGATTCCCAATATTGAAGAGAGAGTGGAGCGGGTAAGTGGGGCACAGTTCATCTCTACGTTAGATCTGGTGAGTGGATATTGGCAGGTTCCTCTCTCAGACACCTCCAGCCGCTATGCCGCCTTCATTTCACCCATTGGGACTTTCAGACCTCTAGTTTTAAGCTTCGGCCTCAAGAACGCACCGTATAGTTTCTCTAAATTAATTGATATTGTACTTAAAGACATGCAGAGCTATGCAGTCCCTATGCAGTCCCTACTTGGACGACATAGCCATTTTTTCGAACAGCTCGGAGGAGCATATCGCGCATCTGAGTAGCGTGTTGGCAAGGTTGCGGGACGCTGGGCTCACACTGAAGTCTGAAAAGTGTAACTTTTGTTGTTCACAAGTGACCTACCTGGGACACATTGTAGGTCGTGGAACTAGGCAGCCTTCGGAACTTAAAATTAAGCCCATAGCGGACTTTCCAACGCATCGAAGAAAGAAAGACATCCGCTCTTTTATGGGGCTTGTTGGGTATTATCAGAGGTACATTCCTTGCTATTCTCAACGAGCGAGTCCATTGACAGATGCGCTACGAAAGGGAGAGCCCGAAAGGGTTTTTTGGGATGAAGCAAAGGTGAGTGCCTTTCAAGAGCTCAAGAAAGTACTCATTTCACGGCCCGTATTGCGGACGCCTGACTACACAAAAGAGTTTGTAGTTCTGCGCGATGTGAGTGATAAGGGGATGGGCGTTGTATATAGTCAGGTCGGAAAAGACAACGAAGAGCATCCCATCCTATACGCAAGCCGGAAACTGACGCTAAGGGAGGAAGCTTACAGCGCCTCAAAAAAAGAATGCGCATGCTTAGTCTGGGCAGCACAAAAACTGTCATGCTACCTATACGGATCAAAATTCGTTTTTGAGACGGATCACTGCCCACTCACGTGGCTGAGGCAGATGTATCAAAAGAACGGACGCTTGCTGCGTTGGAGCCTCATGCTTCAGGAGTACAACTTCTCTGTGAGGTATAAGAAAGGAAAAATGAATGGCAATGCCGATGGTTTAAGCAGGCTATTCTGAAGTGCTTAAGGTGAAAAGGGTCCTCCAGCTTTTATGAGTGTGTGTGTGTGTGTATTACTAGCAGACCTATGTATGTTTTTTTTTTCAAGTTTAGTTATGTACTTCGATCCATTTCATGCACGGCTCTGACTTTGTTGTGGCCCAAATATCCATGATACGTTGACTTAGATGGCGGAACCATTCGGAGTCGGAATTTGTTATGTTATTACCTTATTTGTTGGGATAAGCCTGGTGGATCAGGGGCACAGACTGGGTGCTTTCGCGTCGTGTGGAGCCTTGTTGCTGGGGCCGAACCGGCCGCTGTTTGCCATTGTGGGAGGTTTGGGGGTTGCTGCTCGCAGAAGATAACCGGTCATCCCATTCCCAAGACCAGCCCATCTCTCATCGGCAATGGATTGCTACCACTGGTCGAACGAGATTTTCCTGGCCGCGGAGGAGGTACTAGGAATGGCCGCCAGCTGGTATTAGGATTGGCGCCAGCATGTCTCGAGGATTGCCACAAAGGCCGAATCTCTCGCCAGGTGTCTACGGGGTGCATCTACCGCGCTCGCCCGGTCATTGCTGCGTGGGTCAAGCGGGGAGCAGGGTTCTGCGAAAATCCCTTTAAGGAGTCGCTGCCACGGGCCGCGAAGTGGTTCCGGATGTCTTCCGATTTTCCCCGACGTCTCCACCGACCCGACTACCCCTGGCCTCGCGGGCACAGCACCAGCTTGGGTACAGATCGCCACAGTGGCTTGTCTGCAGGCTTCGCCGGCCATGCCTAATGGCAGAACCACTGGGGATTATCTCCAACGGGGCTGCGCCTCGGTTTCTTCGAAGTTCACCGACCGGCGGAGAGCGGGCCGAACACCTGACGTCGCCTGCCAGCCTGACGGGGTCCTGGCCGCACACCACTCTCCCTCGGGCTCAACTTATGCGAGGGGCGTGTCCATGTGTGCGGAGGTGTCTGTTTGTGTGTGATAGCGCAAGTTTTGTCCACACCCACCACGGCGAGGGCGTCCCCTACCTGGGGAATCTAGGGAAGACGCAGTGTATAAAACTGGACTGCAGATGCAGTTGAAGGAGCTCACTTCAGAACTCAAAAGCTTGTGAATATGTAAAATAAACCAAGTCTTCTTCCTCCACTAACGAATGCTTCACTCAGCGGCACTCCTGTCCTGGACGGAGCGGGCGTCATCTTGACCGAGGTTGTGTCGAGAAGCGACCCCGATCCCCACCTTCAACAACTCCCTCAACTACTAGACACCATAAACAAAGTATGGTTGGATGGCGTGGTGCCCGAGAGCTGAAATTCGTTGTCGTGATTCCAATCCCGAAACCAGGAAAGCCTCCGACGGACCTTGCCAACTTGTGACCTATCTACTTAACTCCTACGCTGTGCAAGCTGGCGAAGAAAATGCTGGCCACACGATTGTCATGGTGGCTAGAGCTGCACGGTTTTTACGAGCCAGCACAGATCGGCTTTCGTCGATATATTGGTACAGAGGACGGGTTGGCTGTCTTGGCATCTGCAGTTTGGTCATCTACCCGCAGCCGCAATATGCGTACTGTTTTAGCAATGAACGTTGAAAAGGCATATGACAGCATCAGTCATGCAGCCATTCTGAACGCTATTGACATGCTTCATCTACCACTGAGAGGGCGTAACTTTGTCGAATCATTTTTGGAAGGCAGAAAATTGGCAATACGCCTCAGCGGCGGAGCGGTCGGATTATTTGTTCCTCTCTGCGGCGTGCCCCAGGGATCAGTATTGTCGCCGACGTTATTTAATATTGCTTTCATCCCGCTGGCTTGGCGCTTACATGACATCCGTGACATAAAATTTCTTCAGTACGCTGACGACATCACGGTGTGGAGTACTCACCAAGATCTCCGTACTCAGGAGGCTGCCCTACAATCTGCCTTGGATGTTACCTGTAATTACGCATCATCCATCAGACTTCAGCTATTCGTGCATAAAACAACATACACGTCAGTCACCAACCGCTGGGGACGCCGTAAACTTGCTGCAAGTCCAATTTTGTCTATCAGGTACCCCACTACAGGAAAGTCCAAGTGTAAAAATCCTTGGCTTAATGATTCACCAATCAGGATCAGCGACTGCATGGCTGTCGCAGGCAAAAAGGCAAGCTATTCAGACTTTGGGCTTGATTAGAAGAATTGCTCCTAAAACGGGTGGGGCAGGCTCGTTCGTTGCACGGCAATTGGTGAGGGCAGTTCTGCAGCCACGTATTGTTTATCAAGCCCAGTTTCAACATCTTACAAGAGCCCATAGGGATCACCTTGAAGCCGTGAACCGAGAGGCTATGAGGACCATTACGTGCCTTCCACGCATCACACCGGTCATAGCTTTACAAGAGAATGCGCAGCTCAACACCATTGATGAGCTGGGGCAGCAGCGCCGTGAAGCGCGCAGCCTTAAGGCCAGTCTATCGCACTCCGCGCATGCACTGAGGACTTATGCAACGTCACACTCCATTCTTCAGCCGCCAACGCCAGTTCTTCCCCCATGGAAGTTTGTACGGCTCAGTGACAACGAGCCAACAGATAATCGCCGGCCAACATCTGCTAATTCGGCATCGTTGCTTCGCCAGAAATTTGAGGAACAAGATGCTTGCCTGCCTGATGGATCCATTCTTGTCTACGTAGACGCAATCATAGAAGACTGCACAGCAACAACAGCTATCTACTGCCCGTGCAGAACTGCCCTGAATCAAACCTCTTGGTTTCAGCTTACGGAACCCCCTTCGTGTTTCTGTGCTGAGCTCGTTGCAGTTCAAGAAGCTCTCTGCTCCGTGGCCGACATACTATGCTCCCTGCAGCCCGCATTGTCATCCGCACTGACGACCTTCAATTTGTCCGGTTGCTACGACGTGTTAGCCGCTGTCCAACGATATGTCAGAACATCCACTGGATCGCGGCACGCATTCCGCAGCCAGTACGTATTGAGTGGGTCCCACAGGATCTGCTGACCTATCAAAGCCAGGCAGATTTACCGACCCGCCTTGCGAATACAAACTCATCACCGCCTGGGCTCCTTCATTTGGACAATTTTACCCTCCTTTCATCAAGAAAGGAGCTCCTCCGGCGGCGCACACGTGCTCTCATCCCTCCGTGTGCGGTAACCCCACCCCGCGGTCTTACCCGTGCAGAGGAGGTTGCGCTTATGAGGATCCGGGTCGGAGTTGCCCTCACACCAGCCGGCACTCGGAAGTGGCCTCAATACCGAGATTTGTTTCCTCGGCCAGGGTGGCCGATATGTAAACACGAGGGCATTGAAGCCGACATACATCACTTACTGTGGGACTGCCCAGCTCTCAAGCCTACAAGGATCCGGCACCTGATGGTAGCAGGTCTTTCACCAAGCAACCCTGCTTCATACACTGCCTGGACGTAGGGACCGTACCATCGTTCTCTACTGGACTTCATCAAATCAGCTAACCTTTTTCAATTCATTTAATCTCTACTAAATAATTTATCACAACCTCACCCATCATTGATGCCCTGGAGCAATAAACTTCGCTTTAAAAAATCGTCGGTTATACGGACAGAGACCCAGAAATGTGCGCAGAGCTTTCTTATCAGCATGAGGTGGAAGCTCTTCAATAGCAGCTGCTTTTTGAGGGTCTGGGCGCACTTCCTCGTGCTAACGATGTGGCCTAGAAGCAGCAGCTCTTCATAAGCAAAGTGGCACTTTTCTGATTTCAAGGATAGGCCGGACGACTTGATTGCGTCTAGCACTGCTCAAAGCTTTTATAGGTGCTCTTCAAAGTTCGTGGCGAACACAAATATACCATACAAATATTCATCACTTTGAACTAGAAGATGCCATCCGGACTGATGAATGCGGTCTTCGCGCGATCTGTTTCATCGGCTGAAATTTGCAAGTAGCCGATCTTGAGGTCCATCGATGAGACATGCTTGGCGTTGCAGAGCCGGTCCAGTGGGTCGTCGATGCGGGTGAGAGGGTAGACGTCCGTGTTTGTTATGTTGTTCAAGCGGCGTTCATCAACGCAGAATCGAAGTGCGCCGTCTTTCTGTCTGACTAGAACAACCGGAGCCGCCCATGGGCTGTGTGAAGGCAGGATGAATTCGTCGCGAAGCGTTTCTTCCGCTTGGTTCAGGTTGGCTTGTCGTTCTCGCGGCGACACACAGTTTTATTTGTTTTAATGCATCAAGTCAATGCTCCTTTAAGAAGGAAGTAATGCCGCAAATCTTTGCAGAGTTTAATTCTTCAAAGCTGCCGGCACGCTGCTTTATTGCTTTGTTCGGGATGCAAGATGCGACCAGATTTATCTTGATCGCATCCAGGCAGAGCTGGTTCTACGTTGTTCCAGAATGTTCTAGTAACTTAGCACATTTTATCACGAAAGTTCGCTATCAGCTTTAAATTGAGCATGGCCGGAAGCGGCGGGCATTCTGTTCGAGGGCCGCCGAGCACGCTTGTTTCTGCCCCACCGCTGAGTGATTCAGTCCATTGTGGGCGCAAGTCAGTCCAAATAAAGAGTTTTGTTTAGACGCCATGTTCACCATCGTTCTGGTCTCCGGATTGCAGCCACCACTTCGTGACAATATACACAACCTGCAATGGTCCCTGTAACCGCGTCAAAGGAGTGATTGGCACCCTATCTGCGGAACGCCTGTTCGATGAATGAATCATGCAATCATTTTATTTGCTTCAGTCAAAGTGGCGCTGGAAGCGCGATCAAAAAGCCGACAGAGTTGTTGGCTTGCAGGGACCACGCTCGCTGTTACATTCTTGCCGGCAGTAGCAGAAGCAAACAACCGCAACCAGGAGCAAAGAGAACTGCGCAAGCTTTGCAAGGACTTCCAATATACGAAAAGAAAAAAAACACAAGAGCACAGTCGTATTTTAAGATGTAAATTATATTGAAAATATTGTCACGTTGCCCGAAGGCAAGTCAGACGCAAGGACGACCAGGGCACAATGCACACATAACAGGGAGCACCGGACACAGCGCGCGCAACACCCAGGCACTTCCTCTACGTCGTTTTCCAAGAGATTTACCGTTGCACGGCAGCCCGGCCGGAAGAACACCGTCACGGAGTTCTTGAGGGTCGCCGCTGGGCACAGCCAGATCTATGGTTTCAAGCGGGAGACGTGGACAACGTCACTTTGAAATTGGCGGGAGGTGGCGTCCGGGAAGGCCGGATCGTTCTCGTAAGTGACGGCGGTGGCCTGCATAGCGCAGGACACTGTACGTGCCGGGGACACCAAATAACAGCACACTGCTAAACAGCATGCGACAAAACGGCGCACAGAAAAGAGCACAGCGACAAAACAGCACAAGGAAATAACAGCACAGCGACAAAACAGCACAGGGAAAAACAGCATGGCGACAAAATAGCCCAAGCAAAAAACAGCACACGTCAAAACAGCACGCCGGACAAAATAGCGCACCGACAAAACAGCACAGCGATAAAACAGCAGAATTACAGAAGAGTACAGGGAAAAAAAGCACGATGACAAAACATCGGGTTTTTCTCCTGTGCTGTTTTGTCGCCATGCTGTTTTTTCACTGTGCTATTTTGTCTCTGCGCTGTTTTTTCCCTGCGCTGTTTTATCGCTGTGCTGTTTTTTGTGCGCTGTTTTGATGTATTCTCTTTTGTCGTGTGCTGTTCTTTCATGGCGCCGTACGGGCGGATATCATCATCATCATCATCATCAGCCTTACTACACCCACTGCAGGGCAAAGGCCTCTCCCATGTCTCTCCAATTAACCCTATCCATTGCCAGCTGCATCCACCCTTTGCCTGCAAACGTCTTAATCTCATCCGCCCATCTAACCTTCTGCCGCCCCCTGCTACGCTTACTTTCTCTTGGAACCCACTCCGTTACCCTTAAAGACCAGCGGTTATCTTGCCTTCGCATTACATGCCCTGCCCAAGCCCATTTCTTTCTCTTGATTTCGACTAGGATGTCATTAACCCGTGTTTGTTCCCTCACCCACTCTGCCCGCTTCCGATCTCTTAACGTTACACCTATCATTTTTCTTTCCATGGCTCGCTGCGTTGTCCTTAACTTAAGCTGAACTCTTTTCGTTAGCCTCCACGTTTCTGCCCCGTAGGTGAGTACCAGTAAGATTATGCTGTTGTACACTTTCCTCTTGAGGGAAATTGGTAAACTGCCACTCATGATCTGCGAGAATTTGCCATATGCGCTCCACCCCATTCTTATCCTTCTAGTTATCTCCCTCTCATGATCCGGATCAGCTGTCACTACCTGCCCTAAGTAGACGTATTCCGGCACAATTTCGAGGCTCTCGCTGCCAATTGTGAACTGTTGTTCCCTTGCTAGGCTGTTGAACATTACCTTGGTTTTCTGCATGTTAATTTTCAGACCCATCGATCTGCTCTGCCTGTCTAACTCGTAGATCATGATTTGCAGTTCACCTCTTGAGTGACTCAGCAAGGCAATGTCATCAGCAAATCTCAGATTATTTAGGTATTCTCCATTTATTCTTATTCCCAACTGTTCCCAATTCAGGCCTCGAAATACCTCCTGCAAACATGCGGTGAATAGTATTGGCGAGATAGTGTCTGCTTGCCTGACGCCCTTCCTTACTTGAATTTTATTGCTGACTTTATGAAGGACTATAGTAGCTTTGCAGTTGCTATATATATCTTCCAGTATTTTGACATAAGGCTCTTCTACCTCCTGATTACGCAATGCCTGTATGACTGCTGAGGTTTCCACTGAGTCGAATGCTTTCTCGTAATCAATGAAAGCTATATATAGAGGTTGGTTATATTCTGCGCATTTCTCTATCACCTGATTGATAGTGGGAATATGATCTATTGTGGAATATCCTTTACGAAAGCCTGCCTGATCATTTGGTTGATTAAAGTCTAACGTTGCCCTGACTCTATTAGCGATTACCTTAGTAAATACTTTGTAGGCAGCGGATAGTAAGCTGATCGGCCTGTAATTTTTCAAGTCCTTGGCGTCTCCCTTCTCACGAATTAAGATAATGTTTGCATTCTTCCAAGCTTCTGGTACAGTCGAGGTCATAAGGCATTGCGTATACAGGGTGGCTAGTTTTTCTAGCACGATGTCCCCTCCATCCTTCAACAGATCTGCTGTTACCTGATCGGGCCGATATAGCGGGACAGATGTCTTTGCGAGAGGCCGACGCGGCGAGATGGGGACCAAAGCAAGACGAGAGAGCCAGGAGAGGAAGAGACTATGCGGTGACCGCGGTCGCAGAACACCTGCTGGAAGGCCTGCGAGGCGAGTAGTCGGGAGCATGCCAGTTGACGGGCGTGGTCTGCACGGGCAAAGGCGTCGTGGGCGTATTCATTCCTTTAATTATTTTTGACCGAAACTGGTACAGTGTATATGCACATACATATTCAATTTTCCTGTCTGGATAGCCGCGGCAAAAGGCGTATTGAAACTCCTGACGATGCCTCGGAACCGTTATTGCAGACAATGCCTCATAAAACGGCGTGACGATTGAAAGTAACACTGCACTGATGGTGAGAAAAAGCAAGAAAGCATAAAAAGAAACAAAAGCAAAAAAGGTTATGTTGCACTAAGTACAATATTTAACGATGTACACGCACTAACTTATTTATTTATTTATTAGAGATACTATCAGTCCGGTCAGGACCAAGATAGGAGCGATACAGGGTACAGATTACAAAGGCGGAACACGACAAACAAAACACCAGCACCATCCAGTCGGTGCCAAGTTTTAACTTATCAAAAAATGGAACTGAGCTCTAAGCAACAAATAAAAATGCGCAAAAATATCGCTGCAACGAAACAGAAAACAATGTGAAAACACCATGCCCAACACAAATGCAAGGCGCATTATATCAGGCACTATACCAACAATCACGAACTCCGGCAGAGAACACATCCACACCCGATGCGAGCACCACATTCTCTGGCAGTCTGTTCCATTCTCTCGCTGTGGACAGGAAGAAGGAATGCTTTTAGCAGTGCTTAGAAAACTTTTGTTCTTTTACGTGTCTGCAATGTTTACCCCGAGTGATACGTGAAGTAGTTTCGCTCATGTATTGCTGCTTATCGATATGTACCATGTTGTTCATAATCTTATAGAAAAGAATGAGTCTGTTTTGTTTCCGGCGACATTGAAGAGGGCGCAAGTTCGCTAAAGTGTAAAGTGGGGTTACCTGATCTTGTCTTCGGAAGCGAGAATAGATAAAGCGAAGTGCACGTCGCTGCACTCGCTCCAGTTCAGCTGCAAGTGTTTGAGTGTAGGGATCCCACACCTCACACGCATATTCCATTGTCGGGCGTACGAGCATCTTATAAGCCGTAAGTTTAGTATCCTGTGTAGCTTGCTTAAGTGACCGCCTAATGAATCCTAATCTTTTATTTGCTTTAGCAACAATGTTATGTACGTGAGTGTTCCAACGCAGGTCTGAAGTAATTGTCACTCCCAGGTATGTATATTCTGTTACTCGATTAAGTTTGTTTTCTTGTAATGAGTAGCCAAATTCGAGTGGCTGATGTTTGTGTGTGATTGTCATACATACTCTTTTACTGGGGTTTAAAGACATTTGCCACTTTCTACACCATTCGCTAATGTTTAGCAGGTAACCATTAAGCTTAACTTGATCTTCAACTGAATTAACATTAGTATAAATAATGCAATCGTCTGCAAACAATCTGGCCTTGATTTCTGAATCTTCAATGAGGTCGTTTATGTAAACAAGAAACAATAACGGTCCGAGTACCGAGCCCTGTGGCACTCCCGTTGTCACGTCACACACTTGGGATGCGCTCCCGTCAATACTTACAAATTGCCTGCGGCCCACAAGAAAACTTTCCAGCCAACGAACTATATTTGAGTTTTTGAGTACTGATTGAGATTTGCTTAAAAGTTTTCTATGATTTACCTGATCGAAGGCTTTCCTAAAGTCTAGAAATATTATGTCAATTTGCCCTTTCTGGTCAATGATTTCGCTAAAATCATGCAAAGTTTCTATTAATTGTGTAACCGTTGACATGCCCTGTCGAAAACCATGCTGACACCTATTCAAGAATTCAATATCTGTTAAGTATTGTCGAATGTGCTTTGAGACAATGTGCTCTAGAAGCTTACAACAGGTTGACGTTAGTGCGATGGGACGATAATTACTGGCCGTTTTTTGAATCTCCAGTCTTGAGAATAGGAACTATTTTGCTAGTTTTCCAATCATCGGGAACCGTGCTTGTTGATAGTGACTTCCTAAACACTAGTACGAGGTATCTAGCTGACCATTCTGCGTATCGCTTCAAAAACAGGTTAGGAATATCATCAGGGCCCATTGATTTTGATGTTTTTAGGCTCAACAATAAATTCAGTACGCCTTCTATCGATAAGCTTATGTCGTCAATTGCGCGTGTTTCAGCAGCGAACCTAGTATCCGCTGGCTTGTTATCGTCTTCACCGAAAACACTTGCGAAGTATCTATTGAAAAGATCGCACATTTCAGTCTTTTCACTTATAGGTCCGCTCTCTGAGCTTATCTCCGCGACTTTTTTCTTTGGTACTGCCAAGTGTCTCCAAAACTTTTGAGGTGATTCTCGTAGAAATTTTTCCAATGTAACGTTATAAAACTTAAATTTAGATTCCTTTATGTGTGACCTCATATTACTACTTAGAGCTAGCATGTCACTCAACGCAGCCTGATCGAGTGTGCGTCGGTACTTTTTTCTACGCCTGCCGATTTTTCTTTTTAGTTGAATAATGTTCCTTGTTATCCACGGTCGGCACGCATGTTTCTTTTTTGTGACCAGTAGCACATAACGAGTTATGCACCTATGAACTTAAGATTTGAATTCTAACCATAGTTCATTAACAGTCACTGATTCGTTACAGCTTAGTTCTTCAAACGGGCCAAAGCAGTAATCTAGCTCGTCAAGTACGGCGGTGTCTTCCCTGTTAAGATCTCTCTAAGATGACACTTCAATCGTTTTCTTTCGAAAAGAGGCAAAGGACAATTTCATACTAACTAAACAATGATCGGAAAGACCAGGCAACACTTCTACCTCCACCGGCTGTGACAAAAGACCTTGAGTTAGAAAAAGAAGGTCTAAAACTGATTTGCGGTTACCCTGTACTCTTGTGTACCCTCGTACTACCTGCTGAAGCCCATGAGAAAAGCACAAATCTAGAAGACCGAGCGCTGCCTCTCGTTCACGTTGCCCCGGCATCATTTCATGCCATTTCACATCCGCAACGTTAAAATCCCCCGCGATTATCGCGTTTTTGTTTTGAATTCGCAAATGGTGTAGAAAGTCGTTCAATGCATCAATGACGTCTGAAGTTGCGCCCGGAGGACTATACACAGCGCCAATTAAAATTTCATGTGTTCCGCGATAGACTCGGCAAAAAGCGGATTCGACGTTATGAGGGCCTGAAATAACCGTGTGCTGTATCGTATTGTAAATGAAAATAGCTACGCCTCCCCCTCGGCTGCTGCGGTCAAATCTGATAACGCCATACCCAGGGGGGCATATCTCCGTATCCAAAATATCTGGGTGAAGCCAAGTTTCCGTGACACATCAGGTTGGTGTTATAATAAAACGTGCTCCAGCTCCTCTACCTTATTAACAAGACTGCGTGCATTTATGTTTAGTATATGAAATTCATTTTCGCTTGTCTGTCAGTCTTGAACAGATGGAGAAGCACTCCCCCGGGTAGGCGTAGAAGCACTCTCTCGGGCAGACGTGGAAGCATTTGATAGCGGCTGATGAACCTGATAACGTTCGCTTGTAACGTCATTCCAAGCATACATGACACCATCTATTTTCAGCTTGTCAAAAATTAAAGCCACTTTTTTTCCATTCGTTCGGTTATCTGCAGCACTCTTCCAAAGGTTTTGCCTTCTGTTCCTGACGATACTTGAGAAATCTTCGTGAACGGAAAAATTTGTATCCTTTAACTTCTTGGTATTTTTTGGTACTTCTACCTTTTCATTATAGTTGCCAAAACGCACAATTACAGGCCTGGGACGCTCTGTGCTTGGTCGTCCTATCCTATGAATACGTTCGGTGCTCGCCACGGAAACGCCCAGTTTTTCATGAGAAACACCGCTTACTACACTGATTTTTAGCTGTTCGTACGTTTCATCTGGAACCTCACGAATACCGTGAATGACAACATTGTTTCGACGAGAACGATTCTCGAGGTCGTCGATCTTTCTCAACATGTTATCCATGCTTGCACGCAAACTAGATAGATCTTTCTCAGACTCCTCAAGCCTTTTAGCCAATTCGGTCACATGAGATACCACCGTTTCCATGTTAGACAGCTTATGCTTCATTTCTGATATATCCGCCTTGATTTCGTTTTGACCATCAAGAATAGTTTGTAACAAAGCCGCCGTGTCGGGCCCCGGGTTCGTTTCAATATCGCCACAACACAGCAGAATGCCAGAAATGACATCGCAACACTCAACAGCAATAGACAAGAGGGCATCTGGGCTCGGCAGCACTAGCAAACCAGGACAATCGTCCCTCATACTGCTGTAATAACGTTTTTCACTAACCTGGAGAAGGGTGAGAAGTGAATTGTTCATTCTGTTCGCGCCGGTGCCGCCAAGCCCACTGCCGAAATCAGGGACAGGCAGGTTCAAGGAAAACGCCTCCGCCGATAATGTCGATGCTCTTGGAGCTGTGCCGACGCAGCGGTTGCCGGTCCATTGCCATTCGTTAAAGCTTGTTGCAGCCGCTCCTGTTTCTTGTGCGGCGCAAAGGAAAGCCGTGTTCCACGATACGTTGACGAGGCCATGTTCCGGTAGAACTTGTGCAGAATAGGCCACCACCTGGAGAAGGGTGAGAAGTGAATTGTTCATTCTGTTCGCGCCGGTGCCGCCAAGCCAACTGCCGAAATCAGGGACAGGCAGGTTCAAGGAAAACGCCTCCGCCGACAATGTCGATGCTCCTGGTGCTGTGCCGACGCAGCGGTTGCCGGTCCATTGCCATTCGTCAAAGCTTGTTGCAGCCGCTCCTGTTTCTTGTGCGGCGCAAAGGAAAGCCGTGTTCCACGATACGTTGACGAGGCCATGTTCCGGTAGAACTTGTGCAGAATAGGCCACCACCTGGAGAAGGGTGAAAAGTGAATTGTTCGTTCTGTTCGCGCCGGTGCCGCGAACGACCAAAACGACCAAAATATCAGTGTACACACAAGTGGTCTGCACAGAGAATGCTTGCAGGGGCATTACAAGTACAATTCCAATAACACTACAACAATACTATTATAATAATACTAATCGAATAACACTATGATGATCATAATTTTGGCAGGAACTATGGGTAGCATGATTTTAAACATAAATGCACAGCGTACGTGCGGACTACACGCAGTGAGATAGATTCATTTCCTCTACATACTATACACTGCGAAGGAGATCTTTCACGCGTTCTTTAAACCCAGATGATGAATTTGACTCGGATAGGGCGTCGACTAGCTGAGGGTAAGTATTAAGCAGTTCGGGAGTTTGATGGCAAACTAGCTGTGTTGCGTATGATGTTCGAGCTCTATTATTCACATATTTGCCTTCACGTAAAATTATAAGCATAATACTGGCATCTGTAGGATTCAAGAAATGTTAAACCAACAGGTATGACTACGTGATACACCTGCATAGCGAGGCTGGACCAAAACGTGTTGAAAGCTGTCAATATCTTATATTTCTGAAAAGTAGGTGCGGTGTGTTCATATCATGGATTATTTACGATTATTCTTATAGCCTTCTTTTGTCCCACGTGTAGTCTTTCAAGATTGGTTCTCATTGTATTTTTCCATACTAATATGCCATTCTAAATGCGTACGTACAATTGCCGTTTAAACCAGATAGGTATCAAACTTCAGTTTATTCAGCATGCCAGTGATTTTAAAAATCTCTATACTTAACTGTGTTACGTGTCGAGTCGAGCTCCTCCCCCCCCCTCCCCCCAAATAGCCATTAGTATATACTCCCAGAAACTTATGCACGTTCACGCGTTTCATCGGTTTTCCTTGAAAAACAGGATGGATCGAAACATCAGCAAACTTCTTTTTTTGGCACGAAAAAGAATGTATCTTAAGGTACGATACAGCGCAACAAACACGAAGGACCAGAACAAGAAGAATACACGGACACGCGCTGTCCGTGTATTCTTCTTTTTCTGGTCCTTCGTGTTAGTTCCGCTGTTTCGTACCTTAAGATGCAATACCAATTCGCCCACTTTGCTGTGTTGCTAAAAGAATGTACTTTGTTTTTTCAATGTTCAAGATCAGCTGATTGCAACAGAGTCAGGATGACAGTCCTTGCAGCCATGTATTTGCTTGAGATATTTGGCTGGTTATTCTGCTTCGTTTAAAGAAGACATTCGTATTATCTGCGTATAAGATAATGTCCAATATTCCAGGAATATTTACACTATCGTTTATATGGACTAAGAATAGGATTGGCCTTAAGATCGAAACTTGTGGGACCCCACATTTCATGATTTCCAGACACGATTTATTGTTCCCGAGGCCTACAAATTGAAAGCGATTCTGCAGATAACTTTTCATCAAGTCGAGTGCAATACCCCGAATACCATATCGATGTAGCTTTGAGAAAAGAATATTATGTTTTATAGAATGAAAAGCCTTCTTGAGATCTAAGAATATCCCAAGTGTGTAAAGTCTGTTTTCTAGGTTTGCAATTGTTTTTTCCTTAATGCTGAGCAAGGCAGACTCAACTAACTTGACTTTTTGAAACCCGTATTGATGCTCGGTTACGATTATTTTGTTAACCAAAAAACAAACTACTTGCTCTGCTATTTTCGAAAACACGGGTAACATGGATATAGGTCTGTAATTTCTAAGAGCTGTTCGATCGCCGCCTTTATGAACTGCGCAGGCGCGGGCGATTTTCATTTTGTCGGGAAATAACCCGTCTCTAAGAAAAACATCACATATATGCGAAACAGGAACACACAAAATATCTGACACAACTTTCACTGGAGGAACTGCTATGTCATCAAAGCCACTTGCGCAGAAATCTTTCAACTTCATGATAACAGCAGCTATTTCAAGCGGCATATTTGGCTGCAGAAAAATGCTTTTACTCTGTAAGTCGAGAACTCAACGTTCGGACTATTTGCGCAGCTGCTACCCGATATGTCAGAAGTTAAAAAGTGAGCATTTAATTTGTCAGCCAGGTCAGATCCCCGGTAAGTGACACCATCAATGCTGAGCTCTTGCGGTATCAAGCTGCGGTTTTTAGAAAGTAATGATTTCATTAGCCTCCAAGTTTTCTGCGAGCAGTTGCAGTCTGTAAATTTGTTAATGTAATACACCGTTCGCACTTTGTTTTGCTCAGAGTTTAATTTATTTCGCTCTCTTTTATATTCTGCTAGCTTTTCTAAGTCTTTGGTTGCAATAAACACCTGGAATATTCCGTCTCGTAGCTTCATCCTTCTTACAAGTTCTTTTGTGATCCATGGTTTTCTGGCTTTCGGATATTTTCTTACTTTCTTGATAGGGGAAGGTTTGTAATATACATTAGTTATTTTCTCAAAAAGAAATTATATGCCTCATTTGCATTTTCAGAGTTTAGAACATCGTGCTAAGATCATTGATATGCCCTCGGGGAAAATCTGTTTCAGGAACTTTGCTATTAATCGGGAAAAAACTGCACACTGGCAAGTGGTCGCTAATTCCTGTCTTTAGAACTCCGGCTCGAGAGTCATGATCTGTGCTGCTGGTAAAGCACAAATCAATTACTGACTCGCTATTTGCGGTTATACGGGTAGACACATTGATTACGTTACCCAGGCCAGCAGATTGTGCAAACTGCACTAAGTTGCAAGAGGAACAATCTGCTGAGAGCCGATTAGTATTGAAGTCTCCTAATGTGAGAACTAGTGCCTTTAGACGCATAAGGTTCTCACACAGGTCCTCAAAGAACTTATAGAAATTTTGTAAGTATCCAGAAGGTGGGCGATATAGCACACCTATTGTAAAAGCAGTGTTCTAGCTGTGAGCTGTTCATAATCATCATTGACTACCGTGTCTTCAGGTGTGACGGCGAATGTTATATCTTTCTTCACATAAAGAGCGACACCACCTCCTTTCTGGTTACAGTGGTACACTGCTTCATACTGATAGTTATCAAACAAGACTACATCATTTGGCCCACAAAACCAAGTTTCTTTAAACACTAAGACACTGAAATCAAGATTCAGCGACTCAAGGTACAAGCTGACGTCTATATGCTTATATTCCAGACTGCGCGAGTTGAGGTGAAACACGGATAATAAATTGTGAACTGATTGTCGCTCCTTCAAGGCATTGTTGAATGATGTAGTGTTATAATAGCTGAGGTCATTAGTCATTACAGTCGTTTGTAACTTGACAAAAGCTGAACCTTTCCTTCTTAACAAGCTTGTCGACGTCACCCTTATTCTTTATTTGGATGACAGAATCGCCTGGCTGTTTCCTAGCAAGCGCATACCTTTCCATTCTTGAACCAAGCGAACTTATATATCTTTGGATCTGAGCTTAGAAAGCCACATTAGCTTCCTTTTATAGTGGCTTAGGTTATCAAAAAAGCGCGCGTTTAGCTGCTTATCATGGAGGAGTTTCGTTGGTCCATCCACTCGTTCTTCCTCGCTCGTGCAGAAAAGCGGACAAGCACAGCCGGCACCGTGCCGGGCTTCCTAGGCAGTCTTTGGATAGCCTCCACGTCTTCTGCTGTTACTTCCGGCAGATTCAGTTTGCGCGCCATTCCATTAAGTTTCACCAAAAGGTCTTCATCCTCAGAGTGCTACCTGCGGCTACCTGCGGCTATACTGATCATTCTACCTGCGGCTATACTGATCAAGGTCGTTAATCTCCTTTCTCAATTTTCTAATTTCCTGGAGTGAAGTGCCAGTCTCTGCTTTCTCAACCCTCGATCTTAGTTCACCAATTTCTTTTCCCTGCAATGCCACTGCTTCTAGCAGAGTATCATATTTGTTCGACAGAAAATCGATAGATTTCTGCACTGCCTGAATGTCACATTTCATAGTCAGTAGTTCATCAAATTTTCTATGATCGGAAGAACCATACTGATTTTTTGTTTAATGTGCTTAGCTTTGCCGTAATGTCAGCCCCGGGCTCAATTTTAGAGCTTTTGCTTGTCCTCAATTTTGAAACCTTACACGATAATTTCTCTATGTCGGGCTTTGCCTTATTTGCTGATTCAGCCACTCCAGAACAACTGCCTGCATGATAAGCAAAAGTACATACAGAGCATGTGATAAGGGTGGAATCCTTGTTCAAAGTTTCGTGACATGCTAAGCATATATCAGACGGAGTGTGGACGGACATTGTTCAGTTCGGAACAAGCAAGAGCATCAGCGACTAGAAGTGGCAGCAGCGGCAGCAACAGCCGCAGACATATCGTGTATTATTACACTTTGTGAAGCGAAAAGAACAACCTGCAAAACAAAGGACGCGTGTTACGATGGATCGCTTGAGCCGCCGCTGATGCCGCTGCCGCGTGCAATGCCCCGGAGCGGGGCCGGTTCTTCTTCTCAACGCCTTGCTGGGAGATGACGAAATCACGAGTGGTCCGCGGGCCAATGATGATGCCCCCCGGCAACAGCTATCACCGCACCGTGTTCCTCAGGCGGTCGAAAAGCAGCTGCAAGACGCGTGTTACGATTTATCGCTCGAGCCGCTGCTGATTCCGCTGCCGCGTGCAGTCTTCAGATGGCGGAGCAGCAGGAGTAGGCAGCAGCGTGTCCAAAGGCAATTGGGGCTTCCGGCCGTATAAAACGTAAGACGGGAGAAGTCGTACGCGAAAGTAACATAGGGGAGAGCGAGGTCCCAGTCCCGATGATCGGGGGATAGGCGGTGGTGAGCGTGTGCTTAGTAGAGCAGGAACAAAAAAGGTCGTCGACAACACTGGAGAAAAAGCAGCGGCCGCGCTCGGTAAGAAGTAGGCGGGGAGCACCATGATGTAAGATTAGGCTGTAAAGGAGAAAGCGTCGGTAGCAGTGCTGGTTGGCAGTGCCCGCGTGATCGCGTAGCGGGTAGCGTAGTCCGTGGCGACTGCATCCCGCCTGTTTCCGGAAGTGGATTCCGGAAGTTTTAACCCCAAGCACCCTTGACGCTTTTCCTGTAGAGGTTTGCGCTGTACACTGGAACGACGTGTGTAACAAAAGTGTCGTGATCCAAGCACATCAAGTCTTAGTAGAAAAATGTAACTCCGCATATAACGAGCACTTTCCTCTTAAAAACAAAGGATAGATTAGGAACGCGCAAAAATCGCGGATACCACTGCAACTACTCGCACGTATTAAAGAGAAGAATAAACTGTACAATTATTTTATTACATAAAAACATTTCTATTCTAGAGCAATACAAGCCATAAAGAAATAAGTTAAACAGTGATAAACGTAATGCAAGGAGTTACTGTTACGGGAATTGCTTTGGTACAGTCGTTCGTCCTGACATACCTTGGATAAAGTTGCGATTCCTTAATGCCAAGTATCTCAATAAGGTCACCCATGGCAGGAAAGAATGTACAGGTGAAAACTTAGCCCAAGCAATTAACACTTATTTCACACAATGTATTCACCCTGCATCTGAATTGAACCTCACATTTATCTCTAGGTGTCCTGCCACTCATTTCATTGCGCCTGTTGATGAAAGAGAAACCATACGAACATTCGATGAATGATAAAACTCCACCTCTTGTGAAGTCAACAACTTCCAAATTCGCCCTGTGAAATATATTGGTGAATACATCTCTGCTTTCCTTGCTTATATATATAACTTATGTCTGGAAAAAGCAATTTTCCCCTCATATATGCAATCACCAAATGTGACTGCCCTCTATAAAAAAGGTAACAAGATGACATCGGTAATTACGCTTCAATTGGTATTATTCCTGTATTTTCTAAGCGCCTAGAAAAATCATACTAAGACGAATGAAAAAATTTCTGCAATCTCATAACATAATTACTTGCTGACCGGATGGATTCAGACGAAATAAAATAACAGAGCTCACCCTTCCTCACCAAACGAAAAACATATTAGAACATTTTGAAAGGAAATTGTTAGCACTAGGTATATTTGTGGACTTCACGAAGGCATTCGACATAATTAGCCATAATACGCTTTTAGGAAACCTTGAATTATATGGGATACGAGGACAGCCTTTAGTGCTCATGAAATTTTATTTATCATCTCGAAAACAATATGTATACATCAAACTCTTTAAATCCTCACAACGCTCACTTAACACCGGTGTCCTTCAAGGCAGTATCCTTAGTCCTCTGCTGTTCAACCTCTATATCAATGATGTTGTTACTATTGACACTTCCGCCCGTTTTATCATTTCTGCAGATGACACTATTCCTATACCAAATGATACCTAAAACGATCTAAACATGCATGCTAATCACATATTCAACCATTTAGAACAATAGCCGGACGCAAATTCCTTTTCAATAACTGTGACAAAATCTAAAGCTGTACTCCTCCGTCCGAAGAATGAAAGCTGTAGCGCATAATTAGGTTTGTTTTACAAACTACAATTAACTGAAATAGTAAACTCATTCAAATCACCTGGTGTGTGCTTCCAAGAAAACATGAAACGGGATGACCATGTCAATCATGTCATGCTAAAGACATCCAAAGGCAACGGCTTTCTATCGCGGCACAAAAATAATTTACCGGAAAAACTCACTTTTCTTATACATTTCCTTATTCTGCTCCGAATTAAATTACTTAATTTAGTTATTTATTTAGAAAATACTGCAGGCCCTAAGTGGGCCCTAGCAGGAGGGGGGGGGGGGGGGAATACAACATTGTGAATATTAATTCATCGCGCGAAACATAAGTAAGCAAAATACACTGAGACATGTTAAACTCTTACAAGAAAACATACATAAATACGAAACACGACTATGAGGTAGACGACGACAATATGCTAGTGGAATGAATGAACATGATGACATCGGAAGGCTACTTGTTCCATTCCTCAACAGTGTGTGGATAAAAATAATATTTAAAGGCATTAATTTTAGTATGATAAGGAGTTAAAGGATGTGCATGATGATGTCTTATGGGACGAGTTGTAAGAGATGCGAGGTTAAGTTCGGAACCCATGGAGAGATTGTTGTTTTTCAGCAGAACTAAAAATTGTAGTCTTTGGATTTTTCTACGTATTTGCACTTGTGGGATGGCTTTCTCTTCCGTTGAAATGGAAGGAGAGTCAGACGCGCATATTTAGAAAAGATGAAGCGCACGGCTTTCTTCTGTAAAGCCTCCAATGCCTCAATATTCTTCCTGGTATAAGGGTCCCAGACAGTGCACGCGTACTCTAGTTTGGGACTTATGAGTCTGTAGTATGCTAACCGGGAAGGAACGTTTTTAAGTTTGTGGCGAAGAAGTCCAAGTTTTCTGTAGGAGGATGAGCATGTATTCGCAATATGGCTGTTCCAACTTAGATTATTAGTTATGGTAACATCAAGTTATTTACATTCTTTAACTTCTACAAGGGGATGCGATGGAAGGGTGTATGGAAATGAGTCTACAATTTCTTTGTTTTTGATTTTCATAAAAACTGCCTTCGCGGCTTTAAGCTGCATATCCCAATTAATGCACCAAGTGTCAATTTTCTGGAGGTTAGAGTTAAAGAGGATTTTATCTTTAGGGCTGTTGATTTCGTTGAACAAAATGCAATCATACACTACAGTGTGGGCAACCGCAACACATACTAACTAACATAAGATATCCGTCCTTTAAAAAATTCTTCCTAGTTTATGACTTACCCAGCAGACACACAACTAAGGATTTTGATAATTGACCTCGAGATAGTTACCATACTAAATCTTTATGCTTATAGGCTGTTGCGCTAGTACAAAGTTGAGCAAAACCGACATATTGATATCATTTCCTTTCTGGCTCTTTTCCATCAGAATCATTCATCATTTTTATCATTATATTATATTTATCCACATATTATCATCATATTTAACAAGAACAAACTACGAGTTTCAAAGCATTAGCTATCACATTACCGTTTTTACTAAGCCAGTTAACTGGCTAGCGTTAGCTTCCCTCAAATTACTATCTCCTCTCTGAGAAGTATCATTTTTCTATCCAGATATTACTAATACATCAACTGCTGTTGCATGAAATGCTTTCCACCCTTTTTTGGGTTTTGTTGTTTAGTCACCTATAGTGTTCATTGCTTATAGTACCTTGTATTCTGTTTCACTGCATGCACTATTATGTTTATTTTTATGTTTTTACTGACATATATTGAACGCGACTTATGTTATATTGAAAGACTTTTTCAGTTCAGTTACAGCGTTTCTCGTCTCCTGCCATTGCCGTCTGAACTGGAGGTGAGAACTCCATCAAGCGAATTGCCGCTTTTTTTCATCTCTTCCATCAAATTTTATTTTATCTGATAGAAATATATTATTATTATTATTATTATTATTATTATTATTATTATTATTATTATTATTTCTCTTCTTTGTGCAACCTCTAAGCTTTTTGAATTAGCTTTGCACAAAGTACTTTCCTTCCACCTCAAACATGTAATCATACATAATCAGCATGGTTTCATAAAAGGTCGTTCTACTACAACTAACCTTGTGACTTTTATGACGTATACATCAGCTAAAGTCCTTCAGAGGAGTCAGGTAGACGCTGTGTACTGTGATTTGAGCAAAGCTTTCGACGTTGTTACTCACTCATTACTTCTTCAAAAGCTTCTGCTGTTTGAGATCGACGTTTCAATTGTAGCCCTCTTACGCAACTATCTTCTTGATCGGTCCTGCTTTGTCAGTGTAAATGGACAGACCTCATTTGTTTACACTCCAACCAGCGGAGTTCCTCAGGGCTCGGTATTAGGCCCGCTTCTGTTCTCTGTTTTTATCAATGACGTTTCCTCCGTGGTCAAAAACTCCTCGCTTCTCCTTTATGCGGAAGACATAAAAATATTCAAGGCAATACATACTCTTCATGATTGCTTGCTATTGCAATCGGACATATCCGCCTTCTCTGATTGGTGCTTGAAGAATGGGCTCACTCTCAATTCATCTAAAACCAAGGTTGTCTCATTTACGCGTAAAACGCACAGTCTTCTCTACTCTTATTCTGTGAATGGTAGGCCGCTGCCCAGGGTTGATGAAATTAATGACCTTGGCGTACTTTTCGACCGTAGCCTCAGCTTCTCCTCTCATACAAAACGCATTGCTCTACGGGCTATGCGTACACTCGGCTTCATCTGCAGGCTTTCGAGAGAGTTTCGATCCCCACTTCCTTTCTTAAAGCCCTACCTCTCCATATGCTTGCCGCTTTTGGAATATGCGTCTGTTGTTTGTAACGGCACTTGCCAGTCGAACTGTGAAAAAATCGACAGAGTTCAGCTAAAGTTTTTACGCATATTTCAACATCGGTTTTCTTGCAAAACTTCCAGCTCTCGTCCCAGACGGAGTAACTCACTGCAGCTTCCTTCTCTTAGCTGCCGTCGCGTGAGGGCAGATATAATTTTCTTGTATAAACTTCTTCATGGTCACATTCTATGCCCTCAGCTCCTAGCGCGTATCCTTTTGCGTGTACCGCGAAAGAGCATAAGGGAATTCAGACCATTCCAAGTTTCTGCGCTCCTGCACTCCCCCTCCCCTCTGGACAGAATGCAAAAGTTGTTTAATTCTCTTTGTCCTCACCTTGATATATTCGAAAATTCTCTCCCTTCCTTTTGTGATGAACCAGTTTCTTAAAATGGCCCTGGGTCCACACTGGGCATGAGGAGATTGATGTACAGACTCCAAAATGATTTTGAAGTGATTTAATTAAAGCATCTGGATCGATGCCGCTTACGGGACAGAAGCTGGGCTCGTCGTCGCCGGGGCTGAGTCAGCGTGGTGTGGCACGGGCTCGATGAATGGCTGGTTGTCTACAGCGGCCGGGCTGGGAGTTCCTCGTGGCTGTGCTGCCCTCGTTCTCAGCTGGTCGTTGGATGAGCTGCCAGGCGTGGAGGCACGTTGGCGAAGGTCGAACGTTAGCGACGGCTAGACCCCGGGCTCAGGTCAATGCGCAGCCCCAGTCTTCTGCCTCGCTCCGTCTCCGTCCCTCTCGTCCACTCGCCCCGATCGCTCTCCCCTTCCTCCCGTCGGCTTCCGCTTTTAAAGCCTTTGCTTCTTTCTTCAGCCGTGGCCGCGCCTTTGTCCACTCCCCCGTGGCTCTCGAGGGGTGCATAATGACGGGGACACTCAAGCGTCGTTCGACAGGGCCGTCGACGGTTAACATATATGGTCATGTTTCTCCGCCACAACCAAATATGATCATGTCTCTCCGCTGCGACCCGACGCCAGGACGGCGCGGCCAACCATCTCCAGGAAAAGTCACTGACCGGCTCGCCGTGGCACCGGTGCATGTGCACGAATCGTCACATCCGCTCGTTCTTAAAAGGAATGTTCATTGAACATTAGGAATACGTCATACACACACACGCGCACACACACACGCCGCGCTGTTCGGGCCAGTATCCCGCACAAGTCGCTCCTTTCTTCCCCACGAGCACCGAGCCAGAGCGGAGTTTCAGAACAATTCTTCACCGTAGATACCACTCGAGTGCACAATATAAGACCATAATTAACAGTATGTACAACATCTCAAACAAGAGAACGAACAAAAAATGAAACTAAACGAAGCGCACTTGTAATGTACAAAACAAGGAAAGGTAGTCCTAGTGAGGTACCTCCCTGTCCACTACTCGGTTACGGAGGTAGTACCTAGCGGCTGGAATACGTCTGCCAGATTGGAATGCCTCCTCCTCGAGAAGGGCACCTCCGAGCTGCGACTGCATGAAGTGTTCCAGTTCATCACATGGACTGAAATTTTTGTGCCGGCCGCTCTGACCGCTTTTCTGCAATGCAGGGTTATTTACAATGGCGGGCTCCGTGCGAAGGTTATCCTCCCCCTCCTGTACCCTTGAGGCAGCCGTTTCAGAAAGAGGCGAACATGTTGGTGCTTGCTTTAACCGGTCAGCATGGACCACAGCGGTTGAGGCCCCTGCGATCTCCCGAATCCGAAAATTAACCGGCGATAGCTGCTCTACTATGCGGTAAGGTCCTTTCCATTTGGGCGTTAACTTACGGGCAAGCCCTGCCTTGACCTGCACACACTCAAGGTATACGCGGTCTCCCACCCTGAAAGGAACCGCCCTAGCCCTAGTGTCGAACCGCCTTTTTCTTTTGTCGGCTGCTTCCCGTAATGCTTCGGCTGTTACGTCATGGGCCACTTGCAATCGAGACGTCAGTTCGGCTCGATAATCATCTAGTGACCCGTATGGCACCCGTCTCTGTCCATCAACCACCGCATTCGGTGTGTGCTCCAACCTCCTTTGCGTCTTCATTACTCCAAAATGGCCCGCGTATGGGGCATCGTGAAAAACCCTCAAGACGTGCGGCACCATTGACTTTGGTACCACCACTCTTTCCCACACCTGGCTAGCCTTCCTTCCTGACCGCGTAGGCCGGGTGCGCTTTCGTAGGGTTCCTTCGTTGTCAACAAAGTAACAATTGTCGGGATCCCGGGCGATCCCCCCAGAAATGGCATGAAATGTTTTCTCTAGCCCTTTGTCCTTTCGCTGCTCGGTGCGGATATCATTTGTATCTATGGCCGGACAAAACTCATTCACGGTGCGTACCAGGTTAGCTCGACTTAATGCGTCCCCGTTAGTGTGCACCTTGCCTGGCTTGTGTTCTATCTCGAAATCGTATTCCTGAAGTTGCAGATTCCAGCGCGCGAGGCGTGAGCTCGGATCCTTCACGTTTAGAAGCCACTTAAGGGGTTGGCAGTCGGTCACTAGCCTGAATCTGTGGCCATAGAGGTAGCACCGAAAGTGCCGCACGGCCCAAACCACTGCAAGACACTCCCGCTCAGTGGCACTGTACCGCTCCTCGACTGGACTGAATTGCCGGCTCGCGAACGCGATAGGGTGCTCCTTGCCGTCCGAATTCTGAGACAGCACTGCACCCGCTGCAAACTTCGAGGCGTCAGTCGCTACAATGAAAGGCTGGCTGAAGTTTGGATATCCTAGCAAGGGAGCGGTTATTAATCTTTCCTTTAGTTCTTCGAACGCCACCTCTGCCTACTCCGACCATACGAACTCTATGTTTTTTGCTGTTAGTGCAGTCAGTGGCTTTGCGATTCGGGCGAAATCTCGCACATGCCTTCGGTAGTATCCGACTAAGCCAAGAAACTCGCGAACGCCTCGAACTCCAGTTGGTCTAGGGAAGTCGCGGACGCTACTTTCCCGCTTCAGGTTCTGCGCCGTCTGCGGAAACGATATGGCAAAGGTATTTGACCTGCCGCTGTAGAAGTTGGCACTTTGAAGGTTTCAATTTTAAGCCAGCAGCTCGCAATCTGACCAGCACTTCCTCAATGGCCTCCAAGTTTTCGGCAAAGGTGCTGCTGTAAATTATTATATCGTCCGTGTAGACGAAGCACCTCTTTCCCAGCAAACCGGCCAAGATTACGTCCGCAGTTCTCTGCCAGACTGCAGGGCTGTTAACAAGTCCCATCGGCATGCGTCTCCACTGAAAGTGGCCAGACGGAGTGTTAAATGCGGTTTTGTCGACATCGTTTGGATTCATTTCGATCTGCCAGAACCCCGATGCGAGGTCGACAACTGTAAAATACTTGGCTGACCCAAGCTGCGCGAGGGTTTCCTGCACCTGTGGCAGCGGGTAGGGATCTGTCCTTGTAATTTATTTATTTATTTAACAATACTGTAGGCCTTTGCACAAGCCCAAACAGGAAGTGGATTGTAAGATATACACACGAGCATGGGAAAAGCAGGAAAAAACAAAAAACAAACAAAAATAGATAGAGCAAAAAAAACTGCCATACAACAGCACTGGAATTCAATACAAGACACTTTCTTTTGTTTCACATGAATCAGGGAACAAAGTACTCAAAACAGTTGTAATATTTGTCATATAATATTCTTGTAGTTATCGCGGATCTATAAAACACCACTATTCAGCACATTGCAATATTTACATTTAAAATGAAATTACACGTGCACTAGTGTCCAATCACTCAACCAACGCAATATCTTGGAACTACGCATTCAAATACTTTCATGAACAGCCAAAATATGACTCCAATTTTGCAACAAAGCTATCCACAGAATCTGTTTCTACAATTTCCTTTGGCAATGTATTCCAGATTTCAATTGCCCATGGGAAATATGAATACCTAAACGTGTCGCATTGTGTCGGATACTGCCTGATGTGTCTATTATGACAGGTTCTATTGGAGTGTCGGTGTGGTGGCTGCACGTAATCTCGCTTATCTATATTAATGTTGTTATTACACAGCATAAAAAGGAATTTCATGACAGCCACACGACGCCGACAAACAAGGGTAGTGTGATGACCCCCATAATGCGCAGGTCCACACGGGACGGAGAGGCAAAGAGACACCGTATGGCTCAGTTTAAACAAACAGATATATTCAATAATTACACATGATTAAGATTATACATCAGAGGCTGGGGCGTCCGAGCTTACGTGCCGACGACTTCATGGGGGCGATGGAGTGGCTCCGGAGTTGGGCTCGAGCGGTTGCTGGCAGAAGCTGCACGCCGTCGGGCTTCGGCGCTGAAGGCCCTCTTGGCGAACGATGTCGTCCTGAGCGTGTCTCTTCCGTACTGCTTCTCGATTTTTATATCCTCTTCTCCACACTCCCTAGGGTGAGGACGCCCACGCCGGAGGGGAAGGAGGGGGGGGGGGCTAGGGCTTTCACTTGGGCGCACAAACATACCACCGCATCGTGGTCTCGCCCCCCTCACGTGTTGAGTCCGCGGGAAAGAAGGTTGTCTTCGAGGTAGCGCATAGCGTCGGCTGTGGTAAGGCGCGCTCTGGCTTGCTGACAGTTCCCGCGGGTCACCGGCCTCCATTCTTCATCCATCAACTGACACTCGCTCCTCAAGGTAAGGCGCGCTCTGGATCGCTGACAGTTCCCTTGTCCTGGAATGTGCTCGGAAGGGCCGCCCCTGGAACCGCCACGCCAATTGGGGAGGATAAAGCCTGTTTCCCCGCGGCGGCGGCGGCGGGTCCCTTCGTTCTGGTCGTCACTCAAAGAGCATGGCTGGGTAATTGATGATGCCGCTGTCACGGCGGCGGGTCCCTTCGTTCTGGTCGTCACTCAAAGAGCATGGCTGGGTAATTGATGATGCCGCTGTCATCTGGGTCTCCGTCTACGCCGCGCCGTCGAACGCGGAACCTCGTAGCACACACAAGGAATGTACCTCGTAGCACACACAAGGAATGTACCTCGTAGCACACACAAGGAATGTACCTCGTAGCACACACAAGGAATGTACCTCGTAGCACACAAGGAATGTCACACTCGCTCACCCTCCAGAAGAATGTTCTCCGAACATTTGAGTCCCTGCAGCTCCCCTTGTCTTTCTGAATCGCCTCGCACAGTGCGTCCGACAAAACACTTTTCGCTGCACTCAACACCACTGCACAACACCATATGCCTCCGCTGTCATAACTGGCGTCTCCAGGGGCAGCACTGATCTTCTTTTACAGATAAACATGAAACTCAGCACCCAAGCCTCTCCTTTCTAGTCCAAACTGGACGAAATAAATTTACCACAGTTACAAAGGAGCTCCCACTTCTAGCACGATCACGGCACAGACAAAAATATAGATAACGAAAGGAAGTAGGGCAGGTTCTGCATGCGCTCCGCATGCTCTCCTGTGAAGGTGTTACTTAATGACAGAAAGGTTTAACTACTAACTCCGATAACTTAACACATACGCATATAGCAATGTTATGAGCTGCGGCATTACACAATTCTGACCAGTTCACAACTCCGCTCTGTTTACACCATTAGTCCGACTTAGCTTTCCGATTTCGCAGCGGATATCGGCCTTCATGAATCATACTAAGTAAGTCTGTGACCCTTTGTCTGCTTTGGGACTCGCGAGGGCTCGTGGCAGGAGCCTCTCCTGGCGTTATCTGCGCGGCAACCTCGCGCGCTTCTTCTTCTAGCAATGCATGAAGTAAATCCGGTGGCATTCTGGCCGTCACCTCTGGCGCCTGCCGAACAAATGCAGGAGAGGGCGTTTCTTGCGAACTATCTGCGCGCTCCGCTTCACTTCTGTCCCCATCAAAATCCGCGCTTTCCCTTTCCTCATTTCGTGAATACTGAACCGGTGCCGACTTGAGGCGATTTGCGTGTATCCTTATCAAGCGCCGGTTCACGTCTCGGACTCTGAAGTTTACCGGAGAAAGCTTCTCGACAACCTCGCACGGTCCTCTCCACTTCGTCTGGAACTTACGAGCTAGCCCAATCTGCCTTTGGCAGTTTTCAATGTACACGCTGTCCCCCACATTAAACGGCGCGTCTCTAGCACTGCGATCGTGCACCTCCTTCCTGCGCTTCGCCGCTTTCTTTAAGGCCTCCTTTGCGATGTCCCTCGCCACTTGCAAGCGCGATTCTAGCTCCACCTTATAGTCGTCCAGTGAAGCGTATGGGACACGACGGGGGCCCTCTGGCACTTCACTAGGCTGGTCCGGGTCTCGGCCGTAGAGAAGAAAGAATGGCGATTCGCCCGTGCTCTCGTGTGCTGCGGAATTGTAGGCAAACATTGCATACGGGAGCCACAAGTCCCAGTCCCATTGGTCGCGCGAAACAAAATGCGACAGGAACCCGGCCACGGTTTGGTTCAGTCGCTCCACCGCGCCGTTGCAAGCCGGATGGTACGGTGTTGTCTGCTTCTTAGCGATCTTAAGCAGCTCGCAAACTCTCCTCATTAGCTGCGACACGAAGTTCGTTCCCCGATCTGTCAAGAGTTGCCTCGGGGGTCCATGTCGGAGCACGATCTGTTCGACAAATGCTCTTGCAACCGTGTCTGCCTTCTGATCTGGGAGTGCTACCGCTTCCGCGTATTTTGAAAGGTGATCGACAAATACTAAAATGTACTTGTTTCCCGAAGTGGTCGTGGGCAATGGGCCCATTATGTCCATACCTGTCCGCTCGAAGGGAGCCGAAACCTCAGGGAACGGCTGAATTGGAGCTGGTCTTCGTCCCTTGGGTGTTTTTCTTTCGAGACAGGAATGACACTTCGCACAGTAGTCTCTAACATCCTGTCGCATGCCACTCCAAAAGTACAAACGCTCCACACGCCTGCGTGTCTTCGCTACGCCAAAATGACCGGCGCATGGCGCATCGTGAAACGCGCGAAGAACCCTTCCTGTCCACGACCGAGGTATGACGACTCTCTCCCAAGCGGTTTTCTCTGGTCTCCCTTTCCTGGTTGGCCTCGTGCGCCGACACAGGGTGCCGTCTTTGCCAATGAAATAACCTAGCTGTTCGGGGTGAGACGGTGCGCCCTCTAAGCTTTCGATTATTCGCTTCAGGTCAGGATCTTTGCACTGCTCTGTGCGTAATTCGGCGGGGTCGACTACGGGGACAAACTCATCTATAGCTGCCACGGCAGCTGTGCGGCTGAGTGCATCAGCATTCAGATGCGTCTTTCCTGACTTGTGCTCAACTTCAAAGCAGTATTCCTGCAGGTGTAGATTCCATCTAGCGAGTCGCGAGCTAGGGTCCCTGACACTCATCACCCATTTCAGAGGATGGCAGTCTGTGACTAGCTTGAATTTGCGGCCGTAAAGGTAGCATCTGAAGTGCTTTACTGCCCAGACAACGGCGAGGCACTCCCTTTCCGTAGCTCCGTACTTTTGCTCTGTGGGGCTCAGCTGTCGGCTAGCAAAAGCAACGGGATGTTCTTTGCCCTCGATAACCTGAGATAGCACGGCACCAACTGCGAACTTTGACGCATCTGTGGACATAACGAAGGGCAAATTAAAATCCGGGTGGCGCAACAGCGGTGCACTCATTAGCTTCCTTTTCAGGGCCCCAAAAGCATTCTCCGCGTTTTCGTCCCAGCGAAAGGCGACATTTTTGGCTGTTAAGGCGGTGAGCGGCTTAGCGAGCTTGGCGAACTCCTCTATGTGCCTTCGGTAGTAACCGATCAGGCCGAGAAACTGCCGGACCTGGCGGACGCTAGTCGGGGATGGAAAATCTGAGACACACCTTAGTTGCTCAGGGTCCGGTCGCACGCCGTCAGCTGAAACAACGTGCCCGAGGTATTTCACCTCGTTTTTGAATCCCGCCGCCATGTCCACTACCGTGAAGTACCTGGCAGAGCCCAGCTGAGAAAGCGTCTCCTGTATATTGGGGATGGGGTATGGATCGATGCGAGTTACGGCATTTAGTTTGCGGTAGTCCACTACCAATCGATACGAGCCATCTGGCTTTTCCACCAATAGTGCTGGTGCTCCCCAGGGTGACTTTGAGTGTTCGACAATGCCGCGATCAATCAGGTCCTGCACCTGCCGCTCCATCTCCTCACGTTGGGAGTAAGGAATCCTGTACGCACGCTGGTAAACGGGCGATGAAGTGCCGGTTTCTATCCTGTGCTTTATAACGCCACAGCAGCCCAAATCCAGGTTGGACGCGGCGAATACCTCCGAGTAGTCGTTCAGCAAACCAGCCAGAGCCTCCCTCTCCCTGGATTTTACGTGAGAAAGATCGAACGACACCTTTGGAGCAGCCGAAGGACTAGCATGCTCTACAGTTGCGAGTACCGTATCGGTGGGCTCACGTTTCTCTATCGCAGAGGTGAAGAAAGCCAATGTTTTGTTCTTGGGAAGGCTCAGTGGCTGCTGGCTACAGTTAACCACCCGTAGGGGCACTCTGTGGGCGTCATTAACTGTCACGAGGCACGCGGCTGCCTTCAGGCCATTGCTGAGAGAGTCGACCGGCTCAAGCACTCCCACGGCGCCGCTCTCTGCATCTGAAGGCACAAACGCGTACAAAATGTGCTCCGACCAAGGAAGGACGACCGCCTCATCGACCAGCCTGACGGCAACCCGCGAATATACCTTCTCCAATGATCCCACTGTTTGACGGGTGTCAATATCGGTAATGCGAATCTCAGCCCCTCTCCTGTTCAAAAACGGAACTTTTGATCCGCCCGCATTAACCTCTTCCTCAGAGAATGAGACTACTACCTTCCCTTTTCTCAAAAAATCCTGCCCTAACATACCTGACACTCCGTTTGGCAGAGACACCGTGTCCGGGCATACGTAGCAGGGGTGCTCCAATGCAATTCCGCCGAGAGAGAAGTGTAACCGGTAGAGTCCACTTATGCCAAGAGGATCCCCCGTTATGCCTACAAATTTGGTTGTCATACCACCAGACGCTTCCAACACCTCGCGGTCCCCCTTCCTTCGAAGCGTGTTAAAACTGCTCTCCTTAAGCAATGTCACCTTTGACCCCGTATCTATCAACAATTCCATACAACAACCATTTAACTTGCAACGCACAACAGGGCATGCCTCGTCGGCCACACAAACTACCACCACCTCATCATCTACTGCTCCCTCCCCACGCTCCTCAGGCTGGGGAGGACTATCTAGTTTTTTGTCTCGGTATCTGGAGCCCCGCTGTAGGCTTGCTTAGGGCGTGTCTCGCCTGCTTCTCTTTGTGGCTCCCCACGGCGCACGTTTTGGCAGAACCTGGCGATGTGTCCGCGACCCTGGCAAGCGAAGCATACGATTTCTTCAAAATCTCGCATACCGCGCCTGTAGCTTTGTGGCGGTCTCCGGTTTCCAGCGAATGGGCGCTGTTGAGCGCGCGCTTCAACCTGGCGTTCCACCTGCTGAGATAGCAGCTTTTCTAAGCGATCTAACCGCTCTGTCAAGAGAGCAACCTCAGGGTTGAGCACCGCTCTCTCTATGACGCGTACTCTCGCTGCGGCTATCGTTAGCGCCTCATTTCGTTCCTCATCCAATGCGGCCGCCACGGCTTGGTCGAAATTGCTCGGCTTGCGCGAGAGCACGAACCGGCGCACGGGGTCTTGCAGACCAGCCACGAACAAAGCGGTCATTTCCTCTTTAAGTAGATCCTCCGCGTATTTCTTCCTTAGCTGGTCTCCTTCCTCCTTCCTGCTTAACGTATCGCGTGCTAGGCGCTGAAGCCGCTACGCAAATGTTCGCACGTCCTCCCCTACCATCTGTCCGGCGTCACGGAACCTCTGTACCCGCACGTGACGTGGTTCAGTGTCGAAATGCTCAAACGCGAGCTTCTTAAATTCCGCAAATGATTTTGTGGATTTTACTTTTTCGTCTCGCCATGCAAAATCATGAGCAGCTCCTGCCATCTTACACCTCGCCATTCCCAGCATTTGAGCATCGGACCATTCCCCCATTTTCCCAATCTCTTCTAGCATGGAAAAGAAATCGCAGATTGGAACCCCTGTCTTATCTCCCGTAAACGTCGGAATGACGCTTCCTAATGCCAGCATGCTTGCTCCGAGCGACGGCTGTGGAGTGGGAGCTCCCTCAGATACAGACTTTTTTTTTTTTCTCAAGCCCTCCAGTGCCTCAAGCCTCTCAAATGGGGGTAAAAGTCCCACAATCAGTCCCGTGATTCCCTTTTGATTACAATTTTGAAGTCATGAATGTCACAGCATTCAGAGGACATTTGCTTTTGAGACCCCACTTCTGACACCAGTGTGATGACCCCCATAATGCGCAGGTCCACACGGGACGGAGAGGCAAAGAGACACCGTATGGCTCAGTTTAAACAAACAGATATATTCAATAATTACACATGATTAAGATTATACATCAGAGGCTGGGGCGTCCGAGCTTACGTGCCGACGACTTCATGGGGGCGATGGAGTGGCTCCGGAGTTGGGCTCGAGCGGTTGCTGGCAGAAGCTGCACGCCGTCGGGCTTCGGCGCTGAAGGCCCTCTTGGCGAACGATGTCGTCCTGAGCGTGTCTCTTCCGTACTGCTTCTCGATTTTTATATCCTCTTCTCCACACTCCGTAGGGTGAGGACGCCCACGCCGGAGGGGAAGGAGGGGGGCTAGGGCTTTCACTTGGGCGCACAAACATACCACCGCATCGTGGTCTCGCCCCCCTCACGTGTTGAGTCCGCGGGAAAGAAGGTTGTCTTCGAGGTAGCGCATAGCGTCGGCTGTGGTAAGGCGCGCTCTGGCTTGCTGACAGTTCCCGCGGGTCACCGGCCTCCATTCTTCATCCATCAACTGACACTCGCTCCTCAAGGTAAGGCGCGCTCTGGATCGCTGACAGTTCCCTTGTCCTGGAATGTGCTCGGAAGGGCCGCCCCTGGAACCGCCACGCCAATTGGGGAGGATAAAGCCTGTTTCCCCGCGGCGGCGGCGGCGGGTCCCTTCGTTCTGGTCGTCACTCAAAGAGCATGGCTGGGTAATTGATGATGCCGCTGTCACGGCGGCGGGTCCCTTCGTTCTGGTCGTCACTCAAAGAGCATGGCTGGGTAATTGATGATGCCGCTGTCATCTGGGTCTCCGTCTACGCCGCGCCGTCGAACGCGGAACCTCGTAGCACACACAAGGAATGTACCTCGTAGCACACACAAGGAATGTACCTCGTAGCACACACAAGGAATGTACTTCGTAGCACACACAAGGAATGTACCTCGTAGCACACAAGGAATGTCACAGTAGGCAGTGCTGCCTGGCTTCTAAGAGCACTTACGCTTTCGTGTCGAGAATACTTATGGTAAATAAATCGCAACGCTTTATTTTGGATGCTTTTTAATTTCTGTGAGAGTCCTTTCTGGTGCGGGTTCCACACTATGCTACCATACTCAAGAATTGGCCTTACTAAGGTTTTATATGCTGTTAGTTTCACATAGGATGGTGCTGCAGTTAATTTTTTTCGCAAAAAACCTAGTGTTCGGAAGGCCTTCGTGCATGTATTATCGATATGGGTATTCCATTTTAACGCGCTTGTAAAGGTTATGCCTAAATATTTTACTGTGTCAGTTTGTATTAAATCGTTGCCCATTAATGTATAATTGAACCTAAAGATCGACTTTCTATGAGTTATGGTCATATACTGTGTTTTCTTAAGATTAATTTCCATTCCCCACATGTCACACCAGCGGGCTATATTGCTTAGTATAGTATTTAGTCTAAGCTGGTCCTCGATTCCTTGTACACTTGTATAAATTACCAAGTCATCGGCGAATAGCCGCAATTTTACTCCATTTTCTGCACAATCGGCGATGTCGTTAACGTATATTAGAAATAATAATGGCCCCAATACGGACCCCTGTGGTACCCCTGAATAAACTTCGAGTTGGTCCGAGTCATAATTTTTTATAGTAACATATTGAGTTCGGTTTGACAGATAGGCTGCTATCCATTCTACTACATTGTTTTCAATTCCGATAGACTTTATTTTCTCGATTAGTTTACAGTGCACGACGCGATCATAAGCCTTCGAGAAATCAATAAAAATAGCATCAGCTTGGAATTTGGAGTTAATTATTGATGCGAAATCATGTGTTATTTCTAATTATTGTGTTATAATTGACAAGCCTTTTCTAAAACCGTGTTGCTTAGGATATAATATGTTATTTTCTTGTAAGTATGTCATGACGGCTTTACTTACTATGTGTTCCATTAGTTTACAGCAGCAACTGGTTAGTGATATTGGTCTATATGTTTCCACGTGTAATTTATTGCCTTCTTTATGAATGGGTATTACTTTGGCACATAGCCTATCCTTGGGAAGAGAGGCTGTACTCAGCGATTAAGAAAATATAATTTGCAAAAAGGGAGACAGCTGCTGCGCGTATCGTTTCAAAAATACATTTGATATATTATCGGGCCCCGGCGCCTTCTTGGTGTCTATTTCCAAAAGTAAGTTTAAAATGCCCGACTCAGTTATCACAACTCCGCCCATCCGGGTGTCAGCGGCTGTCACGGGTGCACACGATATTGGCCAGCGCGTGAAGACGGATTGGAAATAGGTGTTAAATGTATTTGCTACAACGCGCTTGTCTTCTATGACCAAACCTGCCACTTCTATTTTACTGCTCACGCCTTCTGGCTTCGACAAGTAGAGCCAAAACTTTTGCTGTTGATTCCTTATGAAAGTAGTCTTTTGCAGCTTTTATTTCTAATTTCAATTTGCATGCGAGCTCTATTATCTCCGCAGAATTTATCCTTTTTCTTCGACGCCTTCTTAGTTTTCGTTTTAGGTGAATTATACTCCGCGTGATCCACGGTGTTTTCCGCTCGGTTCTTTTGAATTTTGTAGGTATGAAATTATTTTCGCAATGCATTATAGCTTCTTTTAGTTTTATCAAAAGGCCATTAACGCCTCCACAGGATTCAGCCGAGAAACCATCCAAGGTTTCCTCTAAGTAGTCAATAACACTCTCATCATTAGCTCGGCTATAGTCCTTGAAAGCTATTCGAGATGTTTTGGTCTTAAACCCAGCGCTCATACGCAGAGTAAAAAATGTTAGAACCAGCATCTTATGATCTGAAATCTCTTCTTCAACGCGTAAATGTGGTGTTATCGACTGCGATACCAAAGCAAGATCAAGTACTGAACAGGCATTCCCCTGGACACGCGTAGGTTCATTAAATCTGTGATAAAGAAAAACTAAACATTATGTCAAACAGGTGCTCACAGTTTTTTGCATCTCTGTTGCCGATGGGAATTCAATGGAATTCAATCGCCGGTAGTCTATTACCAGTCGAAATGAACCATCGGGTTTCTCAACTAGAAGTGCCGGTGCCCCCCACGGCGACTTGGAATGCTCAACAATGCCTTTGTCGATTAGCTCTTGGACCTGCCTATCCATTTCCTCTCTTTGTGAGTAGGGAATTCTATAGGCCCGTTGGTACACTGGTGGCGAGTCGCCAGTCGTAATGCGGTGTTTAATCACTCCGCACTTTCCAAGGTCTAGCTTCGATGCAGCGAACACATCTGAGTAGCGCTGTAGGAGACCCTCAACTCTTCCTCGCTCTTTGCAGTCGATGTGAGAGAGGTCAAACTGCAGGTTCCCTTCTTTTCCTTTCCTTTCATTGACGAGGCCCGTAGTGCAAATCGTGGTACCCTGCTCATCTACCTCAGCCGTGGAGAATGTAGCTATGTTTTTGTTTTTCGGCAGGTGAAGCTCTTGTTGCGAGTAGTTACATAAGCGGACGGGAACCCTTTTCTTTGAGTCAACCGTGACCAAACAGCCCGCCACACTCAGTCCTATTGCGAGCCCCTCTATAGGTTCAACGACTCCTATGTGTCGCTCATCAATCTGAGCTGACATCGCTCTCACACAGATTATCTCTGACCGAGGCGGCACCACTGTTTCTCTCGTTGTCCTAACACTAACGCCCGCGTGTGCCAGCGAGCCCTGTTTCGCGCTCTGTTCCCCATAGTCCACTCGTGCAACGTACTCGGCCTCTCGATTTGCTAATGGGACCAAAGCCCCGCGACAGGAAAGGCAGTTCTGGCTTAATATGAGATCGATGCCATGCTGCCGTAACAGGTCCTGACCTACGAGGCCCGATATACCATCCGGCAACGACACAGCATCGGAACAAATGTAGCTGGGATGGTCAAAACTTTCGTTCCCGATTGTGAAGCGCAAAAGGTACAGTCCTCCCGTGCCGAGGTCAGCTCCTGTGATGCCCACGAATCTTACTTTCGGAGTTTCTCGGGCCTCATGCACCTGCCTGTCTCCCTTCCTTGTCAGTCGATCAAAAAACTTTTGCTTAAGGAGCGTTATCCGGGAGCCAGTGTCAACCAACAGATTGCAAGTGACCCCGTTTACCACGAATTTGGCAATCGGGCAGGATTCTCCAAAAACGCTTACAATAGCACAGCTATTACTGCTCTTCCCCCCAACCGGCTCGGCTGCGGGGGACTCTACGCGTATTTTGGCACAATATATCTTTGTTCCATCCCCGTGTTGGTCGGCGCGTGCTGCTGCCCATTTGGCGTACCAGATTCGCGGTTTAGCTCGGGACAGTATCTGGCAACGTGTCCGTACCCTCTGCAAGCATAACAGCGAACCTGCCTCCTTTCACGGTTCCGGAAATTGCCCCTGTTATTTAACTGTAGCCCTTCCGCGAGGAGCGCCTCCAGCCGGTCTAGCCTATCGGTCAACTGAGTAACATTCGCGTCGGCGCTTGCACTTTTTGGCTCTGTTACAAGCCGCACCTTCTCCTCACTGGAGACAAGCAACTCATTACGCTCCTCGTCTACAGCTGCCTCTACCGCTCCTTCAAAAGTAGACGGCGCCTTAGACAGAACAAACCTGCGCACCGGATCCCTCAAGCCAGTGATGAACTGGGACGTCATCTGCTCCAGAAGCAGCTCTCTGGCGTGCTTTTGCTTCGAACCATCAGGCCCCGGTTCTCGCGCTAGGGTTTCGTTCCCAAGGAAGCGAAGGCGGGAGGCAAACGCGCGTGCGTCTTCCCCCGGCTTCTGCCGAGCGTCGAGGAACCGCCTGAGCTTTACGCTTGAAGGTTCCCTGTCAAAATATTTAAACGCTAGCTTTTTAAATTCAGCCAACGTGCCCGCCTTCCTGACTCCCTCATCTCTCCAGGCAAAATCATGTGCTGCCCCTGACATGCGACATTTCGCCATTCTCAGCTGTTGTGCATCCGTTAACCCACCCATTTTGCGCACCTGCTCCAACATGTCAAAAAATTCAACAATAGACGGCCCCTGACCGTCGCCAGTGAATCTCTCCACCATGTTTGCTAATGCAAGTACGCTTGCCCCAAAGGGCTGTGCACTCGAGTGGGCTTCTTCCATATTAGACCAAATATAGTCAGTGCCTCAAGCTCCTCTCGCCGGGGGTGCAGTCCAGCTTTTGCCCAATGATTTAAGTGTGGACCCCACTTCTGACACCAATGTGATGAACCAGTTTCTTAAAATGGCCCTGGGTCCACACTGGGCATGAGGAGATAGATGCACAGACTCCAAAATGATTTTGAAGTGATTTAATTAAAGCATCTGGCTCGATGCCGCTTACGGGACAAGTGCAAGAAAATGCTTTGAAGATCACTGCCCAAGACCAGTATTCAAGAAACAGAAATATAGAAATCAAGGGAATACCACTAAACAAAAATGAAAACTTGATTGATATAATTGGCAAAGTTGGCGACACTCTTGGTGAGCCAATAACACAGGAGGATGTTGAGGCATGCCATTGCGTACGTGCATGGAATCCATCTGAGGGCCAAAACATTGTTGTGGCTTTCAACCGCAGAGCAAAACGGGATGCGGTTGACGATGAGGCAAAAAAGACGAGGTTCACGACTGAAGACTTGGGATTTTCCCCCACCCAATCAGTATTTGTAAATGAGCACCTGTGCCCGCAACTGAAAAAAACTGCTCGGAGAAGCTATAAGAAAGAAAAAGGAAATGGGCTGGAAATTTGCCTGGTCGAAGGGCGGAAAAATTTTTGCGCGGAAAACAGAAACTTCCACTGTCGTACCAATCACATGCGAAGCTGACTTAGCAAAGATATCTTGAAGTGCCACCCTCAAATGTGCTAGCTTATCTTAAAGATTTTCACGATGACCGCAACACGCGATGTCACACTACCAAACAAAAATGGCTATCTTAGTTTTTTGCACTGCAATGCGCAGTCTGCAAAAAATAAGAATGACGAATTGACAGCTTTCTTTAACAGCTTTAGTTTCAAATTTGACGTCATCATAGTAACATAAACCTGGTACACTTCACAAGAAGGCGTACTTACCATGGATGGCTTCAACAGCTTCTACTTAAACAGATGCCGACGCCGAGGTGGCGGCGTATTGCAACTTGTCTCCAACCGCCCTACTTGCAATATGCTCTCCGAATTCTCCGCCGTGACAGCTGGTTATGAAGTGTTAACACTACAAAGCCAAAACACTGTTTTTTCTGTTATATACCGCCCACCGGACGGTAAACCTGACCTCTTTTTCACATTTCTAGCTAAGTTATTAAGCTTTACATGTTCCAATCAATTGAATCTCATTATTGGTGGCGACTGTAACATAAATTTGATTGAAGACACTTCCAGCTCCCATGAGTTTCAAACACTTCTAGATTCCTTTCACTGCACTAACGTCATAACAGAACCCACACGCACCACCTCCTGTTCTGAAAGTCTTCTTGACTTGCTTATCACAAACAAAACAACGGAGTGCGCCAAATCAGGTGTCGTTGCTGCACAGCTAAGTGATCATTTGCCAATTTATCTGATCTGCAAACAAAATGGTGTTTTGAAAAACTGTGCCAATCCCCCAATGTCTTTTCTTTCACGAAATATTAACCTGAAATCTCTCAATCTTTTTCGAAGTCGGGTGGAATGCACAAACTGGACCTCTGTATATGAATGCACAGACGAAAATCTAGCATATGACACGTTTATGACTGTCCTTTAGAATGTTTACGATAGTTGTTTTCATGTGAAAAGAGTAAAGAGTTAAAAAAAAAATTCGCAAACCATGGCTCACAGATGAGTGCCTCGAAATGATACGCGAAAAAGATGAAATGTACTTTCATTTCGTGAAAACTACAAATCCCGCAGACTTTTCTGCTTTTAAAAAATACAGAAATAATGTCACGAAGTTCTTGCGGAAATCTAAGAAAAATAACTACGAACACGTTTTTAATGAGGCATCTGGCCGCAGTGACCTCATATGGCGTGAAATAAATCATTTATTGAAACCAGGTACTAAACAGAATGATAGTCTGCAAGTCACGATCAACGATCAGCAATTAACTGGTATGCAATTAGCATCTCATTTTAACGAATACTTCACAACTCTTGCAAATAGCAACCATAATGAAAATGCAAACTCTGCTTTTTTTGAACCTATTACACCACAGGAAACTCACTCAGTTTTTATGTCCGGCAAAAACAGCAAAGCACGAGATATAGACGGGCTAGAAATCAGGCCTATTAAGTTTATTGTTGACCTCCTGGAAGATGTTATTGCCCATATTTCCAATGTTTGTCTAGCCACTGGTGTCTTTCCAGTGAACATGCAGAGGGCTAAAGTAACTGTCCTGTACAAATCTGGAAACAAAAATGAGCTTTCGAACTACCGCCCAGTTTCGGTGCTGCCAGTTATCTGAAAGAGATTTGAAAAAGTCATCTGTAAAATGATTATGTCATATTGTAATAAGCATAATGTTTTGTCGGAGCGCCAGTTTGGTTTCCGCCAAAGTCTGTCTACGGAACTGGCTCTTCTAACCCAAAAAGATTTCATTATCAAAGGATTCGAAGAAAGAAAAATAACATTAGGTGTTTACGTTGATTTTTCAAAGGCTTTCGACAGAATTAATCATCAAACTCTTTTCGCTAAATTAGAGCACTACGGTTTTCGTGGCATTGTCCTTGCTCTCCTAAGATCTTATTTAGAAAACAGAAAACAATGCGTTTCTATCGGAGAAGAGCAGTCCACATTACGAAGCATAACATGCGGAGTACCACAGGGCAGTGTCCTCGGACCGGTACTCTTCAATATATACATTAATGATATAACACGGGTATCCCCAGAAGCCTCCTTGGTAATTTATGCAGATGACACGAGCTTTTTCATTCAATGTGACGATACGACGGAACTCGAGAAATTAGGAAATATTACCCTGAATAAATTGTCAGAATGGAGCAAAATTAATTCTTTAGCAATAAACAATAAAAAAACAAAGGCTGTCATTTTCTCGCCATCACAAAAATTGGTTGACCGTTATCTTAATCTCTATTTAGGATCTGAGAAGATAGAAATAACAAAAGAAGTGAAAACGCTCGGTGTCACCTTTCACGAGAACTTGATGTGGGATATCCATGTAGACTGTGTGATTAAATGTCTGGCCAGGGCTTGCGGGATACTTTGCCGATTTAGACAAGTTCTTCCACTCAAAATAAAGCTGCTACTTTATAATGCTATTTTCAATCCTCACCTAAACTATTGTAATCTTGTATGGGGAACTACATCACTAACGAACATCAACAAACTCCTTCTTTTACAAAAAAGAGCTCTCCGTCACTTAGCAGATGCTCCATACGACGCTCACACAAGTGACCTTTTCCCCTTACTTGGTGTTGTTCCTGTGACACATATGTACGAGCTGAATGCCCTATTAAAATACAAATATTCCCTGAAATTTAATCGGATGCCTTTTCTACGATTATGCAATTTAACAAAACCACCCGAGGTACCGTACAATATAAGAACAAGAGAAGTATGGTTGGTGCCGTTTTCCCGCACGAATCATGGTCAGAACAGACCACAATACATTATGCCTACTTTACTTAACAACTATCGTAATTCAAACACGGACATCCACACACTATCGAAACAACACCTTAAGCGTTTGTTCACTTACTATTTAGGAAGGTAACATCAATGTTTTGAAATCTTGTTTTATTATTGCAGCCTTTTGTACACGTATTTTCAATGGTGGCTGCATTACAGCTGTGTGTCGTAAAACTGGTCTGCGCTTCTATGCCTGCAAATGTAGCAGGAAATGTTTGTAGTCCTGTATAGCCATATGTCAATTTCGCCGTTAGATGTTCTTCAGTGTGCAAAATATTGGTGATTAAGTATTAGTATTCGTCTTATTGAATCCATGTCTATCAGTTACATTGAACCGGTATTATTACTTTTTACTAATATGCGGCATTTTGTGTTTGGAATTACTATGTATATTATGTATTTTGTGTTTCTATATATTTTGTGTTTACAATTTCTATGTATACTGCATGCTCTTATCTTCGTACAATTTTTAATCGCAGCTTTGTATTATTTCTGCTGTTATCCGTTGTCAAGAGAAAACAAGGGGTAAGAACCGTTGTCAAGCTGCTCGAGAAGCAGCTTTTTGTTCTTATCCTTGCATTTATTTCTGTATTGAAAGAAATGCTAAATAAATTGATTGGTTGATTGATTAAGCTGGGCTCGTCGTCGCCGGGGCTGAGTCAGCGTGGTGTGGCACGGGCTCGATGAATGGCTGGTTGTCTGCAGCGGCCGGGCTGGGAGTTCCTCGTGGCTGTGCTGCCCTCGTTCTCGGCTGGTCGTTGGATGAGCTGCCAGGCGTGGAGGCGCGTTGGCGAAGGTCGAACGTTAGCGACGGCTAGACCCCGGGCTCAGGTCAATGCGCAGCCCCAGTCTTCTGCCTCGCTCCGTCTCCGGCCCTCTCGTCCACTCGCCCCGATCGCTCTCCCCTTCCTCCCGTCGGCTTCCGCTTTTAAAGCCTTTGCTTCTTTCTTCAGCCGTGGCCGCGCCTTTGTCCACTCCCCCGTGGCTCTCGAGGGGTGCATAATGACGGGGACACTCAAGCGTCGTTCGACAGGGCCGTCGACGGTTACCATATATGGTCATGTTTCTCCGCCACAACCAAATATGGTCATGTCTCTCCGCTGCGACCCGACGCCAGGTCGGCGCGGCCAACCGTCTCCAGGAAAAGTCACTGACCGGCTCGCCGTGGCACCGGTGCATGTGCACGAATCGTCACACTTTATATTGGATGTCCGTGACGTTCCACTTTGAGCACTCTTTCTCATACATAACTTCCCCTTTCATGCATTTTGTCTTTACTACACTTGTGCGTTTGCACCGGTATTATATTGTTTTTTTCTCTCCTTAATTGTTCATCACGTGTACTTGTTCTCATTAATACTATTTCTTTAATACTGTGTACTCACGCCTGATTGTCTGTAACGCGTTCACTAATTACGTTTCTTATTGTGTATGATTGGATTTCTAGCTTGTATTTCAGTGGTTTCTTATTCGTTCATATTAGTATTGGCATTATTCTTGTTTGTATTTTGCAATATGCTGTACTTGGCTGTTATCGGTTGTTCTTATGTACATTCTCTTTGTTTATTGTTTCATTAGTTATTTACATGTCTGTTGCCTGTTCTTGCTGTTTTCATTTACCGCTGCTCTCGCTGTTTTCTTGTTTTCGCTTTTTTGCTTCATGCTTGCTGTCACGCCTAGTTTGTCTTTTTTTTCTATCGCCTTGACTGCTGCATTACCTCCCCTGAGTGTCTTCCTTTGTAGTGAAATAAATTTACATTTTGTGCGTGTGAATGGTGTACCAGCACCAAGACCTTTGGGTTGTTCCTGGGCACCGAAAAAGTAGATTGATTATTATTATTATTATTATTATTATTATTATTATTATTATTATTATTATTATTATTATTATTATCATTGTTGTTGTTGTTGTTGTTGTTGTTGTTGTTGTTGTTGTTGTTGTTGCTGTTGTTGTTGTTGTTGTTGTTGTTGTTGTTGTTGTTGTTGTTGTTGTTGTTGTTGTTGTTGTTGTTGTTGTTGTTGTTGTTGTTGTTGTTGTTGTTGTTGTCTTTTGGTAAACCACCAAAAAACAAAATTAGTTTGTTTTAGAAACCCTTTGAAGACAACTGTACTGACTGAATCTGTTTCTTACACTGCCACAACGGTAAAGATTGCCATTACGCTCCTGTTGAAAATGTTCATTGTATAAAATATCTGGGTATATACTTCGACAGTGATCTGTCTTGGCACAGTCACATGGCATATATTTGTAGCAGATTACGTAGCACTGCATGGCTATTGTTTACAATTAAATCTTTCCTTACTGTATCTGTAAAAAAGACAATCATGCATGCACTAGCGTACAGTGTTATAAGGTACGGCATCACAGTTTTTGCGCACTGTTCGCAAAGGTGGCAAGATCGTGTAGATACCCTTCTAAAAAGCATGTTGAAGAGTACTGCCTACGAACGTTCATTTCCCCCTCGAGGAAACTTGTTTAAATTTCTGGCCCTTCCGTCTTTCGAAAGTTTATATAAACAAACAGTAGTTCTCCGACACTTTTGGAATCCTGCCTTCAAGACTAAATCAGTTGCTACCAGAACCCTACGTAAAGGTCAGCGCTACATAGTTCCTAAATACTCAACCAGATACGGCAAAGCAAGACGAGGTGTATATGTCCCCGCAATATTCAACAGTCTTCCTGATCATGTATTTTCTGCCACTTCCAAAGCGACGTTGAAACGGATGTTGAAATCGATGTTATAAGGAAAAATGATGCAGAGAGCACGTCATTGTTACAGTGGGTTCTTTTTTACTATATAATTTGTTTAGTAGTTATATTTCAGTGTATGTACACTTACCATGATATTTTATTGCTTATACTTTCGCTCGCCGTTGCTGCCGGGCCTAGTCCTGCAAGCCTTCTCTTGGCTTTGACAGGCCCGAGTTTGTATGTATAACAAGATGTTATGGCAATAAATTATTATTATTATTATTATTATTATTATTATTATTATTATTATTATTATTATTATTATTAATCAACGCTCACACCAAAAGTGTGAGCGTTGATAATGATTTCACTATTGTAAATACAAATATCAGGAGCCTTCGCAAATACTGGGAAGAATTCAAGCTAGCCGCTACGTCAGGAATAGGATTCGTCGATGTATTCGTGCTGACAGAAATCAATACTTCAGATCCTTGCTTGCGTACATTTTCAGTGCCAGGCTATCAAAGTCGTTTTGTGACAAGGCCTCATCGTCGAAGTGGTGGAATCGCCATCTTTGTAAGTGATAAATTTGATGTTTCATCAATGGACGTGAACTTCGCGCATGCGGAATGTTTAGCGTTGAAGATAACTTGCGGCGCCCGGTGTTTAAGTTTGTTGGCTGTATATCGGCCGCCATGCGCTAGTATCACCCGATTTCTGCTTGAACTCGAAGAAATATTGCACCTCTGGAATTCCGTGGAAGAAATATGTTTAGTGGGCGACTTAAACATAAATACATTGTGCCCTACAATGAGCATCGTTTCCGATTACTTGTCTGTCCTGTTCTCATGTGGTTTAATAAATACAACCACAGTTCCTACTCGTGAAGAAATGGTTAACGATCATCTAACTAGTTCATGTATAGACGAGACCACATTGTCTTACGTGCTCCTAACTACTCATTTGCCTCTTGTGTTATATTACAGCGCTTCGCCGATCACTATCTGGTTGCTTGTCGTTCGTCTCCATCTTTTCCTTTATCAAATACTTCACGAAACGCTGTTCCAAATAACCTCACCTATATTACAATAGCTGACCATAGTGTCTTAGATAGCTTAATTAGCAATTTTAACTGGTTAGCAATAACTGATTCTAATTCACCAGAGAAGGTCTATAGTATCTTCTGCGACCAAATAAGGAAGTTTGAGAACAATTCTAAACGCGTCATAATAAAAAATCGCCGAAGAGAATATTGCCGCACTTAGTTTAGCCATCACGCTACCGGCTCCCCCGTGTGGTCTGTCTTCGACCTTTGTCGCGCGCCGGACTTCGTCCTCTTCTGCTCGGTGCTAGGCCCTGCCGGCTACGCTGTGCGCAGTGTGCTCGCCAGGTACTGTTCTGCCAGGGATTGAACGTCCTACCGGCGTCCGTGACATTTTTGGTGCAGCTGCTGGGTACGATCTATGTACGAAAAGGTCCCAGGAACCTCCAGCGCTCAGCCACACCCCCTGGGCACGACACCTGTCCACAAGTCAAGCCGCCGCTTGAAAGGCTTAGCTCCCGAGTACAATCCCCTCGCCGCGCCATCCCGCAAGATGACCTCTACGGTGGCCAGCCAGACCTTCCAGCAAACTGTGAGTCCGCCACCGCTGCTTCTTCATTCGCCTCGTACGCCCGCGCCGTTTCATGGTGACAAGTTTGAAGATGTGGAGGACTGGTTGGATGGGTGTGACAGGGTCTCTGAATTTAATCTGTGGGACGAGGACCGCAAGCTTCGGAACGTCTACTTTGCCCTCCAGGACGCTGCCAAGACGGGGTTCGAAAACCACGAGCCCGCCATCCACACCTGGCAAGACTTCCGGCGCCAGTTGCTGGATACGTTCAGCAGCAACAAGCGGAGGGAGCGTGCTGAATTGGCCCTGCAATCGAGAGCGCAGCAGCCAAACGAGAGCGTGGCGATGTTCGTGGAGGACATGACCCGGCTTTTCAACCGCGCTGATCCTTCGATGTCGGAAGCCAAGAAGGTGCGCCATTTGTTGCGGGGCGTCAAGGAGCAATTGTTCGCTGGGATCGTGCGCGATCCTCCGGCTACAGTCGCCGATTTTGCAAAGGAGGCGGCAGGCATGGAGCGCGCCCTGCAGCAGCGGTTTGCGCACTACGGCCGTTCCTCAAACATCACTGCTGTGGAGTGCCACATGCCGAGGCCCGGGGATGAGAACACCTCCCTCCGAGAGCTCATCAGGAGCATCGTTCGCGAAGAGCTGCAGAACCTTCGCTCTGTGGAGCAGCCTCCTAGTGTCACCGCCATCTCGGAGGCTGTCCGTGACGAGATACGCCGCACGGTGCAGCCCACTCCACCGCCGCCACCGCCAGCGCCCTATGTGATGACATACAGCGAGACATTGCGAAGTCCTGCGCCACCACCGCCGGCGTTCTACTCTCATGCCCCTACCGCGCCGTCCCACCGATTCCCGCATACGACAGCGCTGCCAGACGACCGCCCACCCGTCAGGAAGGCAAACATGTGGCGAACGCCGAACAACAGGCCCCTGTGCTCCCATTGCGGCGAAGCAGGCCACATCCGTCGTCACTGCCCGTACCGCCGGATTGGCCTGCGCGGCTTTTCGCCCGACGCACCCCTGCCGCGCTATGGTGAACGACCCCGCGAGATCGATCAGTACCTAGCGGCCAACGTTCCACCTGTACCCACTGCCCAACGTCAGTCCAGATCACCGTCGCCTCGACGGTTTTCTTCACCAGTTCGCCAGTCCTACGTCCGGCAGTCCTCCAGCCCGCGCCGGGAAAACTGAGGACGGCGACCCCCGGAGGTAGGGCCGCCGTCACCGGACATAATGACGAACATTCTCCGCTCACCGATGTTAGCATGCGACCCGACCTCCGACCCCACGCCGCGACGACCTTTCGACGCCCAGAGACGCCTTCTTCGTTTGACGCCTCAATTGGACAATCTGAACGACCCTTAAGTCCGACGACTTTTCGACGAACGGAGACGCCTCCGCTTGACGCCCCAACCCGACCGCTAGAACGATCCCCTAGTCCGACCTCCCTCACACAGCGTTTTTCTGACGGTGACCAAGCTTCGGCTGAAATCTCGGTCATCGTTGATGGCCGCCGCGTGACTGCTCTCGTACATACCGGCGCCGATTTCTCCGTCATGAGTCGTGGTCTGACGCTTGTCCTGAAGAAAGTACTGACACCTTGGCCTGGAACACACATCCGGACAGCTGGAGGCCATCTGGTGACACCGCTTGGCGTCTGCACCGCTAGAATGGAGATTCGTGGTGTCACCTTCACTGCCTGCTTCGCTGTGTTGGCTCATTGCTCGAAGGACCTCATCCTCGGGTTAGATTTTCTTCGGGAACACGGTGCGATAATCAACCTCCGCGAACTTGTCGTGACGTCCTCACCTCATTGTGCCATTGCCGACAGCAGCGAGCCCGACAGGCCTGTTTTTCGCGTGTTTGATGACAATGTCACGCTACCACCACGCTCCAGTTTGTTTATTACGGTGGAATGCTCCAACCCACGCACTCCTCACGGGGTTGCGGAAGGTAACCTGTCGTTACTGCTGAGTCAACAAGTCTGCGTTGCGCGGGGTGTTACTTCCCTCCGCGGACTGCGAACGCAGCTTTTTGTTACGAACTTTAGCGCCGAATACCGCCACTTGCCGCAAGCAACCGCCATAGCCTATTTCGATGAAATTAGTGACTCAGTCTCCCACTGCGCCTGCTCCCTCAACGATACCCATGCATCGACGTCTGACGCCCCCGTTATGACTGACGTGAACCCCGACCTAACCGCCGGTCAGAAACACCGCCTCCACATGATCCTCGACTCTTTTCGTGACTGCTTTGCGACCACTTCTAAAGTTCGACAAACATCGGTCTCTAAACACCGCATTGTAGTGGATGAAGGCGAGAGGCCTATACGACACCACCCCTGTCGAGTGTCTGCGAAAGAACGGGAGGTGATTCGGAGGCAGGTTGAGGAAATGCTCCGCGACGAGGTTATCCAGCCGTCAACAAGCCCGTGGGCTTCGCCCGTTGTGCTGGTCGCCAAGAAGGATGGCACTCTCCGATTCTGCTTCGACTATCGTCGCTTCAACAAGATTACTAAAAAGGACGTTTATCCGTTGCCCCGAATTGATGACTCGTTCGATCGCCTGCGTCATGCCCGATACTTTTCCTCTCTTGATCTACGCAGTGGGTACTGGCAGATCGAAGTCGATGAACGTGACCGTGAAAAGACCGCGTTCATAACGCCTGACGGTTTGTACGAGTTCAAGGTGCTCCCCTTTGGCCTGTGTACCGCTCCTGCCACCTTTCAAAGAATGATGGACACTGTCCTGGTTGGCCTCAAATGGCAGTCGTGTCTCGTCTATCTTGATGATGTGGTTATTTTCGCTGCGACCTACGAAGAACATCTCAAACGCTTGAGTGCAGTATTGACGGTCATCCGATCAGCCGGTCTATCTCTAAAACCCGAAAAATGCCACTTCGCGTACCAACGGCTTAAGTTTTTGGGCCATGTTGTGACACCTGAGGGTGTCAGCCCCGACCCCGACAAGACGGCTGCTGTAGCTGCGTTCCCGACTCCCACTGATAAGCGAGCTGTGCGCCGGTTTCTTGGCCTCTGCGCATATTACCGACACTTCGTGCAAGACATCTCCAGGCTGGCTGAGCCTCTCACACGGCTGACAAAAGACGATCAGCCTTTCGTCTGGGCACAGGAACAGCACGACGCCTTCGAAAAGCTCCGCAAACGCCTACAAACAACGCCCATTCTTGCCCATTTTGACGAGGAGGCGGATACAGAACTTGACACCGATGCCAGCAACATTGGCCTCGGTGCAGTCCTCGTCCAGTGGCAAGATGGTGTTGAGCGTGTGATTGCTTACGGCAGCCGCACGCTGTCTCGGTCCGAGGCCAATTACTCAACCACAGAAAAGGAGTGCCTAGCTGTTGTGTAGGCGATACCGAAGTTCCGGCCCTACTTGTATGGTCGCCCGTTTCGGGTCGTGAGTGACCACCACTCACTGTGCTGGCTCGCGAATCTTAAAGACCCCTCGGGCCGGCTAGCTCGTTGGAGTCTTCGCTTGCAAGAATTTGATGTAACAGTTGTCTACAAGTCGGGCAACAAACACAGCGATGCAGACTGCTTGTCCCGTGCTCCTATCCCGTCCAGCTCTGATGACCTCGAAGATGACACCCTCTTTATTGGTGCTCTGACCACGTCCGACCTCGCTCAACACCAGAGGGACGACACGGAATTGCGGCCACTCATCGATTATCTTGAGGGTACCGCCTCGTTACCGCCTCGTCTATTCGCGCGTGGCTTGTCGTCGTTTTGCTCGCGAGATGGCGTCCTCTACAAACGAAATTACGCCCCGACGGACTCTGGTTACCTGCTCGTGGTTCCAACGGCGCTCCGCACTGACGTTTTGCAGGCATGCCACGACGAGCTTCCTTCCGGCCACCTCGGGTTTTCTCGAACGATGGCACGAGTTCGTCACCGTTATTACTGGCCCAGGCTTTCTGCGACTGTCAAGCGTTATGTACGTACTTGCCGCGAGTGTCAACGTCGGAAGAAACCACCTTTCAAGCCGGCTGGCTTGCTCCAACCCATTGATCCGCCGAGAATTCATTTCCACCAAGTCGGCATGGACTTACTGGGCCCATTTCCCACGTCATCATTGGGTAACCGGTATATTGTGGTTGCCACCGACTACCTCACCCGGTATTGTGAGACGAAAGCCCTTCCCCGCGCCACTGCTGCTGAAATTGCTGACTTTTTCATCATCTGCATAGTCCTCCGCCATGGCGCCCCTTATGATGTTTTAACTGACCGAGGCACAGCGTTCACGTCCACGCTTACTCAGGAAGTTATGCGGCTCAGTGGCACAAGTCATCGTAAGACCTCAGCTTACCATCCTCAAACCAACGGCCTAACCGAGCGCCTCAATAAGACTATCGCTGATATGATTTCTATGTACGTCGACGGCGACCATAAGAACTGTCACGAAATCCTTCCGTACGTCACGTTTGCCTACAATACTGCCCTTCAAGAGACGACGGGGTTCACGCCATTATCGTTTGGTACACGGTCGTGAAGTCGTGACTATGTTGGACACGATGTTGTTGCCCGATATTGCCCCCCCATCCAATGCCGACGCTGATGCATTCGTTCGCCATGCAGAGGCTGCCCGCCGGCTGGCTCGGCAACGAACCTGCGTGCGGCAAGAAGTCGATGCTCACCGCTATAACCTCCGTCACCGCGAAGTCATTTTCCAGCCTGGCGATCAAGTGTGGGTTTGGAGCCCCATCCGTCTGCGCGGTCGCTCCGAGAAGCTTTTGCGCCGTTACTTCGGCCCCTGCGAGGTACTCCGCCAACTCAGCGACGTTACGTATGAAGTGCGCCCGCAAGGGAGTGTTCGTTCTTCCAGACGCCCGCCGACGCCCGAAATTGTGCACGTCGCAAGACTCAAGCCATACCATGCCCGCTAGGACAACTCTCACCACGTTCGGTGCCTGGCATTCTATTAACACCAACACGTGGCTCCCCCTCACTGTCAGGCATCGAGTCAATGCCTTTCCAGAGGGGAGGGGCAATGCCGCACTTAGTTTAGCCATCACGCTACCGGCTCCCCCGTGCGGTCTGTCTTCGACCTTTGTCGCGCGCCGGACTTCGTCCTCTTCTCCTCGGTGCTAGGCCCTGCCGGCTACGCTCTGCGCAGTGTGCTCGCCAGGTACTGTTCTGCCAGGGATTGAACGTCCTACCGGCGTCCGTGACAATATAACTGGTTGACCCCTGACGTAATGCGTGCCATTTCGTACAGAGACATACTTTGGAGACGGTGTAAACGGATACCAAAAAATCAAGCCTTACGGCTGAAGTATAGACCCGCAAGAAATAGGCTGGTCGCTCTGCTAAGGTCCGCGAAGCGCAAGTACTTTTTTCAAGAAATTCGCCAGTCGTCAAGGAATTCCGCAAAAACATAGCCACTGATAAACCATTTTCATGGCAAAAATTCTGCAAGCACCTCCCCGCTTTCTTTTTCCCGGGCGATTTCACCGAAGTCGCAGAGAGTTTTAATCGTTTTTTTGCACCAGAGAAAGCATCTTCCAGTCAGACATACCAATACACGTTGAAAGAATCAAACTCTGCGTCCGCTTTTCTAGCCAGCATTACAAAACAAGAACTGCGTCATATAATCTTTAGCTTCAAGTGAAATAAACCTCCTGGTATTGACGGCTTGTCAGCAAATTTGCTCCAAAGAAATTTTGAAGCATTGTCTGATGTTCTGATTTTCATGCTGAATGGTTTTCTGCGCACTGCATTTTTCCCGGATGACCTTAAAACTGCTTTAGTTAAACCGCTATTTAAAGGAGGACGAAAAGACGACATAAAAAACTATCGACCCATCTCGATCTTGCCTATACTTTCCCACAAAATCGAGAAATTTCTTTTGAGATCCATGTCATCCTTTGTTGAAAAATTTTCCATTTTGTCAACCCGCCAGTTTGGTTTTGTTCACGGTCGTGGTACTGTAGCTCTTCTGGAAGTGTTCTTCGATGAACTTTTTTCAGCTTTCGATCAAAATATGTTTAGTGTTGCTTTATTTTTAGAGATTTATAAAGCTTTTGGAACAGTTAATCACGGTATTTTATTCGAAAAACAAAACTCCATAGGCTTCAGAGGTCCAATTTAGGATGTGCTCAAGAATTACCTTTCTGGTCGTTTTACAAGTTGTTGTTTTAGACAGGATGGCAAATGTAAGTAGTCAACTTCTATTGAAGGCCGGGGTTCCACAGGGCTCCATATTATCACCTCTTCTGTTCAATTTGTTCGTTAATGACTTATCTCACGTTATTTCCAAAGGACTAATATTTAAAAACGCTGACGACACTGTATTGCTTTCCAAGCACTTTTCTTACAACATGGCAATTACTAATCTCCAGAATAATATAGAAAAAACAATGACTTGGTTCGCTAATAACTGCTTGGAGGTTAACTCGATTAAAACAAAACTAGTTTTCTTCAGATTCCCGTTAAAACTAACCGCTATGGATGCGCCGGTTTTTCTGCATGTTCACGGCTGTTTTCCCTGTCGGTGCGTGCCTATGTGAATTCGGTAAAATACTTGGGAGTCTTCTTCGACAGTGATATGTCTTGGCACAGCCAGCGATCACATGTCCGTGATAAGCTTCGGAGCGCGGCCTGGTTGTTTTTCCATATAAAATGCACTGTTACTTTTCACATAAATAAAATATTGCGCATGCTCTGGTGTACAGCATTCTCCGATATGGGATTACTGTTTTTCGTTTTTGCTCCACCAGATGGCAAAACAAAGTTGACACTTTATTAAGAAACATACAAAGAAACATAGCCTATAACGCCGCCTTCTCTATGTCTGATAATATTTTTCACAGCACTTGGTCTTCCATGCTTTCGAACACTCTTTCTACAGACTGTAGTTGTACGACATTTCTGGGACAGCAATTTCAAAACGCGAAATACAGCTTCCCGACGCCTGCGTAGTTCCATTCGTTTTAAGGTGCCGCGCTCCTCAACAAGGTATGGGGAAGCCAGGCGCTGTGTTTATGTTCCCCAAATTTTTAATGACCTGCCAGAGGAACTGTTTTCCGCAACATCAAAAAAAGCGCTAAAATCATAGTTCACTCATTTTAACACGGTTCCCATATGTCTGAAAAATGTTCATGATCAGTAATGAATTGTTAAACTACAGTTCTCTTAACTTAGGTTCCTTGCAGTTTATTTTCATTACTTGTTCATGCTACTTTTCCTAACCTTTTGCACCTTGGTCACTATTCATTTCGTGTTAGTATTGTGTTGATATTATGTTCATATTTAATGTTTATATTGCACGTCCGTCTGCCTACTTTGCCGGGCCAAGCCCCTGAAGCCACTAGAGGCTTTGACAGGCCCGTTTCATTGCCCTCTGCACGTTATGTGCAATAAAAGATTTATTATTATTATTATTATTATTATTATTATTATTATTATTATTATTATTATTATTATTATTATTATTATTATTATTATTATTATTATTATTATTATTATCTGCAGTCCGTCAGCTACGCTCGGTGACTGCACCACAGTGCAGCCACCTAATCCGCTTACCTTTGCGATGCAGACGACCGTCCTCGCATTTACCAGCCTGCTGCTGCCGTCCCTGGCAGGCCTGTCTACGGGGGCGTCATCAGTGTGCGCACTGCCGTACACTGGGGATGACCCGGGCTCCTGCCATCTACCGCCCGACGAGTGCTCGTCCCTACTGGATGTGCCGCCAGAGGAGCTGCACACACCGGAAATCACAGTACCATGGGTGGCCACATCGACATCAGCAACAATGCCAACATGTATAAAAGAGCTTCACCCGCTGACACCGCTTCGTGGGCTCGGTGAGTGCACCACAGCGCAGCCACCTAATCCGCTTACCTTTGCGATGCAGACGACCGTCCTCGCATTTGACAGCCTGCTGCTGCCGTCTCTGGCAGGCCTGTCTACGGGGGCGTAATCGGTGTGCGCACTGCCGTACACTGGTGATGACCCGGGCTCCTGCCATCTACCGCCCGACGAGTGCTCGTCCCTACTGGATGTGCCGCCAGAGGAGCTGCACACACCGGAAATCACAGTACCATGGGTGGCCACATCGACATCAGCAACAATGCCAACATGTATAAAAGAGCTTCACCCGCTGACACCGCTTCGTGGGCTCGGTGACTGCACCACAGCGCAGCCACCTAATCCGCGTACCTTTGCGATGCAGGTCAGTACATCGTATGCCCTCTTCGCTAAAAAATCCAGTAATTATATTTTGGTGCAGTTTCCGAGCCCGCACTGCTGTGTCGCCATTGCCGTTGAGTGTGCTCACGTAATTCATTCCTTGCTCATGCTATCAGGTGACGTTGAGACTAACCCTGGTCCTGAGGGAAACGCTGCTGTACTCGCTGAACTACAGAAGCTAAACGCGGGACAGACCCTGTTGATTACGGAAATACAGGGCCTCAAAACACAGCTGAACACAACAGATCAAACCATAGCAAGCCTAGACAAACCAATGGCCGATCTCGAAGCGCATTACCAAACACTTCTTCACCTCAGAAACGATATTGAAATAATGCAGTCAACCACAATCAACCAAGCTAAAAAGATTGAAGAACTAGAAACACGCCTGGATGACGCGGAAAACCAATCACGTCGGAATAACCTCATTTTCTATGGCATCTCTGACCCTGCTAGCGCTGAAACGTGGGCTGAGTCAGAAAAACTAGTCATTGATGTTTGCCGCAATAGTCTTGATATAACCTTGGAACCTAACGACATTGAAAGAGCGCATCGCCTCGGAAATCATGCAGCCGACCGAACTCGTCCCGTAATCGTAAAATTCATATCTCATAAAACCAAAGACACACTGTTATCAAATGGCCGTAAATTAAAAGACACAAACTACAGTATTGGAGAGGACTTTTCCCGCACCGTTCGACACGCGCGTAAACACTTACTAGTGTTTGCCAAAGCCAATTCTAACAAGTACTCCTTGCGCTTCAAAACCCTGCACATCGGCTCAAAACGCTATGTATTTGACGCATCATCCCAAACCGTTAAGGAAATAGCATAGCAATTGCCCCGTCACAAAACTTTAACAAATCGTCGACCCGCTCCACCGCACAATGTTCTCTCGTTTTCGATAATATTCACTAACATCCGTAGTCTTCTTCCAAAGCGCGAACTCATATCAAACATCATGTCGTCATCCGGAAGCAACATACTAATACTAACAGAAATTTGGCTAAATAGTGACGTAACGGATGCGGAAATTTTGGCCGATTTACCCAACTTCGAAGTGTATCGAAACGATCGGAAAGGCAAACGGGGGGGCGGTGTTCTCGTTGCCATTCATCGAGGCATATCGTGCTCTGTTGTTGACGTCGCATCCGACATTGAAGCCATATGGCTCATCTGTCGCGCTCCCCCCGTAACAGTTCTGCTTGGCGTTTGCTACAGCCCCCCCCCCCCCCCCCCCAGACTAGTCCAGACTTCCCACGTCACCTGAACAACATCCTTCATAAACTTGTTTTCACATATCCAAATGCCCGTATTCTTCTTTTTGGTGATTTTAACTACCCGGATATTGATTGGCAGAACATAGCTAGTTCCACAATAACGTGTCATGCAGGGGCGAAGAACTTCATCGATGTCAGTTTAAATTTTAACCTCACTCAATTAATTTCCCAACCAACCCGTGTCTCACGAGAATCAGCAAACACACTCGACCTGATACTAACAAGCAGCCCCGAGAATGTATCATCCATCAGTTACCTTCCTGAAATCAGCGATCACAAAGTCATGCACGCTTTATTCTCATTTACCTCGACTCAAAAACAGACATCCGATAAAACGATACACCTCTACGATAAGGGTAACTATAATGCAATAACTGAAGAACTTAACTCCTTTTTTCCTGAATACGTATCCGCATTTCACACTCGCTCAATTCATGAAAACTGGCTAATATTCAAGAACAAATTAAATCATCTCACTAATATGTTCGTACCAAGGATTACCTTTCATACTAATCGCAATAAACCATGGTTTACCCAGCGCTTAAAACGACTCGAAAACAAAAAGAAACGATTGTTTCGTACCGCCAAACGAAACCACACGCCGGCCGCATGAGGAAAATACTTCGAGGCCGAAAAATCATACCTACTTTCTGTTCGTAACGCCAAGTACTCATTTTATCACAATGACTTACCAAACTTACTTATAAGAAACCCCAAGCAATTCTGGCAAGTTTTAAACCCAACACATCCTCCCGATATTAAACTGACGAATGATTCACATGAAGCAGTGACTGACCATGATTGCGCAGAAATATTTAACCATGCATTCACATCTGTGTTCACTACCGAACCCAACGCACTTTCACAATTACCACCCTTTAACTTAGAAACCCCCATGCCGGCAGTCACGTTCGTCGAAGAAGGCATTTCATCCATAATTCGTAATATGAAACTTTCATCATCAGCTGGTATGGACCTGATTAATTCAAAACTATTGAAAAACGTGGAATCAATTTGTGCATCATATTTATGTCTCATTTTCTCACAGTCACTCTCCTCAGGAATTTTGCCTCTTGATTGGAAAACGGGGAAGGTCGTTCCAGTCTACAAATCAGGTAACAGAGACTCGCCCTTGAATTACCGCCCCATTTCATTGACTAGTGTGCCTTGTAAAATCATGGAACATGTCATCTACTCACAAATCGTAAACTTCTTGGACCGAAACCATTTCTGTCACCCCTCACAACATGGGTTTTGTAAGGGCCTCTCTTGCGAAACCCAACTAGCGCTTTTCCTTCACGACTTGCACACTAATCTAGACCATAATATGCAGACAGACACCCTCTTTCTTGATTTCGCCAAAGCTTTTGACAAGGTTCCCCACCGCCGGCTATTACTAAAACTCTCAAAGCTGAACCTACCCCCTAATACTCTCAAATGGATTGAAGAATTCCTAACTAACCGTTCTCAGTCAGTCTATCTTAACGGCCATCTGTCTACATCTCTCCCGATTACTTCAGGGGTCCCACAAGGTTCTGTCCTCGGTCCCCTCCTATTCTTAATATATATTAACGACTTGGCCCTGCATGTTTCCTGTAGTATTCGAATTTTCGCAGATGATTGTGTTATTTACCGCACCATTAATAACTATCACGATCAATACACTCTTCAGACAGAGCTTAACAACGTACTAAATTGGTGTGATAACTGGCTAATGTCCCTCAATCCTACTAAATGTAAACTCATGTCCTTCACTCGCCGTCACAATCCATATCTCTTTCATTATTCAATTTCTAACACACAGATTGAGCAAGTACAATCATATAAATATCTAGGAGTCACCCTCTCTTCTAATCTATCATGGCAGGTTCATATTGGTAACATCATTTCAGCATCAAACAAAACACTCGGTTTTCTAAAACGTCACCTTCGTCTTGCCCCACCAAATGTTAAATTGCTCGCGTATAAATCAGTTATAAGACCCAAATTAGAATATGCATCCCCCATCTGGAGCCCACAACAAGCATATCTAATCACCGCATTGGAGGCTGTGCAGAATCGTGCTGCCCGATTCATTCATTCCTCATACTCATATGACGTCAGTGTCTCATCCTTGAAAGCTACATCCGGACTGCCACCCCTCTCTTTTCGTCGTCGCATTGCTAGCCTCACCCTTTATCACAAATTCTTTTATTCTTCTCTCAATCAAGCACCGTATATCGCCGCCGCATCACGCATATCTCACCGCACCAGTCAGCCCCTTCAAGTTGCCCGCCCACTATCACGCACTACTACGTTTTCAGCTTCGTTATTTCTTCAAACAGCCACGGACTGGAACGGCCTACCCCATGACATCGTCGACATCGCTTTAACATCTGCTTTTCAAGAAAGCGTAACAGATCACCTTCAATGTTAAATGACCATCGCTGTTTGTTTTCCTCACTACAAATGTAATCCCACCCCTTATGTAACACCCCCTGAAATGGGGGCCTTTAAGGAATAAAACTGAACTGAACTGAACTGAACTGAGAGCATCTGCTTAAGATACACTCCCTACCGGCCAGGACATTCAACCTACGCCCCCTCCCGACCATCCCCTCTTGACCATTCAGAAAGCCTGGAACAGCGTCATCTCCTTCACTCATCGGACAGCTGTGGCGCCGGCACGGATCACCGCAAAGCGTTCAAGCGGCGTTTTTCTGACCTCGCAGATTGCCTCCTACGTCATCAGAAGATAACTGCAACGCGTGCGATCTGCAGTTCGTCAGCGACGCTGGGTGCATCTGGCAAAAATACACTCTCTACCGGCCCAAACAGCGCTTTTAGACATAAAAATTGTTTAGTTCAAAATTTTGAAAGTAGGCTTACAGGGTTTGTATATTTCCAGATTTTTCCAAGGCTTTTGATTCGGTTAAGCATTCAATATTACTTAAAAAATTCGAGATATAAGGAATTCATGGAATTACCACTAAACTATTTGAGAATTATTTAAATGCACGCAGGCAATACACGAAAATACATAATATAAAATTTGTTTGCTTTAGAAAACTTTGGGCTCCCCCATTATTCTATTCTAGGACCCCTTTTGTTTATTGTATATATCAATGACATTGTTAATATTTTTATACGCTACTTACATATACTACTTATATTGTGTTGTATGCCGATGACACAAACGTGTTCTTTTCGGTCACTAACCTACAAACACTTGAACAGCAATCAAATGTCTGGCTGAGAAAGTTAATGATTTGGCTCTCTGTTAATCAACTTGAATTGAATGTTAACAAAACGAAATTCATGCTTTTCCACCCCCAAAAAAAGCCAATAGATCACCACATCTCACTTCAGTTTCACCACTTAAGAATTGAAGAACTGCATAGCATTCGTTTTCTTGGTGTGTATTTCCGCAGTGATCTAGGGTGGACCGATCACGTGAACAACATCAGATTGAAGATGGCCAGATCTTTATGTGTCATTAATCGAATAAGACACCTTCTACAACAGCAGGTTAAAAATAAATATATTTTTCTCTGGTTCACTGTAATCTAGTATATTGCAATCTAGTATGGGGTACCTGCAATAAAACTTATTCACATAAATTATTTGCTCCCCAGAAAAGAGCCTTACGTGCCTCAAGTATATGTCCAACTGATGGAACAAATCTCTTCAAAACTTTTCATACACGCAGTTTCCTTGACTTTTATGACTTAAGCTTAGCAATTCACATGTTTTATAGTATTAAGGAGGATTTCACTTCCTTCCAGAATATGTACCTTTCTAGAAACAGTAAATACGAATTGCGTGGTGTGCTTTCCCTACCTACTACAACATGTAGAGCGAATTATGGAACATAAAGTATAAATAACCAAATTGCAGCCTTATGTGATGCGCACCCATCTTTAGTGGAAATGGCTCAAGAATCTACAAGCTGTTTTGCCTTTAAGAAGAAATTGAAGTTGCTGTTTCCTGTTTTGTAATTTTGCAATTACTTGAGTTAAGTTGGTACCATCTTTTATGAGTGCAGTGGATTTTTCTGCTGCCGTTATATTTATACTCAAGTGTGTTATCAATTTTGCTAATGATTTTCGTTTTCTAGTTATAAGCTGTGTTCTATTTTTATGGATAGACAGTTCGGGCGTAACGGTGTCGTGTTTGTTTTTTGTTCAGATTATCAGAATGTATTTCTCTTTTTTCTTTGTGATCAGGTTTGCTACCCTGAAGTATGCTGTTCTTTTCTTGAAAAGTGATTTTTTTTAATTGTAAATGTGATTTACCGTTTTGTCACCAGTGTCCTGACGGGTAAGCCGGGGTGTAGGCCTCGTCAGGAGGCATGCTCTGTCCGTCTCCTTTTGTCTCTACCCGGGGGCTTATTGTAAATATGGCCGAATAAACTTTTAAATTCAAAAATCCACAGGTTTTAAATAAATGCCACATCACAATAGAGAATTTGCGTGCACTTTCTACACTTGACTTGTATTCGCTTTTTGTGTAAAGCTTGACAATATTCCGCTGTTTATTCCAATTTGTGATGTAACAGTGTTGTTTGCATTTTGAGTCTGTCGTTTACAAATTAGAATCGTAGTTGTGATATTTGTTGTGTAAATCTGTGCTACCTACCTCTGTCAAAGCGTCCGCTGTCAGTTATTGGGAGGTGGGGCTAGTCAAGCTACTTGTATGTATCGTTTCCCCTACATTCCCTACTACATCTCATGTATCATTTTGCTTTGCGGTAAAATAAATTTCAAATTCAAACTTCAAACCTCAGGCTCTTGGAGGATGGCAGGAGGAAGGTGCTTGGACACTGCTAGGAGGATGTCGGGGCCAGCTGGATTAAGGCTGCGGCGATATGAACATTCATCATGGAGCACGAAGCGCCGCATCGGAGAATCAGATGGAGCGGAGTTGAGGCGGTTGAAAATAGAGTGCAACTCGTCATCGCGGCGCTGTTCTTCGCTCACGTGGGCGAGGGCAGAGACAGGGAACAGGTTGGCGTCGCTGGCACTGCCAAGATTGTCAGACTGGCCAACAGGGTGACGGGAGAGGTAGTCGGCGTGTGTGTGCAACCTGCGAGACTTGTAGATCCCTGTGTAATCGTACTCTTGCAGGCGCAATGCCCAACGACCAGGCCGGCCTTAGCGTCTTTCGGGGAATAGTGCCAGCACTGCGCATGGTGGTCTGTTTTAACCGTAAAATGGCGGCAGTATAAATAGAGAAAGAATTTCCCAACTGCCCAAACAGGGGCTATGCACTCGCATTCTGTAATGGAGTAATTGAGCTCTTGGGCAGAGAGGAGGGGGCTGGCGTAGGTGATGACAGGGTCGTGACCGGATTGCCGCTGAGAGAGCACAGCGCCGATGCTGTAGCCACTGGCGTCAGTATGGACTTTGGTGGGGGCTGCAACATCCAAATGCGCCAACACTGGCGTGGTGGCGATCGAAGTGGGAAAGGCGCGTTCCTGGTCAGCGCCACAGAAGAAGGGGGCGTATACAATGGCACACAAAAAATACAGCACCATGCATTAGTTTACAATAATACAATACACAGTAGCATACATTACTGTAGAAATAAATAATGAGAAAAAACTCTAAACAGTACTACTTTGTAGAGACGACTGTAGCACATTGGCGGAAGAGTATCGCATACACTGCAGTTTCCAAGATCGAGGAGTTCTTGCGTTAATGTGAATATTTGCAGTGTTAAGTTTATTATGTAACACAGGTAACTGCTGTCGTAATTGCTGATGACCATATTTGCATGTACTAAAGGGGACCTTCCAGTGTGGCGTGTAACGACAGGTGTGGCAAATCTGACAGTAACATCAAACATCAGCGGCGAGCGTCGGCCTGAAAAATGCGCTGCGTATGCGCTGCTTAGTTTTCTATTGCGAAAAATAGTCCCGCATGGTATGTCGTGCGCTAACGTAAGCACTTCCTGGCGGCGGCTCTGCGGAAGGTCCAGCTGCGTGCAAGGTTCGCCATCCACTGCGTCGTGGTGTGAAAGCAGCCCTGCGTCTACAAGCATGCCATGGGTGCCCGCTCGTGCCTGCTCCAACGTCGCACCGGTGTAATTATAACCAGGATGATTAAATGTCTTACAGTGCTACTATAACTACTACTACTACCTAGGATAGAGCCATCGCACTGGTATAATTGTGACCAGCTTTTCATGCTGTCTTTATAAGGACAAACATAGTACATTACCCTTTTGTTACTTTTTCTGGATCCAACCAATCTTCAAATCAAATTTGGCACAAAACATCCTATGAAACGAAATTCCCTGCGTTCATTCTACAACTCTGCTTCTGTACACTCCCACATGTGTTTGTTAGGTGATTCTTGTGGTTCCTGCAAAAGGGTCAAATTTGGCGAAAATTGATGTCTTAATAAAACTGCCTTTCAAGCGAAAAAAGTAGCTTTGGTCAAATGTTGCGAAAATTGAGGTTTCGAGATAATTCTCTTTGAAGTGAAAAAAAGAGGTTCAATATAAAATTACACTCAGCAAAAGCACGCTGATGCATGAATTTTCAGGTCAGCTGTATAGCCCATTTTTCAAAGTAGAGTAAGCTCAGCTCACCCTCGGACAACCACTGTGCAGCGTCCTGTTCCAACACCAAACAAACTGAAAACATCGGCTCGGGCAGTCCTGCCATCGTTAAATGTAAGCATCGCATACTGGATATTTTCGGTGTGTGAAGGCTCTGTGGCTCGCTCCAAACAAAATTGCTGAAGATTCAATTTCCGACAGCGAGAGTTTTGAAGAATGAGAAATTTGGTATACCCAGAGTGCTATGTCGCGCGTGTTTGCGGAAATCAGCACCATGTTAGTCAAGGAAGGAAGGAAGGAAGGCCTCAGACATTGCTGTCACATACCCACTACGAGGGCGCGGCCAAGAAACAGGCGGTTAATTGCTGGATACAGGAAAGTTTTGATGGGAAAAGGAGTGGTAATAGTATGTAGTCTGATAGATTGGAAGACGGAAGTAGAGAGTCCTGTCAACTCTGAGATCGAGGACGGGACAATGGCTTAATGTGCATAATAGTATTCAATGGCTGTAATGTTTCACTGTCGTACTGACTGAGAGCGGGAATAAGAAATTAGAGTGGGAGTCGCTGCGTTTCTTGAAGAAAATTTTGCACAGCAAAGCACACACTCCTGTCGCTTCGTCCAAGCAAAGAAGCACCAATGGAAAGAACAACCGCGGAGGACACAGGCAAGCCCAGTTGATGAAATGGAGTTTGCAAAAGACGCTTCCTCAAATGAGAGAAGCGGCGGCAGAACAGCAGGAAGTGATCTAATGTCTCAGGTTCGGCACAAAAAGGGCACAGTGAGGAAGCCGCCAGGCCAGATCTGTGAAGGTATAAATTTAGAAGGAGAGCCCGGCAACGCAAACGGATGAAAGAGACCTCTAGTCTGCGCGAGCGCCAGTCTTTGCTACTCCAAGGATGCAGAAGATGCTGATATTCGGGAGATGATGTAAGAGCCGAGGCAGCAAATTCCTGAAATATTGTGTAGCTGCGAAACCTCACCGCAGCTCCATATGCACACGTTGGCAGGACAGCAACAATTGGGCCGCAGAGAGAGGCTCTTGCTAAGGAATCCGCAACCTCATTTAAGTGAAAGCCCATGTGACCTGGTACCCAAAGCAACCTTACCGAATTTAGATGGAGCGGAATAAGGAACTTAAAGAGGCGTAATGCCCGAGACTCAGTGGCTGAGGATAATGAAGAGCAAATGGACAGAGAGTCTGTCATAACCAGGACCTGGGAAACGGTAGTTTCTAATTTTCGTAAGTCTAATTTTCGTAACTTTCAACAGGAATTGATGAAATTCCCAGCTTCATAATCAAAGGATGCGCTGACATTTTCGGCCCTGTTTTGGCGCATTTGTTCAACTTATCGTTGCGAACTGGTGTTTTCCCTCGTCATTGGAAGTTGTCAGTAGTTGTTCCTGTATTCAAGTCTGGCGATGCTTGTGATGTAAACAACTTTCGTCCTGTGTCACTAATTTGTTCTTTTGCGAAAGTTTTTGAAATGATTATGTGCGAACGCATGGGCTCATACTTCAAACAGAAGATCTCGATTCTGCAGCACGGTTTTTTGAAAGGTCGCTCTGTGGAAACGAATTTATGCAGCTTTCTTGATTATACTGGGCCACATGTATTTAATCGTGGTCAGGTAGATGCAGTCTACTTTGACATGACCAAAGCTTTCGATATGGTTTCCCATGAGGTACTTATGATGAAGATGGAAAGATACGGACTTTGCCCCATATACTGCAGGTGGCTCAAAAGCTACCTTGGCAGCCGCCGTAACATGGTACGATTTTCCGGCTGTGTGTCCAACGAATTTCTGTCATCTTCGGGAGTGCCTCAGGGCTCCAACTTAGGACCGCTGTTGTTTTTAGTGTTTATTAATGATTTGCCGTTACATGTCAAGAACTCGAGAATTTTGCTCTTCGCAGATGATTTCACATTATTCCGTAATATTGGAGATATTGAGGACTGCCGCCAATTGCAAGCTGACATTAACAACGTTGAGAATTGGTGTTTGATGAATCGCTTAAAACTGAATATTAAGAAGACTTCCGTTCTGTCTCTAACGAGGAAACGCGACACAGTTACGTTTGATTACACACTTTTGGCGGGTGAGATTTCTCGCCTGGCTCATGTACGAGACCTTGGTGTTGTTGTTGATTCAAAGCTTGATTTTAGACTGCATGTAAATTCAATTGTGTTACGCACATTGAGGCATATTGGTCTTATCTCTAGATTAACAAAAAAATTTCGACGGCACGAATGTCTACGCACTCTATACTGTGCCCTTGTGAGACCGCGTCTTGAGTTCGCGTCAGTAGCCTGGAATAGCGTATCTGTCGCCTATTGCACGAAAATTGAAAATGTCCAGCGTAAGTTCAAACGCATCTATTATGATAGATATATTGGTCGCCGTCATTTCTACGACTATGATTCTCTCTTGGCAGACCTCAATATGTCTACCCTTGGCGACAGGCGACGCATACGTGACATGCAGTTTCTGCAAAACGTCGTGCGCGGTTACATTAACTGTGGGACCTTACTGATGTCGCTGAATTTTCGTGTGCCGCATGCAAAAGCTGCAAAATGTTTCGACACATTTTATCCCGATTTGCACGCCATCTGTCCAATGACTCGTTTACAAATCTTGATGTTCATTCAATGCACGATAACCTGACATCAATAATTACGGAGTGCGCAGTAGAAGTAGGCGGTAGGACAGTTCGAAAAGATACCGGGAAGCTATCTCAGGTGACGAAAGATCTGATTAAGAAGCGCCAAAACATGAAGGCATCTAACACTACCGATAGAATAGAGCTAACGGAGCTATCAAAGTTAATAAATAAGCGCAAGGTAGCTGACATAAGGAAGTTTAATATGGAGAGAATCGAGCATGCTATAAAGAACGGAGGTAGCCTAAAAACAGTGAAGAGGAAACTAGGCATAGGTAAAAACCAGATGTATGCATTAAGAGACAAGCAGGGCAATGTCATTAGCAATATGGATAAGATAGTTAACGTAGCCGAAGAGTTCTACACAGACCTGTACAGTAGCCAATGTAATCAGAGCGCTAATGAGAACAGCAGTGCACAGCAATCCGTCATCCCGCCAGTAACGAAAGATGAAGTAAAGAAAGCCTTAGAAGCAATGAAAAGGGGAAAAGCAGCTGGGGAGGATCAGGTAACAGCAGATCTGTTGAAGGATGGAGGGGACATCGTGCTAGAAAAACTAGCCACCCTGTATACGCAATGCCTTATGACCTCGACTGTACCAGAAGCTTGGAAGAATGCAATCATTATCTTATTTCTTAAGAAGGGAGACGCCAAGGACTTGAAAAATTACAGGCCGATCAGCTTACTATCCGTTGCCTACAAAGTATTTACTAAGGTAATCGCTAATAGAGTCAGGGCAACGTTAGACTTTAATCAACCAAATGATCAGGCAGGCTTTCGTAAAGGATATTCCACAATAGATCATATTCACACTATCAATCAGGTGATAGAGAAATGCGCAGAATATAACCAACCTCTCTATATAGCTTTCATTGATTACGAGAAAGCATTCGACTCAGTGGAAACCTCAGCAGTCATACAGGCATTGCGTAATCAGGGGGTAGAAGAGCCTTATGTCAAAATACTGGAAGATATATATAGCAACTGCACAGCTACTATAGTCCTCCATAAAGTCAGCAATAAAATTCCAATAAGGAAGGGTGTCAGGCAAGGAGACACGATCTCGCCAATGCTGTTCACCGCATGTTTGCAGGAGGTTTTTCGAGGCCTGAATTGGGAACAGTTGGGAATAAGAATAAATGGAGAATACCTAAATAATCTGCGATTTGCTGATGACATTGCCTTGCTGAGTCACTCAGCAGGTGAACTGCAAATCATGATCAACGAGTTAGACAGGCAGAGCAGATCGATGGGTCTAAAAATTAACATGCAGAAAACCAAGGTAATGTTCAACAGCCTAGCAAGGGAAAAACAGTTCACAGTTGGCAGGGAGAGCCTAGAAATTGTGCCGGAGTACGTCTACTTAGGGCAGGTAGTGACAGCTGATCCGGATCATGAGAGGGAGATAACTAGAAGGATAAGAATGGGGTGGAGCGCATATGGCAAATTCTCGCAGATCATGAGTGGCAGTTTACCAATTTCCCTCAAGAGGAAAGTGTACAACAGCATAATCTTACCGGTACTCACCTACGGGGCAGAAACGTGGAGGCTAACGAAAAGAGTTCAGCTTAAGTTAAGGACAACGCAGCGAGCCATGGAAAGAAAAATGATAGGTGTAACGTTAAGAGATCGGAAGCGGGCAGAGTGGGTGAGGGAACAAACAGGGGTTAATGACATCCTAGTCGAAATCAAGAGAAAGAAATGGGCTTGGGCAGGGCATGTAATGCGAAGGCAAGATAACCGCTGGTCTTTAAGGGTAACGGAGTGGGTTCCAAGAGAAAGTAAGCGTAGCAGGGGGCGGCAGAAGGTTAGGTGGGCGGATGAGATTAAGAAGTTTGCAGGCAAAGGGTGGATGCAGCTGGCAAAGGATAGGGTTAATTGGAGAGACATGGGAGAGGCCTTTGCCCTGCATTGGGTGTAGTAAGGCTGATGATGATGATATAACAAAACGTTTAATGACATGGCATATTTGCCTAATTGTTGTTTTCGTGCCTGCTTTTAAATCTTTTGAAGTGGTGTTTTTGATGTATCTGACCTAGTGTGCGCTCGTTTAGGCCACTTGGCTGTTGAGGCACACTCAAATAAACATATCTATCTATCTATCTATCTATCTATCTATCTATCTATCTATCTATCTATCTATCTATCTATCTATCTATCTATCTATCTATCTATCTATCTATCTATCTATCTATCTATCTATCTATCTATCTATCTATCTATCTATCTATCTATCTATCTATCTATCTATCTATCTATCTATCTATCTATCTATCTATCTATCTATCTATCTATCTATCTATCTATCTATCTATCTATCTATCTATCTATCTATCTATCTATCTATCTATCTATCTATCTATCTATCTATCTATCTATCTATCTATCTATCTATCTATCTATCTATCTATCTATCTATCTATCTATCTATCTATCTATCTATCTATCTATCTATCTATCTATCTATCTATCTATCTATCTATCTATCTATCTATCTATCTATCTATCTATCTATCTATCTATCTATCTATCTATCTATCTATCTATCTATCTATCTATCTATCTATCTATCTATCTATCTATCTATCTATCTATCTATCTATCTATCTATCTATCTATCTATCTATCTATCTATCTATCTATCTATCTATCTATCTATCTATCTATCTATCTATCTATCTATCTATCTATCTATCTATCTATCTATCTATCTATCTATCTATCTATCTATCTATCTATCTATCTATCTATCTATCTATCTATCTATCTATCTATCTATCTATCTATCTATCTATCTATCTATCTATCTATCTATCTATCTATCTATCTATCTATCTATCTATCTATCTATCTATCTATCTATCTATCTATCTATCTATCTATCTATCTATCTACTGCTAATAATTAAGCCAGAAAAATTGGTGTGAAGTCAGGAAGACGGAGAGAAAAAGGCAAATCCAGTGAAGGCGAAAAAATTCCCACACCTGCCTTTTCGCGATCCTGCGAGGCATCGGTAGCAATAAGAACATGAGAGGGAAAGGACCTTACATGGTCCTGCAACAGACCCTGAAGAAGCGGGAAGGGCTGCAACTTTGCATTCGATGGGAAAATGTCATCGAATTCAATCTGGACCGATTATGAGTTGTTATACATTTGGCGGACATCTGTGAAATGAATATTTATGGGATCAAAGAGGGACTGCACGTAACATATCTGCGGAGTATGAAAACGAGACCAGGCGGCACTAAAAAAGGCGGAAGGTTGACTAAGAAATATTATTCTGGAAGCTGGAAGAGGTGAGTCGCACAATTTTAAAAATGTTTGAACTGTTAAAAGGGGAAACCTAGCTGATAACGATGGAATTCGCGCCTCAATGTGCAGAACAGCATTGGCGACATATTTTGGAAACCCCAGACAAAGGCGCAACGCCTCACGCTCCAACAGCACAAGAGGGCGAAGTTTAGAGGCAGGAGCTCCTGAGAATAAAACACACCCGAACTCCAAAATTGGGCGGACGTACATTTTATAAATCATCAGAAGTGTATGCCTTCTCATGTCTGACCAAGCACTACAAAGCCTGGGTAGGATGCCAATGGCCCGAACTGCTTTCGCCGAAACATGCTCAATGTGTGGCCGCCAGGATAGAGTAGAGTCGTATATTACTCCGAGATACTTCACTGTCTGAACTTGAGGTATTATGTTATTTCTATAGACCAGGCATACATTTACAGGAACAGAAACCGGAAATACTAAAAATGCGCATTTCTTCACATTGAGGGACAGATGAATTCTTCCTAACCAGTTGTCAAGAACATTGAGGTAATTTCGCAGGGTTCGATAAAGAGCGTGAATGTCACCTGCTGATGCAAAAAATGCAATATCATCGGCGTACACATAAGTTTTCACATTTTGAATGCATGGAATTGAGTTTAGAAAAATGTTAAAAAGGACAGGTGAGAGAACTGATCCTTGAGGTACACCTCTTGTGTGTGGAAATCTCCTTGAGGAAACACCACTTTGCCAGCCGTAAAATTCTTTTTTCAAAAAAAAAAATGAAATCCATGCTACAAAATAGCTTGGGAAGTTCAGTTCCTGTCATCTTAGTAAGAGTCGAGTGTTCAACGCTGTCGTATGCTTTACTGACATCCAAGGTGACAAGCGCAGCAAACTGTTTTCTATTGCGAGCTAATTTAATACGGCTCTCTAGATCATTATGAGCAAACCAAATTGAAAACCCGGCCTGAAACCAATTTGACATGAATTCAAGAGGGCATTTTGCGAAATGAATGACATGACACGGCTGAGAAGGACCATTTCCACCAATTTCACTCGGTTTGATGTTAATGAAATAGGGCATATGTTGTCTAATGTTAAGCCCTCCCCTTGCTTTTTAAGCAATGGAACTATTTCAGCAAGACGCCACTGATGAGGTATCCAAGGACCCTTAATCGAATGGTTAATTAGAGCCAACAGGTCTGCAGGAGATTCATTGAACAAAATTTTGATCATAGATGAAGTGACCTTATCGGGGCCGGGAGTGCTGGGGATAAGCACAGAACAATTTGCGACAGCTCAGGCATAGAGACCTCAGTGAAATCACTTGAGGTGCATGTGAATATAGCAGGAGAAGGTAGAGCAGATGTAAAGCGAAGCTCTAGGCCACACGCAATATCTTCTAAGGCCTTTGCGATGTCAGCAAGAGACTGAACGAGGGATTCAATGTTGGCAGCCGGTGGAATCACCTTGTTGCGCCTCATGAAAATGAACAAAGCTCGTTTATTTACTGATTGTGAAAGGAAATCATAATGATTTGTATTATACTCCTTTGCACGGGAGACAGTGCCCTTAAATGTTGCTGCAACATACTTATAATCCAACCAATTTTTCGGGCATTGATTGATGAGAAGTTTCTTTCAAGCTGCTTTCCGTCGTCTATAAGCACGCGTGCACTCAGCATTCCACCAATTGTTCGCGATTGCACCCTTGGTTTCCTTAACAAAAAATTCACTTTTGCTTTGCATGGTCCAGTACTAAGCATAGATGTGCAGCCTTGCTTTCGGCACTTGTCTGAGCGCAAGGGTCTGAAGTGATTTGGAGTGCTGATTTTAGCGTGTCTTTAAAGCAACTGTAATTTATTAACGTGCGCTGATGTCTCTCAGGAAGCGTTAATTTGTACGCAAACTTGAACCTAATCGGTAGATGATCACTGTTTGTTGCACAGTCAACAGGCGCCCAAGACATAACAGAGACTCATTGGGAGGAAAAAGTTAAATCCAAGGCAGAGCGGCATTGACTGCGAACAAACATTGGTAGTCCGGAATTGTTGCAGATCAAGTTGTTGTCAGAAGCCCAATAAAATAGTCTAGAACCAAAGCTGTCTGTTTTAAACCCCCACGACACACGGTGCCAATTGAAGTCTCCAAGTAATAGAACCTGACATCGGCTACTAGACACGAGTGAATCAAGGGGCCGAGGTAAAGGGCTGTTGACCTGGGACACTGAGGTCAACCGCAAGGATTTCACATTAATTGTCCGCATATTGGAAAGAAATGCATGCCCTGCGGCAAAACATTGCAGAGATGAGCACTAACAATCCTCCCCCTCGTGATGACCGCTCAAGCCGGAACGGACGGTAATCCTTGAGATTATAATTGAAATTTGTAGTTAGCCATGTTTCCTGTAAAGCAACTAAATCGGGTAGAAGCTGATTGCATAGGCAATTTAAATATGTTGAAGCTCAAAATATAGATCGACAATTCCACTGGAGTACACTTAAGAACCCAATCTTGGCGGGAGAGCCGCAGCCGCGATTGCCCTTTCTAGAATCCTGGTCCTAGCATTTTGACTTGCGTTACTTTTCTTTGTCTTTGACCGGGGGCAAGATGGACCTGCAATATTATGAGGAGACCCACTTCGTTTCTGGGCGCGAAGATCAGACTCCATATCCATACAGTCCATAGAGGATGCGTCCATAACGCTGTTCGAAGGAGAGGCCTGAGAGGTCTTTTGTTGCTCACATTGTTCTTGGCCCTGTGGAGCGGAATCGATTACTACAGAAGGAGGAGTAGCTTCCGAAGCCAAAGAAGGCAAGACCGGAGCGGTGGACACCTGCAGAATATTGGTGATCTGAGCAGTTATGACCTGCGAAATGCACGTGGATACGGTTAATTTCCATAATGCGATCCATTGCATTTGTCACAGCTTTCTCAACTGCCGCTGTAATAGCCTGGGACCAACTAGAATCCATTATGGGTGGGCATTTGGCGGCCACACTAGAGTAGCCTGAGGCTCTCTCCTTGACTGCGGCAAAAGCCTCTCTCCGCGTGCATCTGCGCTTGTCTATAAGCTCAAGCACCTGAACTTCTTGCGCTCTTGCAGGACAGTCAGACGAATCAGAAGGGTGAGCACCACTACACAAGCAACATTTCTTTTCCTGTTCAGGACATTCCTCTCTGCAATGACGTTCCCCACAGGCACATCAGCGTAAGGCCGATTTGCAGGCTTTGCCGCTGTGGCCAAATCGCCAGCAGTTTTGACACTGAAGGGGCCGAGAATTAAAGGCATCTACTCGAAAAACCAATGGCCACACCTTAATCTCTGACGGGCAAAATGTTCCTGCAAATGTGGCAATGACGGACTCCGTAGGAATTTTTACACCATCAACCATCCTGATGCATCGATGGACAGCAATCACTCCCGCAGGCGAGAGGTTCTCAAGCGTTTCCACAGGGCTCAATCGAGAGTCGACCCCTCGGATCAAGCCCTTGGAACATGCTAGATGAGGCGGAATGAATGCGCTCACCGGGTGGTTGGCGAAAGTCGTACACTTTAGCAGGTCTTCAATGCAGTCTTTATCCGGTGACCTGCACAAAATACCACCACTGGCGACCTGCCGGACATCCGTAATTCGCATGAAGTGCTTGGATGTGGATTGAAAAGCCACCTGCACTGCCCCCGGGTTGTTCAGTCGGATAGCGCCTCCATCGCAAGGCACTCAATCGACTGGAATGCTCGAAACTCCACTGCGGAAAAAGAGATCAATTGGGAGCTGGCCTTGAGAAAGAGATGCCGACCAAGGGGAAAACGCCTGACCAGGAGAAGTAGACATTAAGCCCTCGCCCCGCGCCCAATCCCCCCAGAACAGGAGGAAGCAGGCACAGACAAAAAGAAGGAGAAATTTAGCAAGCTAGCGCAACACCGCCAGGTACTTAGCCGCACCCCGCAGCCTGGGTTCCTGGGCCACGTCACGCTTGAAGGCCAGCGAGCGAGATACGGGCCACGAGCGAGCCGTTCAGCGAGACCGCAGAATGGATTCTTCTTCTTCTTCTTCCTCTTAAGGCATGGCATATAACCACATGGGGAGATTGGCCAAAGTGTAGTGACATAAACAAGGAAATTTCCATCGGAGATTACGACAAAATTTTAGCACCCAGTGTGAATTTTGAAAAATGTATCAATAAAAACGACAGAAGAAAATTTAAAGTAAATTAACAGACAGCAGTTTAGTGAAAAAAAGAAGAGCTCAATGAATTTTAAAAGAATTAGCAAATCAACCTACCAGTTGAAATTATGTAATCATAGAGAATCCCATGAATTGAACCCAATGCAAATCCTTTGGCGCTTGCACCGAACGATCATAACACTGGAAGAAATAACGGCAGCCATAACCTGGAGAGAGTAACCTCCAGGTGAATCTTCCTCTGAAGTGCGAACTATGTACAGTAGAGGAGAAAATGGTCTACAGATTCAATATCCCCGCATGCGTCACATAGTTTGAAAGTGTCAACCCACACCTGCAGAGATACAAATTCAAACTGGGAATCCTGCACCGCAGCCGCGTCATTGATTCCTCACACAGCCTGGTTTTACCAGAACGGACGTTCCAATTATATGCTAAGTGCTGATAATCAGTGGTATTTAGTAAGGGATCACGTAACCTGGCTGATATTTGTTGAAACCGCTGAAACATGGAATTCGCCAGGAGGCTGAAAATCTGGACAGGATGTGTCACTGACCCGTCAAGAGCCGACCTTGCTGAGTAATCAGCCACCTCATTTGAATGAAGGCCTGCATGGCCAGGGACTCAGACAAAACGGACCTCCTTCAAAGTGCATGGGACAAAAATCGCAGAAAACGGCTCAGAGAACATTTTTGTCATGTTTCAAGGGAGACTAAAACTGACAATCAGCGTGAACAATAACGTGCGACACATGACATGAAATTTTGTGCAGGGCCAATCCAATAGCCAAACTTTCTGCAAAGAATATAAGAATATAATCAGGGATGCGGAGAGAAAAGCTCCAGGCTAAATCCTGCGAAAAGTTGGCAACTGCAGCTTTTTGGCAGCTGACGGAGGCATCGGTAGAAAGCACGGTATGATAGGGGTACTCCTATATATGATCAGAGAAAAGGCCATTTATAATGATTGCCGGCTTGTGTTTCGCATGAGATGGGAAGATGTGGTAAAGATTGAATTCCATTGCTGCCGGCGTGTCAACAACCCTCTGCAAAAACTGAGATCAACAGCAATCGGCGTGAAAAAGGTTCTGCGTTAACATAATTTGTGGCATTTGATACCGTGGCCAATGATGAGAAAAGAATAAGGCCTGCTGAGACACAAAAATAGGAGTACAGACATCAGTCACCGGGTCCAACGACCTGACGAGAGTTCGCACCGTGAGTATTTGAAAGCGGGAACTTAGATCAAGGATACGGGCTTCCGGATAAAGCAGGGCGTTTGAAACTGATTTTGGGAGACCAAGGCAGAGACATAGAACGCGCCTTTCCAGTAATATTAAGGGTTTAATCTTGTAGTTTGCACTACCAGAGAACAGAATGCAACCAAACTCAAGTATAGGTCTTACATAGGCTTTGTATAGTAACAATATTGTCAAGCGGCGCATCCCAAACTTTTTATTGGCGATTCTTGTCAGCCGGCCTAGAGCGCGTTCTCCTTTAGGCACATAGTTCTTTATATGAAGGCTCCAATCTAATGATGGGTGATAAGTAACACCTAAATATTTAACACATTCCACTTGTGGAATCTGGTTAGAGCGATTGGCTAAAGAAATGTGCAAAGGCGTGTCTGGAGGAAATACCAAAACGCCGCATTTGTCAACATTCAGGGTTAAATTAATACCGTGCAACAATATTCCAAGAGTATCCAAATATCCCTGCGGAATCTGGTAAAGGGAATGGATATCCCTGGGCGAGGCGGAAAAAGCTATGTCATCTGCATACACAAAAGTTGTTTGGGGATGACACTAACCAAAATTTTAAAAAGCAGCGGAGATAGTACCAATCCTTGCGGCACACCTCTTGATTGATAATATTTATTAGAACATAGGGTTCCCCCTGTGCAGTAAAAGTATGTGTCCTTCAGAAATTCAGATATCTGCGCATAAATGTAGGTTGTAGGATGTAACTCAGCAAGCCTGTTAAGTAGTATAGTATGCTTTACACTGTCATAGGCCTTTGCTACATCGAGTCACCAAAGCTGAAACTTCCCTCCTGCGTAGCGAAAGCAGAATTCTGCTCTCTAGATCCACACGCGCGGACCATATAGAGCATCCGCGACGAAAGCCAATCTGGGCTGAGCTGAGACCGTTGACGTCATGAACATGTTTTGTGAGGTGACTGTGCACTATTCTTTCTATTAATTTGTCTAAATTTGAAGTTAGCGCAATTGGCCGAATAGTATCTATGACGTAACCTTTTCCTGCATTTTTCATCAATAAAATAATTTTCGCTGTTTTGCAAACGCTTGGAATCCATGCATTTTCCAACGAAGCATTGACGATATCTAAGAGGTCACTGGTAAAATCATGGGCTAAAATATTAATCATACCAACAGTGACACCATCTTGTCCAGGAGCTGCAGGATGCAACATTGCCAGGACTGAGAGGAGCTCTGATGCGTCAACCTCGGTATAGTCCGAAGAGGGTGAGATTGTGCACAAAGGGACGTTTTTCTGCGTCTGGAAACGTAACGCCAATCCCTGAGCAATACGCTCCAGGGTTTCCTGAGCCTCTTGTGTTGATAACACTGTTAAACTAGTGAGGAGAGGGACCGCAGAACGCTTGTTACGTTCCATGAATCTATAGAGGGCTTCTGATTACAAGGATTTGAAATATATGTGTTTAAAATTTGGTTATACTCCTCCTTAGCTTTTGCAATTGTTCATTTGAAAGATGCAGAAATAAATTTGTAATTTAACCAATTAGCTGGTCTCTGACTGCAGGATCTTCAGGCCGCCTTTCTGCGACGATAGGCCTTCTCACATTCTTCTGTCCACCAAGGAGACGGCTTTTTATTAGAGGCTGCTGCATGCACAGTGAATATTCAGTGTTCTACTGCATTTTTCAAAAATGAAACCGTCTGCTGCGCTCTGTCATCCCGGCTTGTACTAACTACAGAGGAAATTGAGGTGAATATCAAATTTTTAAAAATATTGTGGTTGACAAGTTTATGGGTTACACAACTAGTTTTGAGCGGAGATAACCAAATAGTGAAAGTTATAGGAAAGTGGTCACTAGATGTACACGAATCCTGTGTCGACCAATCAGTCACCTCTAGCATACCTGCTCATAAAGTTAAGTCAATGACTGAGCGAGCAACTCCTCGCATAAAGGTTACTTCTCTGGAACTGCAGCAGCGTACAGCATTTGCAGACAGCCACGACCAGAGAAGCTGGTCGCAGGAATCACTACGACTTCCCCAGTCACTATTGTGAGAGTTAAAATCACCTGCGATGACTGCACTGCTTGTGCCAGTCACCAAGCTCATTAAAACAGTCTGTCCTGCGTACACCTAAAACAAAACAGACATTAGCAATTGTCATATCGGCACAATGCGGAAATGAAATTTTTATCGCTAAAAAGCTCACAGTCAGGGAGAATTTTCTTAGAGATAGATGCCTGATGACATAAACGTCTAGAAAGCATGGTTACCAATCCACCTCCCCTGCCAACATTTCGATCTGACCTGAAAACTCGAAAGTTTCTCATTGAACATGATCTAAAAGGTGATAACCACGCTTCTCGTAAAAGCACAATATCAGGTTTATGTTTGTGAATAAGTATTTCTAGATCTGGAAGAGAAGACAGTACGGAGCGGCAGTTCCATTGCAACCCTTTGATACCTGCCATGATTACTGACCAATTGAAAAGGCAGAAACCGCCTCTTTAAGGATATCAACGTGGGAAGAAGTTTTGGTGGTCCTTTTTTAGCTTTCAACTGTGGAAAACTAGATCTAGAAGGTGACGAGGAAGCACGGCGCTTCTGCATAGGGCACGACATTTCGACATCTGTTGTGCAGATGTCAGTGCGACCTGCACTGCTAGGAACAGAGATGTTAGCTGGGACCTGGGGAGCATCAGGAGGTGATGTTGAGCGGCTAGCACTAGCTGCACAAGCTGATACAGATGCAGACGCTGCTGCCAGAGCGGGTGTTGATGGTGACACAGACTGAACGGCACCAAACTGAGCCAACGCGTCAAAAATTGCGTTTAGCATTCGCTCAACCACATTATTAAAGGCATTTTCTACTGTGATCCCAATTGAGGCAGTCAAGTTGGACTCAATGTCCCAAACAGAATCGCGCCCACGACTAGCATATGAGTCTTTTTTCCTGTTAAGAACAGCGTAAGCATCGGCTCTTGAGCACCACTTCTCTTTGATAATCTCCAACAAGCTACGCTCTTCACTACGTTTAGCGCAGTCGGCATCATCAGCTGAGTGGATGTTGCTGCAGAGGCAACAATGAGGCTGCTCTGACGTTATCAGCAGAATGACTTTCTCCACATAAACGGCAGCGGGTCTCTGACTTGCATGCTTTGCCGCTATGCCCGAACCACCAGCAGTTGGTGCATTGAAGAGGGCGGGGTTCCAAAGTGTCCACGCGGTATACAATCGGCCAGATTTTAATTCAGCAGGGCAGGAAGAGCCAGAAAATGTTGTTATTACAGATGTGACGATTCGTGCACATGCACCGGTGCCACGGTGAGCCGGTCAGTGACTTTTCCTGGAGACGGTTGGCCGCGCCGTCCTGGCGTCGGGTCGCAGCGGAGAGACATGACCATATTTGGTTGTGGCGGAGAAACATGACCATATATGGTAACCGTCGACGGCCCTGTCGAACGACGCTTGAGTGTCCCCGTCATTATGCACCCCTCGAGAGCCACGGGGGAGTGGACAAAGGCGCGGCCACGGCTGAAGAAAGAAGCAAAGGCTTTAAAAGCGGAAGCCGACGGGAGGAAGGGAGGAGAGCGATCGGGGCGAGAAAAGAGCGAGTGGACGAGAGGGCCGGAGACGGAGCGAGGCAGAAGACTGGGGCTGCGCATTGACCTGAGCCCGGGGTCTAGCCGTCGCTAACGTTCGACCTTCGCCAACGCGCCTCCACGCCTGACAGCTCATCCAACGACCAGCCGAGAACGAGGGCAGCACAGCCACGAGGAACTCCCAGCCCGGCCGCTGCAGACAACCAGCCATTCATCGAGCCCGTGCCACACCACGCTGACTCAGCCCCGGCGACGACGAGCCCAGCTTCGGTCCCGTAAGTGGCATCGAGCCAGATGCTTTAATTAAATCACTTCAAAAATCATTTTGGAGTCGGTGCATCAATCTCCTCATGCCCAGTGTGGGCCCAGGGCCATTTTAAGAAACTGGTTCATCACACAGACAGTAGCAACACGCGAGCCATTTACCTCTCTACTTCAGCGGTAGACTGAAAGAACCCCACGTCCTGCATCCTGAAATACTTCTAGAATTGATGCTGGATCGACACCACGTACGATACCCTTGACACATGCAAGCTGTTTGGGAATGCATGCTTTAACCGGCAGTGAGCTGAAAATTTTGCACTGAAGCAAATCTGCAACACAAGCGATGTATGAGGACTTGCACACAATTCCTCTACGGCCAAATGGACGCACTTCAAAGATCTGCAGATAGTGGTCTGTCAATGATCTTAGCTCCTGTTTAATTAGTTTAGGGATTTTCATTTTGATCGCACCCTCACCGATTGGGACGAGACGCGGGAATTGCGTCAATGCCATTTTTTTTAAAGACTCAAGTTGAAGGCTTTGGGCTGGGAAGCTGGCAAACCAAGCTGCCAACCCTCAACCTGGGGAGGTCAACGGCATCTCAGCAAAACGCACCCTCAGGTTCACATGAACTGCGGCTTAACCTACGCCTTGGCCAAAACCCCCCAACATAGTACGGAATCACCAATGATGAACAAGCCGGAACCACCAGGAGAAGCAGAGAATAGCAGCAGCCAGCAAGGACACGTCAGCGAACACCCCTCTCTGAACAACCCTCTTTTCCTTCTTAGATGCTTCCTGAAAACTTCTTCAGCGTTATTCATTCCATTACCCGCCATAAAAAAGGCCGCCACCGTCTGAAAGGCGTTGAAGTAACGAGCGTTAGCCGTTTGGTTTACTAGATGAAGAAAGCGAAGAAGAACGCGCGCTCGTGTCGAGAAACGGAATGTAATGCCCTTTGAAACGGGGTGAATTGCCACCCAACGATGGGCATCCTCACGAGGGCGAACCCTCATGAGGGCGTCCTCACTCTCACCTCATGAGGATTCCACTCGGTGAGGTGAGGGAGGATGGGCGGATGAAAATGCGTGAGGGCTAGGGTGAGAGAGGAAAGACATAGTGAGGTGAGGGCGAGGGAGGGAAGACATAATTAGATGAGGGTGAGGGAGGGCAGAATTTACACTTTGAGGGCGAGGGTGGTGGCCTGAACCGTACTCCAAGCTAACGCTTTTGCCTGTGCCGGCCGTTATGAATTCCCGCTTTAAAGCGCTACTTCTTAGGGTGAAGATCCCGGGGAAGTCGTAGTTTCTGCACTCTGGAGCTACACGAGGAGAACACGAAACGCGGGTGCAGCACACCTTCTCCGTCGCCGTGATGTACTACACCGTCGAAAAGAGCGCTCTTCTAATTTAAAAACGTTTTTTTTAAGTTGTGTTAAGTATTCGGCGAGACACCCTGTATAGTGCGCTAACAAGGGGTCACTGGCCGGGCCAAGCGGGTGGCCGCCAGTCCTACGGGAAGCATGGTACCGCAGTCAACATTTTCATTATCAGCCCCGAGTCTGTCGGATGATCAGAGTGTAGAGTAAAACACGTAGAAATTATACCTAGTATTGCTGTTGAATTCCAAAGTTCTAGGCCTTCTTTGCCGGAACGAAGTCTGATTTCAGCTCATTTAGGTTTCACAAAATTGGCTGCTACGCAAAAAATTCTTTTGCGAAATTCCACTGTCAAATCAAAGCATGTTGGCGGCGTTGGTGTGGATTTTTTTTATTCACGCTCTGTGTACAGTCATATCTTCTTTCTATATTCTATTTTCTCTGGACTTGCGGCATAGGAAAGCGGTGCCGCAATGTGGTGGGCAAAGGCGGCCACTGTAGTCTTACCATGAAAATAAAGCAGCGTCATAATCACCTTCGTCTGAATCAACCCTCGCTCCACCTTGCATTCTACGATGTGCTAAAAAAGAACAAATTGTCCTGCTCTCCAAATAACGTCAACATATGTTGGTTTATTTCTGTCCCAGGTAAGACCTGTGAGCGCGAAATCGCGCGCCTGATTTTATGACCAAAATTTCTAGCAGGCATGGCAGGGAATTGACACTCAGCGTTTGAGTAAGGCGTAGACGTAGAAGCAATCTTGGGTGGTTTCGCTTGGGGTTAACCGTGAATTATCGTGCGCTAGCATCGTTAGTCCTTTTTCGCATGGTTTATCTTGATTTTCTAAGCTGTTCTTTGGCCTGAACATGCTTAAGTACTTTGGTTGACATGCAATATGATGTAAGTTTGCGTCTTACTGCATCATTTTAGACTTGTACTGCGGTAGATTTGGTTATTTTCTACATTCACAGGTACCTGGGAGTCCTGATTCTGCCCCAGGCGCAGAGGTGTAGCGGTTAAGCGACGCGCCACTGCCCTGCCACGGCAGGTGCTGCCATCGGTGTGGCTTGTGAGAACTATGTTGCTTCTGAGAAATCTCTAGCAACTAATCATTAAATTGCTCACAATCCGATGGGCAAGTTGCGATGACGTCGCGTCACGTGACCAGGGTGGCCTACGTGCTAGAAGCAGGGTTCGGACCGACAGACAACGACTTTTCGGCGGTTTGGAAATGCTAGAGCACTAAAATGGCAACCACAGGAATCGTTGACTCCAGACTCGGGGAGTTAGTGATTACTGTTATTCAGCACAAATGCTGCATTTTAGCGAGCCGTTTAGTCTTCACGTGGCCTCAATAATATTTTATTTTAAGCGACCGCATAAGATCCTGACTGCAGCGGAAAGCCAGAACCGCACGGGAGAAGACACTGAAGAAATAAAAAAAAACTTTAAAGCTGGGGGAGCGGGATGCGAACTCACGGCGGCTCTAAAAAAATCGGAGGACGCTCAAGTATCGCCTTTAAGAGTTGAACGCTACAGCGTGTTGCAGCACTGTCAGGGAGTCCACGGGAAGCCGTCGCCCGTTGGGCGCGACGCCTTGCACGTTAGACAAATCACTCTGCTACGTACGGCGAAACGGACGCGCGGAGCGGCATACCACGTGGAAGCGCTGCCAGGCGCCTTGCACAAACGCACGGGAGTCAAGTTGCAGCCGTACTTCGTCGCCACATCGTTCTGGACAAACCCGATGCCACGAGCGCCAGCATAGCTTCCGCTCCGAACGAAAGGGCAGCAAGCCGCAAGCTTCGTGGTGAACGCGCCTTGGATGCGCGCTGCGTTGTTCGCTGCTCACCGCGTCATTCCTGCGTGCCCACTGCGCCCGAACGAGACGAGCGGGAGGCGCTGCCGTCGCGCGTTATCTGTTGGGGCAGTGGGGTACATTGGGAGGAGAAGGACGAGTGCGAGGAGGAGGATTTTTCGCTCACGGCCAACGCCGCCGACGCCGGCTTTTCTGCGACACGAACCCCTTAACGCTATTGCGTAAAAATCAGTTCCGCTGGCCGCTACTTCAGACCACCACGCCGTCGCCACAGCTTTTTTTTTTTCAAATCATGACATTTATAAAATTATAAATATATTCCATTTATATTAACTAAATTAATTACAAAGCTTTTAGGATACGCCATGAAGCACATCACAAAGAGAGAGCAAAAGAGCCGTAGCAGAGAGGTATAGGCCGAGCACATCACCAAGAAAGAGTGCCACGCCGGTTTTATGCCGGTCGGTTCATACACTTCCCTAATTTGAACAACCAGTTTGGAGAAATCCTAACATCCTGCCTGTACAAACTGTCAAGCTCTCGTGCTGTGCTTGCAATGTCGGCGTCTTCGTCATGTAGCCGCGTTCACGAGAGTTGTTGAAAGTGCCAGCCTCTCACGCTGTAGTTTGAAAGCGCGGTCTTTATCATCTTCCATCCGTGCGCGTGGAAGCGTCATCAGACGACCATGCAGAAAACCGCACGAAATGGCGGAAGATTAGAAGCAGTCAAATTCAGAGAACGTAGTGCAATCTCAATGTCATCGGGCAATGGTAATTAAGCGACCTGCTACTGAATTTTTTTCTAAATACTCTTTACGTACATTAGTTTTTGTAGCAAGAGCTACTCTGGGCTACTAGTCTAGCATTTCGCGGTGGGGGGCAGAGGAAAGTTGCGCGCATGCGCCGTTACCATGGCAACCGGAGGAGCAGCAGGCGCTTCGCCGTCGTTGCGGCCGCGCGCCCGCTCCACCGTCGGAGCAGCGCGTTACGTCACGCGAATGAGGAGTTGTGCGCATGCGCCGATACAATGGTAACGAGAGAGATCCCACAGGTGCGCCGCGCGCTTCGTCGCCGCAAATCCCCTCACTGAACTTCATTGAGGGGCTTTACGTCGCCGCCTCGCCGCACACCGCTCTATGACCCGTACCGCGCGTCACATGGACAGCTTTGCGTATAAAAGGCGGAGATGTAATGGGCGTCTGTATCACATTATTTGATATGCATGCAGAGAAGGAAAGTCCAGCCGCTGCTAAACGGCGCTGTAGACAAGAGAATGTTAACTCTTTCGATCCTGAGGTTGTCGCCTGGCATTTGGCTACTCAACAAAGATAGAATGAGCGTAAGAACTCGAAGAGAGCAGCAGAGACGCCTGAACAGAGGGAGGAACGGCTTGCCACACGGAGATGCCAGACTGCTGAGTGCAATAGACGACGCTATAGCCGCCGATATTCAGCCTATGGAAGACGGCGCATGGCCGCTGAGATGGAGCCTACACGTCTCTCATTGCTAAACATACAGCGACTACAACAAGCGCAGCCAGGAAAACGTACCTCTCGCTACGTATATCCTGGTATAGCTGAGATAAGCCACTGCCATTTTTTTTGTATACAGACACAACAACGCGCTGACTGATTTTAGCAGTCTATTTTAACACACTGGACATAGTAGCAGCAAACTAGGCAGCATGCTAAGCAATACTTCTTGCTTTGATGTCCAGGTTAGTGATTGCAAATCTGCACATTGCTACTGGGGTGGCCATCGCTTTCTAGTGTTGCTGCCCTGCTCACTACGTGTTCAGCGTTTCCTTTCTTGCGTGACTGCATTATGAAAAGATCTGTTGCCTTGCGGCGGTGTTGAAACAAATCCTGGCCCGATTGAGAAACGAATGCTATCGGAATTGTTAGAAGGCCAGAGCAAGATTAATTCAATAATGGAGTGCCTGCAGGCGTCTCAAAACATAACTGAGAATAAACATTCCGGTTTAAAAATTGATGGCACTGAGAAACAGTTGTCGGGCCTAAATACCTTAGCCACGAAGGTAAGAGGCATGGAATCGGCAATATCGGAACTTCAGGAGCACCAATAACTTCACCAGCCAAAGCACGAGATACAAGGGGATGAAGAACACAGGACAACGCTGGACTAACAACTGAAGTTTAATCGAGAAACAGCCAACCTAGGACACCAGAAGACGCATGCGTATCAGACACACTAAAAAGACTAAAAAACAAATACATAAGTGGCGATTCACCAAGGAGTGGATACACGCTCCATATCTGGCAAACAAAAAAAGGCACATACTTTGCTTGTCAAAATTGCACGCGGACACTTTTGCTTAGGAAATTAAATTCCTTGTTAATGAGGTATAACGACGGTGCACTGACGCATGTGTCACTGCCTTGCAACCTAATATGGTAGGCCTCCAGGATTTCCCTCTCCTCCCTGTTTTTTTCCTTTTCCGACATAATCTTTACAACTCCTGCAGTGACGTGGGAGATTATTTTGATCAGACAAATTTCTCAGGGAATTGCTATGTTCGCGTGCGCGGTCATTAACACATCTGCCACATGACAAGGGTAACCTGTAAACGACACGCGTCGAACAAGCAACGAACTTGTTGGCATGCTTCAGAGTGCAGTTCTTGCCATTTTTGTTGTTTGCCAGATATGGAGCGTGTATCCACTCCTTGGTGAAACGCCACTTATGAATTTGTTTTTTCGTTTTTTTTAATGTGTCTGATACGCATGCGTCTTCTGGTGTCGTAGGTTGGCCGTTTCTCGATTAAACTTCAGCTGTTAATCCAGCTTTGTCATGTATTCTTCTTCCCCTGGTGTATTGTGCTTTCGCTGGTGAAGTTATGTCTGAAATACACCAACTAGCCCACATGGTTACCTTGTTTCAGGAGCAGCTTAGTACTGTCAGGAACCAGATAGATGATTTAGAAAACAGAGGCAGGAGAAACAACCTGATCATTTACGGAATAAAACAGCTTAGCGAGGAGTTCGACAAGGTAAGTTGTTGGGCGAGTTGGTTTCTATATTCCATAAGTACAGCACAACGAACGGGACGTAGAAGAAGGACACAGGAAGGGACACCGCACAGAGCCGACTCACAGCTAAAATCTTTATTAGCTGCCAGCCGGAATAAGTACCCGACTGGCGGCCAGAAATGGAAGGAAATGCACACAAGTCATAAATATATATAAAAAAAACTCGAAATAAAGCACACGCGTATCAGCATTCGCAGTCGAGGAAACGTTTTTCTTCACATCTATGCCTGCAAGCCACTGTACAACGAGTGCGTTGTGATAGGTAGGAGCCGCGACTCACTGACAAGAGAAATTTTAGAAGCACACATGATAGCAAGGTTCCCAAAAGATTGTATAAGCGCACCCTCCGTATCGTTATCAGAAAAAGAAAGCGTGTAAGAGACAACGTTCCCAATATTATAGGTGAATTCAGCTATAGGTCTGATCTGGAAGGCAAGGCTGCACAGTTTAATTGTTATTTCCAGTCAGTTTTTTCTCTATCGGCATGTCCTACCGACGGTTTACATATTGTGAATGAGTTTACGGAGATGAGTGGCATAGATTTCTCAACACATGGAATAGTGTTACTTTTGGAGAAGCTCAAGGTAAACACGGCACCTGGTCCTGACTGTATTCTGAACTGCATCTTGAAGAACTGTGCAGTTTCTGTCGCTCCCTTTTTAGTAACACTATTACAAAAATCAATGGATGTCGGCGCCTTGCCCGATGACTGGAAGGGCGCCAACGTAGTTCCTCTATACAAAAGTGGCGACAAAACAAAAACTGTAAACTATAGGCACATCTCCCTTACAAGTGTCATATGAAAATCGCTACAGCACATCGTTTACACTAATTTATTTAAACACTTCTCGGATAACAATTTTTTTTTGTCCAAAGCAACATCGCTTCAGAAATGGATTTTCTTGCGATACGCAACTGATAGAATTCGCTCACGATGTTGCTTTTTAAATTAACAATGGTAACCAGGTTGATAGCATATTTTACGATTTTCAAAAAGCTTTTGATTCTGTCACCCATAATTTAATATTACTGAAACTGTATACCCTCAAAGTTCCACCCACCCTGCTGAAATGGCTTGAAGCGTAGCTCGTCGGTAGAAAGCAACCCGTTTTTCTTGAAGGCGCAAGTTCATCGAATATTGCAGTCTTATCTGGTGTTCCCCAGGGATCAGTTTTGGGCCCTCTTCTTTTTTAATATTTATCAATGATATAGTTGACCAGGTTTCTAGTCGGGTCAGATTGTATGCTGACGATCGTTTCATTTACCGTGACGTCAATTGTGTAAGCGACTCCTATGAATTGCAAAGTTACCTCGACTCTGTCCTGGCATGGTGCAAAACATGGAACAATGCATTAAATTTTTCAAAATGTAAAGTTCTGCAATTTACAAATAAACAGCAACCATTACCTACCCAGTACTCTTTAGGCGACAGAAACTTATCATTTCTTAAGAATCACAAGTACTTATGTGTTATCATTGCAAACAACCTTTCTTGGAACGACCGCGTAAACCATATTGCTGCCAAAGCTAGCCGCGTGTTAAACTTTTTAAAACACAATTTCCAGCAGGCACCTGCTGATTTTAAGGAGATACTCTACTTGATAAACGTGCATTCCATCATAGAATATGGTTGTGCGACTTGGCACCCTGAAACAAAAACGCTTATCAGCGAACTTGAACGAATTCAAAAACGAGCAGCAAGGTTTGTGTCCGAAAACTATGTGAAAGGCTCCTCTCAGATGTGAAAAAATTTTGGCTTGCCTCTATTGCAAGACAGACGCAAATACCTTAGACGAGCTATTTTACAGTATTTTTACAGGCGCAACAGGTTTGTCTAAAGAGTCATACATGAAAGCTCCCAGCTGTATATCCTCCCGTTTAGATCATTCTTAAAAGGTCCAAGAATACTGGTGCTGTATAAATGTCTTTAAAAACCCATTTTTTCCCCAAAACAGCGCATGATTGGAATGAATTGCCAGAAGAAGTTGTCTCAGCCCCGCAGTCTTCTTTTGAAAATTCCCTGTTGCCCCTTCCGTAGAATAAACTTTTTTTGTGTGTGCTGTGTTGCTCTGCGTTTTCGAATTTTTTAGTATACACTTGTTCATATTACAATATGCCATTTACATCTTTCTTGCTTTCATGATTGTTTTGGTATCAGTTTGCTCAGTATTGGAATGCGTCGTATTTTTATTGTTAGTTTGCTTGTTTTTTACACAGTTTCATCAGCATGACGATGTATGCTTTGCAGTTGTATCCCCCCTACCAAAACGCCCTCAGCGGGTGTTGTAGGTACCTGAATAAATATATAAATAAAACTTACACTAATAAGACATAAATGTTTCAACGAAAAGCAGCTCGCTTCATTTATAATAGATTCGACGTACGTCAGTGACAGAATTCTTAAGTTAAGCGGATTTGCCCCCATTAACGCAAAAAACCCGCGTGTCACGACTAAAATTCCCATTTAACTTTATAAACGGCCAATATATGACAGATCTCTGTGTCGTAGCAATAAGACAGATCTCACGAGAATAATTTCTTTGTCATCTGGTTACGCCACTAGACAAAGGCAGAGACTCACAGTAACGCCCTTTACCACGCGTAATAACCGTTTTAAGTATTCTTTCTTTCCATTAGCAGTAATTGAACGGAATCTCCTATCCAACGACCACGTTTCAAAATCATCTGTCGACATTTCATTCCAGTAATGTTAAAAAATCTGTTGTGTATGCTTATTTTTTTCAAAATTTTTGAGCTACATTATTATACTTTGTTTTGGTGCTCATTGCCTGATTTATTACATTGTGTTTACTTATCTGTATCCCACTCTTCTAAAATCCCCAGTGGGGATTGCAGTATAAGGCAAATAAACATAGATAACAATGAAATGTTATAAGTACAGGGCATATGTATGCATGTAGTGCGTGCCAGAAGTAAAGGCACAATGTCATATTAAGGCCCAACTCGTAACTGTCTCTGTTTTGTTTCACGTATTAGCTCGAACACTTCCCTCACACATGCCCGCACGCACACAACAGTACAAGCATCTAGCCCCTCGTCCAAAAGAGCATTGAGGGCTTGTCTTGTATGTTTATTACTCAGTAATATCGCCGGAAGTTGCAGACTAGAAAATATAACTTGAATTTTAAAGTGACTGTTAGTGAGGTAGAGGGAGGGCCGACGACGTGAGGCTGAGGGCGAGGGAGGGCCGGATAACTTTTCAGAATGAGGACGAGGGTGAGGGAGGGCCACGGATTCAATAGTGAGGGTGAGGGAGGAAAAGTAAAAACGAGGGCAAAAGAAATCTAAGGTTCGACGAAATCTCGTCTGGTAGGGTGAATACATTGGCGAAAATAACGAAGCGCCGACCAAAAGGTGTCAAGATGGAAGGACGTTTCGACTTCCACACGGATGTCTTGTTCACTGATGGAAAAATTTCGCACACAAAGCTTAAGTACGTTGTGCTAATCGTCGCAGGCATCTAGCGTACGAGGGCGGTAGATTGCCGATGTTACGGTTGAGCGTCTGATCTGTTGTCTGGATAAACAGAGACTCCAGATATTGGCGTGACATCCAGTTTTTCTCACGGCCGATAATTGCCGCTTCTTCCCAAGCGATATCATGCTTCGTGTTTTCAACGTGTTCAGCCACTGCGTTGGAACAAGCCTTCTTTTTCTTGACATCATTCTTGTGCTCATTCAGCCGTCTTTCAAAGTTTCCGCTTTCACATATGTAGGAGTGATCGCAGTCTGAGCAGGGGAGTTTATAAATTACTCCGGGAAACTTTTCCTTTTTAGCTTGTCCTTTACGGACACCAACTCGTGAAGAAGCTTGCACGCAAGCATGTGAGCTATATGCACATCGTAGGTGCGAAAAATGCGGGCCAATGACTCGCTCACGCCTGGCACATAGGGTATTGCAGCTCGGGCACGGCAAGGTAGGCGAACGGGCTGAGCTGGTCTCGTTGTCTGCTGTATTACAGCGTTCACGAAGTGCTGTGGGTAGCCACAATTGTTGAGCTCGCGTCGCACTTGGCGTATGTCAGAGGCTTTTTCTTCGGGTTTCGAGCATACTCTTTCCGCACGACGGACGAGGGTAGAAACGACGGAGCGCTTATGGCACTTAGGATGGACTGAATTAATGTGAAGGTATTGGCCTGTGTGCGTGTCCTTTCTGTACACCTTGAACGATAGGCGGTCATCACGTCGCTCCACCATGACGTCCAGAAAAGGAAGACGGCCAGAAATCTCCTCCTCGACGGTAAACTGGATGGAATCTTCCATGCTGTTCAAATGGTTCGTGAAAGCAGCCAAGGCATTCTTTTTGATTATGCAAAAGCAGTCATCAATGTACCGCAGGAAGACCTTCGGGCGCGGCTCGAACGAAGCCAAAGCGCGGCTTTCCAGTGCTTCCATTGTGAGGTTTGCGGTTGTGACCGAGATAGATGCTCCCATGGCAGTGCCATGAACCTGCTTGTAGACAGTGCCCCGAAAGATGAAGTACGTGTTCTTCAAGCAAAACTGCAGAAGCTTCAACAGGTCCGATGGATCGATGGGTGTCCTAGCACTCAGTCCGTCGTCGTCTCGAAGTGCTGAACGGCATACCTCCACCGCCAGATCCAAGGGGACGCTGGTAAACAGTGAACTGACGTCAAATGACACCATTATCTCGTCGCTGTCAATAGTGATTTCGCGTATTTTTTCAGTAAAATCAAAGGAGTTGCGTATGAAAGTCGGTCTCTTGCCAACGAGTGGCGAAAAAACTTTGTGCAAGTAGCCTGAAAGCCGGTACAAGGGAGAGCGGGTAAAATCCACTATTGGTCGCATTGGAACGCCTGACTTGTGGATCTTCCGGAGGCCGTATAAAGCAGGGGCAGATCCATTGTGGCAGAGGAGCGCGAAGTATAACGACCTGTGCTGTGGTGGAACAAACTGGAAGACGTCTGTCAAAAGCCTTTGCAACTCTCGCTCTACCTTGAGTGTAGAGTCCCGCTTGAGTCGCATGTACGTGCCATCATCCTCCAGAAGCTTTGTCATTTTCTCAAAGTAATCGCGGTGGTTTAGGATAACGGTGGCGTTGCCCTTGTCAGCAGGTAGGATTACGATATCCGTATTGCTCCGCAGGCTCCTGACTGCATCACGCTCCTGAGCAAGGAGTGGGGTGGGGTGCCGATGTGGCAGCTTGGCGAGTATGCTGATCGCACGGGTAGGAGCTTCTTCTCGGCGATTGTTTTCCACGCGTCCCACAGCCTGTTCCACGGCACAGATGATTTTTCTTGCGTCCGGAGCCGCTCTCGTATTGAAGTTCAAACCAAGCTCCTGAACGGCGAGCTCTGTTCGAGTAGGCCTATACGAAGACAGATTGTGGACGGTGGGGGTAGGTCTGTTGGCCGGACTCCCTTTACGGCCAGGTAGCAGTCTGATTAGCTTCTCTTTGTGTGTGCGCCCACGCTGACCAGACTGTAGACTAGCTACGAAGTTCGCGTGCAACTGGATGCTGACGAACTCGTTCGGACACTGGTGTTCAAGGCGGCGACGGGCAAAAAAGGCTTGGTTGTGAAGGTGCCTTATTGAGTCCTTGCACTCCAGGATTCTGGCTTGAAGCAACTGTCGTTCTGCTCTTGACACCACGCTATGACCGAAGGGCGTATCGACCGGTCGTAGCAAGCGGAGGGACCGCGGGGTTAGGTTCCTGGCTTTGCATATGAGGTTGAATTCTAGATGAGCCTTGAACGCAGAAAGCCGGACGGTTAGCGAAACGAACTGGCGCACTTGAGGGATGAAATTCTGGCCATACGACCGTCGTAGCATGATGAAATCTAAGGTTCGACGAAATCTCGTCTGGTCGGGTGAATACATTGGCGAAAATAATGAAGCGCCGACCAAAAGGTGTTGTCAAGATGGAAGGACGTTTCGACTTCCACACGGAAGTCTTGTTCACTGATGGAAAAATTTCGCACACAAAGCTTAAGTACGTTGTGCTAATCGTCGCAGGCATCTAGCGTACGAGGGCTTTAGATTGCCGATGTTACGGTTGAGCGTCTGATCTGTTGTCTGGATAAACAGAGACTCCAGATATTGGCGTGACATCCAGTTTTTCTCACGGCCGATAATTGCCGCTTCTTCCCAAGCGATATCATGCTTCGTGTTTTCAACGTGTTCAGCCAGTGCGTTGGAACAAGCCTTCTTTTTCTTGACATCATTCTTGTGCTCATTCAGCCGTCTTTCAAAGTTTCCGCTTTCACCTATGTAGGAGTGATCGCAGTCTGAGCAGGGGAGTTTATAAATTACTCCGGGAAACTTTTCCTTTTTAGCTTGTCCTTTACGGACACCAACTCGTGACGAAGCTTGCACGCAGGCATGTGAGCTATATGCACATCGTAGGTGCGAAAAATGCGGGCCAATGACTCGCTCACGCCTGGCACATAGGGTATTGCAGCTCGGGCACGGCAAGGTAGGCGAACGGGCTGAGCTTTGCCCACCTCTGTTGCCACCATGCGCGGCTACGCGTGCACGCACGCCGCCTAGCGGAACGATCGCCGCCTGGCGCCATCTATCAGAGAAATTCCGATGCACGTCTACCCATTGTCGAGTTGCACCCCCTCAAGATGCGTCCCAAACGGAATTTGCTTCGTTTGGGTGGTCAAGGTGTGCCTAGAATTAGGATTGCGGTATGATATGGGAACGCTTTAGTTTGTATTTGCATGTATACCATATTTACATATTTTTTAATTGTGATTTTATTTCGATTCCACAACCCATAGGGTTTTATTTGCTTACCAAATTCGGTATACAACTGTCTCCGGATGGGTGCCGGTTGTTGTCGGAGTATATATATATATATATATATATATATATATATATAGCGGAACGAATGTATACATGTATAGCGGTCTCCTAACGGGACAGCTTTCCCATCCGTTTTAGGTTATTTTTTGGTGAGGGGTGGAGAGGAAAGGGGTTAGAGAGCACCAGAAATTTTAATGGCCGGCATCTTGGATGAGAGAAACCGAAACTATGCCGCCATTTCGTCCCGTGACGTCATACTCACATAGTTCCACCTCTATACACCATATTAGACCGTGACGTCATCATTAGCACGCGGCAGGTGATTGTTTCTACAATGCTATTGTAGATGACGCTACAAGGCTCAATGCGATATGCGCTGCTTTCTACTTGCAGCCCCAGATGGCGCAATGGTCTCAGGGTGGTAGGAGACCTCACGAAATCTCGAAGCGTGATGAGTAGTTGCTGCCACAGATGGCGCTGTGATCAAGGGTGGTTGCAGACCCCACGAGATCTCGAAACCTGATGAGTAAGAGCAAACGCTCTTAAAAGTGAGTATTTAATATCGCGAATATTACTCTACCGCATTTCTTATTGAGTCTGCGAAATGGGCACTCGCTAACTCCAAAGTTCGCTGCCGCATGTGTTGCGATTTACCGTTTGCGGTTATGGATATATATTCCACCCCTCCAGCAGTGCTGCACCGTACTGCGATGTGCTGTTTTGTCGCCATGCTGTTTTTTCCCTGTGTCGCTTTGTCGATATGGCGTTTTTTCCATGTGCTGTTGTTTCGCTGTGATGTTTTCTGTGCCCTGTTTTGTGCTTTATAATAAAAATATTCCATGCGTAGTTTCTATGTCAGTATGCTTACTCATGGAAAAACAACAAAGTTTACGAGGGTGTTTTTGCGGGCTAGTTGGTTTAACATGGTCGAAAGGGAACAGCGCAAACACAGGGCGAAGAGATGAAAGCCTGTGTTGTACGTTCGTCTCTTCGTCCTGTGTTTGCGCTGTTCCTTTTCAACTAAAAAGAACAAAATTCCTTCTCAGCGCAAGCTCATTATAATGATGCGGTGGTTGAGGCAGAACACTGCTGTGAAAATTAAAATTCAAAAATAATATTGATGTGTACGTCAACTCGAAGTGAAGGCATAAGGCATGAAGCGCAGTTCCAGTGGCAGTGCAAAGAGTATATGGGGACACAGCAGCCAATAGCGACGTTCAAAAACATTTTGTCTATGTTTGTGGTCAAGTTTTGCATTTGATGCAAGCTCCACTGTAGGTCAAGCCATAACACATGCTCGTGAGTTAAGCCACACGGCTCCTATATCTTTTTCTTTTCTGATCATACCATTTTATTATTGTGCACAAATCGAACATTGCCGGATTTGCTGCTGTCGCGTACTAAGTCAGGTTTGGGAAGGAGTAAACTAAAAATTAAGACTAGTGCAAGAATTAATATCAAGAGAAGTATGCCGGATGCAGGCACATTATTATGTAAAGTGTGTCCTTATCATAGGGACAATTAAATCTCAGTGGTTTGTTACGAAAATGTGCAAATCTACTAAAAGGAATTCCTGACAGCCTTCTCTGATAACTTGCTGATTCACCTGTGTGGGTTATTATTCAATGCTTAGCGGGTTTTAACAGCAAGTTCGGCTGGGTATGAATTCTAAAACTCCTCTGCATGTTGATTATTCATGTGAACGCACATGTAAACTAGAAGAAGCTCCTCCATGCCAACGGCACCTGCTTACGAGCGAGAAGCGCATAGATTCCAGCGCGCCTCGCCGCTCTCTGTGTGTGGCTCCTAGGCGTGCGCCTTTCATGGACCTTATTCGGAATAAAGGCACTTGTGTAAGGGTTGCCGTGTCGGCCGGTCTTCGCTTCCTCGCAGTCCACGCAATATAAATACGGGGGCATAAAGTTACAGTCCAGCGAGCGGCGCCAAATACGCGAACGATCTTGCAACTCGCAGTACCGTGCGCGGTTCAATATTGAGCTCGGTGCCACTGACCTGTAGAGAAAAGATGCGTCGAAAAAAGCCGACATCCATGAATCACTTTCCTACAGGCATTTAGCGATAGCGTTAACTTAAAGCGCGAACTTAAAGTGCGCTCTGATACCAGCTGTTGCAGTTGTTATTGCGTGCACATAACTACCTCTGAGAGTACAATGCTTTCGATCGCCAGTCTACAACACTTACATGAACATATCCTTCGCGTTCTGCTCATAACTGGGCGGTACCTTTAGTAAGAACGACGTTTGGCCAGAAAATTCTTGCACATACTCTGCCCACTCTGCTAAATTATTTTCGCGAAAATAAAGTTAATATTGAAAATGTAAATAGGAAAATGATACATTCATTCTTTCTCTCGCAAATTTAATTTTTCTGCTTTTCCTGAGGTGTGTTTCTCCTGTGTCTTTTGGATTTTTTGCGGGTTTGTTGCTATGTAAAATTGCTATTATTCGCTGATCATGTTTGTCATTCATATTGTGTCTTTAGCGTTAACAACAAAGACTCAGCTATGCGTGGTAAGAACAAAAAGGTCTGTAAATGTACTGGAATGTACTGCCTAAATTGTAAATGCACCAAATGTTTCTACCGACACCTTAATGTTTTGTCATGCAATGGGGCCCGAGCGTCGTCAAGTGAGTTAACCTTCACGTTTTGTCTCGGACCCTCATTTCTTTTTGAAATGAAAATAAACTTCTAACTTCAAAATCTTATCGAAAGCTTAACTAAAATCTAGAAATAAACAGTCAGTTAGAGATGAATGGTCAATAGTGTGTAAGGCATGTGTAAAACATATTAGATGAGTTTCGCATGAGTAAAATTTTCAAAACCGTCGTGTGTCAATGAGACGAAAGCGTTTAGTTCAAGATAATTAGCGATATTTGTAAATATTATACGTTCAAATATTTAGCGACATGTGCTAGTTAGAGAGATTTTACGATAGTGGAGGGGAGATGTTCTGCTACCCGACTTGTAGACTGGAATCACCTTCCCAATTTTCCACTTTTTCGGTAGCATAGATTGGTCATATAAGATTGTTGGAAAATTTTTGTTAGCGTAATGGAAACATAGGTTAAAGTGTTTTTCAAAAACATATGATTAATAAGATCACAACCTGGAGTGGAATGAAGATTGAGGTTATCAATAAGTTTAATGACACCAAAAGTATCAAATAATATTGGCGACATAGTTGCGTAGTGGTAATTACGATTTGTAGGCATGTGTGCAGCAGATATGACAGAAAAGTTCTCAGCAATTGAATGGTTAAGAATTGAGACAACAAGGTCTGAAGCAATAGGGTCACCAGAGGAGTCGGTGAGGACGATATTTTCTTCGGTCATGGGATTAATCACGCGAAAAAGTTTTCTAATATTTGTTGTGGGCATAGAGGGAAGAATCTCTGGGTGAAAGTGTTTCTTTGCGTCTTTAACTGCCTGCACGTATGCCTCGGATGCAGCCGAGTACGAAGCCCAACGTTATCTAGTGGGGGAAAGCTTAGTGATACGACAAAGTCGCTTCTTTTTATTGAATAAAGGCTTGATATGATTGCTATACCAGGGAACATTAGTGTGGTTGATGATGGTGCGTTGGGGAATGAACCGTTTAGTGAGCTGATTTACTTTGGACGAAAAATTGTTCCAGTTAGATTGAACAGTACGACTGACGAAGTCGTCAAGAAAAATGTCAATAAAAGAAGAGAGTTCAGTGTTTATTGCCTGAAAATTGGCTCGCTTATAATCGCGTATCACTGTTACCTTTTTGTTCGTTTCTGGACAAGTTAACTTAATGGAAAACTCAAGAATAGCGTGATCACTAAGGCCAGGCAGATAAACTATAGGTGAAACTATTGCGGGTCAACTAGTTAGGATTAAGTCTAGTGTTTTGGCAACATTAGCTGTTAGTCTTATCGCTTGCGTGCACATCTGCTGTAATGTGAAAACTGAGCATACATCCAAAAATTCACAAGCTAGAGACGAGAATGGCGACAAATTGGGAATGTCGGAGCTCCAAGTGATGTTGGGAAAATTAAAATGACCTAGTAGAAATATCGGAGATGCGGAAAATGTGTAGTGACAGAATAAATGACATCGTGAAGTTCATTGCAGAAGGTGGGGGAGGGAGATGGTGGGCGATAGCACACTCCTATTATGACTTTTTGGAGATTAAGCGTTACTGCTGTCCTTACCATTTCTGTCAGTCGGAACATGCACACATGATGAAGTGATATTGTTTGAAATCGCCAGCAGCACGCTTCCGCCTCTCTCTGCTGCACCATCACAACGAAATAATGCAAATTGATGAGCGTTAAGAAAGATATCAGAATCACGGACATGCGCGGTTAGCCAGGTTTCTGTTAGAGCAATAATTTTTGCAGAACACGTGTCGATAGCTGATGGTAACGAGTTATATTTGTTAAGAACACTTCCGATGTTAGCGAAAAGAACTGATTCAAAGGCTTTAGATGCCCGACAATTACCCCTCACGTGTACCTAGGATGTGTTGGGTTCCCAACCGGCTGCGGGGGAATCAGAGCCTGCCCTGCGTGCCTGTCGCAATGTTCACGATAGCGTCCGTGGCCGTGTCATACATGTAGCAGCTTTAAGTAATACGCAACTTGTTTTAGCCGGCCGCAGCTTTTCCCGACAACGAGCACCGGTTTGTGCACTTGCGGGCAGAGCTGCCGAAAATACGGTGGTACCCGCAGAGAGCCGAGGGAGAGGTGGCTGGCCGCGCGTCGGATGGCTGGTATTAGGGGGAGGGGCGGCGTGGCCTGAACCTCGACGGAGAACGGCGCGGCAAATGCGCGAGGACATCGAGCCGCCTGGCAAGAGCATCAAGTCGACATTCGATGCTGGAAAGCTAGGAGTCTGCGGCAGTAGTTGGAGACGAACTGCTCACGGAGCTGACGTTAGGGAGCCGTGAGTATTATGCAACACGGTCAACGAGTTAAGCGAGCTTGTCTAATGAAACATCACCCGCAGCTGCGAGGATGGGGACCATGTGTTGGGGAAGACACTGAAGGAACAACTCATGCAGAAGTGGGTCGTGCTGAGCAGCGGACTCTCCCAGAAGCTGGCGCATGCGACGGAGGAGCTGCGAAGGGCGGCTGTCACCAAGCTCTGTAGCACTGAGGAGGCGGTGGAGTTTGCTCGATGAAAGCCGCCTTCAAGGTTTCGAAGGGTCGAGCAAAGTCCGGCGAACTGATGACGTCGGCTAAATGCTCGGCGACGTCAGGAGGCAAGGCCGACACGAGGTGGAGAAACTTGGTCTCCTGGCTGGTGATACGTCGCAGCTGGAAATGCGCCTCAACCTGAAGGAGCCAACCGCGGGGGCTATAGGGCCAAAACGGCGGCACGCTGACTAGCTGGAACGCGGCCACTGAAGCAACGAGAGGCTGAGATTTCTGGGACGGGTGCCCGCTGGTAGGAAGGTCGGAAGAGCCAGGGGAATCCATGTAGGGTAATGGGGTTGCGTGTTCGATGCCGGGTCGCCAAATCTGTCGGAGCTAAGGCGAGGAAAAACCAGCTCCGACAGGCGCATAACCACAAGAGAGCCATAGAAAAACATTCGCAAAAACCTCGTGGACACGGAACAGCACCAGGCATATGTCATTACTCCTCCTCGCATAAAAAGGAAGGTTTGCACTCACCTGAATTGTAAAGGGGGAAGCGTTTGAGCGTCTGGTCGAAAGAGTTGTTTCTGTGTCCACTAAAGCAGTAGGAGCTGACCTGGCTTCATAAATACTTCAAAGAAGATGATGCTTTTTTCGATTAGGGAGGTTGCTTGAAGGTTAGTTCGAGCAGTCCAGGTGCACACAGGAGGGGCTTGAAGGCAGAGAGCGAAGCAATCATCCCATCACTTGCGCAGGCGCAAGCGAGGTCCGATGCCAGGGGTATCGCGTCACTGGAGGGAGCCGATAACTAAGGCACGAGGAATACAAGCCATGCCTGCATTGGAAAGGGGAAACGTTTGAGTGTCTGGTCGAAAGAGCTGTTCCCGTGTCCACTGAAGCGGCAGGAGCGGACATGACATCTTAAATATTTCATGGAAGAGGATGCCGCTGTAGATCCGGGAGGTTGCTTGAAGGTGATTTCGAGCAGTCCAGCCGCACACAGGAGGGGCTTCAAGGCAGGGAGCGAAACAATCATCCCATCACTTGCGCAGGCGCGAGCGAGGTCCGATGCCAGGGGTATCGCATCGCTGAAGGGGGCCGATAACTAAGGCAAGAAGAATACAAGCCATGCCTGCATTGGAACAGGGAAACGTTTTAATGTCTGGTCGAAAGAGCTGTTCCTATGTTCACTCAGGCGGCAAGGGCTTAGCAGACTTCTTAAATACTTCATTGAAGAGGATGCCCCTGTCGATCCGGGAGGTTGCTTAAAGGTGAGTTCGAGCCCAGCCGGACACAGTAGGAGCTTGAAGGCTGGGAGCGAAAGAATCATCCCATCACTTGCGCAGGCGCGAGCGAGGTCCGATACCAGGGGTGACGAAGCCAGGGGTATGGCATCGCAGGAGGGGCCGAAAACTCATGCACAAGGACTGCAAACCATGCCTGCATTGTAAAGGAGAAACGGTTGAGTGTCTGGTCGAAATAGCTGTTCCCGTGTCCATTGAAGCCGTAGGAGCTGAGCTGGCTTCTTAAATACTTCCTTGGAGAGGATGCCGCTGTCGATCCGGGAGGTTGCTTGAAGGTGATTTCCAGCAGTCCAGCCGCACACAGGAGGGTCCTGAAGGCAGGGAGCGAAGCAATCATCCCAACACTTGCGCAGGCGCGAGCGAGGTCCGATGCCAGGTGTGACGAAGCCAGGGGTGTCGAATCGCAGTAGGAGGCCGGTAAGTAAGGCATGAGGAATACATGCCATGCCTGCATTGGAGAGGTTAAACGTTTGAGCGTCTGGTCGAAAGACCTGTTCCTGTGTCCACTGAAGCGGTAGGACCTGAGCTGGCTTCTTAAATACTTCAACGAAGATGATGCCGCTTTCGATCCGGGAGGTTGCTTGAAGGTGATTTCGAGCAGTCCAGCCGCACACAGGAGGGGCTTGAAGGCAAGGAGCGAAGCAATCATCCCATCCCTTACGCAGGCGCGACCGAGGTCCGATGCCAGGGGTATCGCATCGCTCGAGGGGCCGATAACTAAGGCACGAGGAATACAAGCCATGTCTGAATTGGAAAGGCGAAACGTTTGAGTGTCTGGTCGAAAGAGCTGTTCCAGTGTTCACTCATGCGGCCGGAGCTGAGCTGACTTCTTAAATACTTCATTGAAGAGGATGCCGCTGTCGATCCGGGAGGTTGCTTGAAGGTGAGTTCGAGCCCAGCCGGACACAGTAGGAGCTTGAAGGCTGGGAGCGAAAGAATCATCCCATCACTTGCGCCGAGCGAGCGAGGTTCGATGCCAGGGGTATCGCATCGCGGGAGGGGGCCGATAACTAAGGTACGAGGAATACAAGCTATGCCTGCATTGCAAAGGGGAATCGTTGGAGCGTCTGGTCGAAAGAGCTGTTCCTGTGTCCACTGAAGCGGTAGAAGGTGAGCTGGCTTCTTAAATACTCCATTTGTAGAGGATGCCGCTGTCGACCCGGGGGGCTGCTTGAAGGTGATTCGAGTCCAGCCGCACACAAGAGGGGCTTGAAGGCAGGGAGCGAAGCAATCATTCCATCACTTGCGCAGGCGCGAACGAGGTCCGATGCCAGGGGTGACGAAGCCAGGGGTATCGCATCGCTGAAGGGGGCCGATAACTAAGGCACGAGGAATACAAGCCATGATTGCATTGGAAAGGGGAAAGGTTTGAGTGTCTAGTCGAAAGAGCTGCTTCTGTGTTCACACAAACGGCAGGAGCTGAGCTGACTTCTTAAATACTTCATGGAAGAGGATGCCGCTGTCGATCCGGGAGGTTGCTTGAAGGTGATTTCGGGCAGTCCAGCCGCACACAGGAGGGGCTTGAAGGCAGGGAGCGAACAAATCATCCCAGCACTTGCGTAGGCGCGAGCGAGGTCCGATGCCAGGGTTATCGCATCACTGGAGGGGGCCGATAACTAAGTCACGAGGAATACAAGCCATGCCTGCGTTGCAAAGGGGAATCGTTGGAGCGTCTGGTCGAAAGAGCTGTTCCTGTGTCAACTGAAGCGGTAGGAGCTGAGCTGTCTTCTTAAATACTTCATTGGAGAGGATGCCGCTGTCGATCCGGGAGGTTGCTTGAAGGTGATTTCGAGCAGTCCAGCCGCACACAGGAGGGTCCTGAAGGCAGGGAGCGAGGCAATAATCCCAACACTTGCGCAGGCGCGAGCGATTTCCGATGCCAGGGGTGACGAATCCAGGGGTGTCGCATCGCAGTAGGAGGCCGATAAATAAGGCATGAGGAATACATGCCGTGCCTGCATTGGAGAGGTTAAACGTTTGAGCGTCTGGTCGAAAGAGCTGTTCCTGTGTCCACTGAAGCGGTAGGACCTGAGCTGGCTTCTTAAATTCTTCAACGAAGATGATGCCGCTTCTCATCCCGGAGGTTGCTTGAAGGTGAGTTCAAGCATTCCAGCCGCTCACAGGAGGGGCTTGAACGCAGGGAGCGAAGCAATCATCCCATCACTTGCGCAGGAGCGAGCAAGGTTCGATGCCAGGGGTATCGCATCGCGGGAGGGGGCCGATAACTAAGGCACGAGGAATACAAGCCATGCCTGCATTGCAAAGGGGAATAGTTGGAGCATCTGGTCGAAAGAGCTGTTCCTCTGTCCACTGAAGCGGTAGGAGCTGAGCTGGCTTCTTAAATACTTCATTTGAACAGGATGTTACAGCTGTCAAGATTACAGTTTAAACATTCTATGAATTCAACTAGAACAAGTTTGAAATGGTTGTTACCTAGGACGCGCACAAATTATGGCTGTCAAATGTTGCGCTTCACTCTCCCACATTTATTAAATGATGAATCAGAGTTGACGAACAACTGATTGATAACTGTACTACCGCATGCCCTAAATGTTCGAATGTTAATCCATGATCTTCTCTGTATCAACTTGGTTTCTTTCTTTCTGTTGTTTATGTGTGTCACTGCCAAACTGCCTCTGCAGGGTGCGTCACACTCGTCAAGCCTCATCACTGGCTTTTTGCCGGCGCACCCAACATCCTGATGATGTTGAATAAAGTATTGATTGATTGATCCGGGAGGTTGCTTGAAGGTGATTTCGAGCAGTCCAGCCGCACACAGGAGGGGCTTGAAGGCAGGGAGCGAAGCAATCATCCCATCACTTGCGCAGGCGCGAGCGAGGTCCGATGCCAGGGGTATCGCATCACTGGAGGGGGCCGGTAACAAAGGCACGAGGAGTACAAGCCATGCCTGCATTGGAAAGGGGAAACGTTTCAGTGTCTGGTAGAAAGAGTTGTTACCGTGTCCACTGAAGGGCCGGGAGATGAGCTGACTTCTTAGATACTTCGTGGAAGAGGATGCCGCTGTCGATCCGAGAGATTGCTTGAAGATGATTACGAGCAGTCCAGCAGCACACAGGAGGGGCTTGAAGGCAGGGAGCGAAGCAATCATCCCATCACTAGCACAGACGCGAGCGAGGTCCAATGCCAGGGGTATCGCATCGCTGGAGGGGGCCGATAACTAAGGCACGAGGAATATAAGCCATGCCTGCATTGGAAAGGGGAAACGTTTGAGTGTCTAGTCGAAAGAGCTGTTCCTGTGTTCACTCAGGCGGCAGGAGCTGAGCTGTCTTCTTAAATACTTCATTGGAGAGGACGCCGCTGTCGATCCGGGAGGTTGCTTGAAGGTGATTTCGAGCAGTCCAGCCGCACACAGGAGGGTCCTGAAGGCAGGGAGCGAAGCAATAATCCCAACACTTGCGCAGGCTCGAGCGAGGTCTGATACCAGGGGTGACGAAGCCAGGGGTATGGCATCGCAGGAGGGGCCGATAACTCAGGCACGAGGAATACAAGCCATGCCTGCATTGTAAAGGAGAAACGGTTGAGTGTCTGGTCGGCAGAGCTGTTCCCGTGTTCATTGAAGCCGTAGGAGCTGAACTGGCTTCTTAAATACTTCATTGGAGAGGATGCCGCTGTCGATCCGGGAGGTTGCTTGAAGGTGATTTCCAGCAGTCCAGCCGCACACAGGAGGGTCCTGAAGGCAGGGAGCGAAGCAATCATCCCAACACTTGCACAGGCGCGAGCGAGGTCTGATGCCAGGGGTGACGAAGCCAGGGGTGTCGCATCGCAGTAGGAGGCCGATAAGTAATGCATGAGGAATACATGCCATGACTGCATTGGAGAGGTTAAACGTTTGAGCGTCTGGTCGAAAGAGCTGTTCCTGTGTCCACTGAAGCGGTAGAACCTGAGCTGGCCTAAATACTTCAACGAAGATGATGCGGCTTTCGATCCGGGAGGTTGCTTGAAGGTGAGTTCAAGGAGCACAGTCGCACACAGGAGGGGCTTGAACGCAGGGAGCGAAGCAATCATCCCATCACTTCCGCAGGAGCGAGCGAGGTTCGATGCCAGGGGTATCGCATCGCGGGAGGGGGCCGATAACTAAGGCACGAGGAATACAAGCCATGCCTGCATTGCAAAGGGGAATCGTTGGAGCGTCTGGTCGAAAGAGCTGTTCCTGTGTCCACTGGAGTGGTAGGAGCTGAGCTGGCTTCTTAAATACTTCATTGAAGAGGATGCCGCTGTAGATCCAGGAGGTTGCTTGAAGGTGATTTCGAGCAGTCCAGCCGCACACAGGAAGGGCTTGAAGGCAGGAAGCAAAGCAATCATCACATAACTTGCTCAGGCGCGAGCGATGTCCGATGCCAGGGTTATCGCATCACTGGAGGGGGCCGATAACTAAGGCACGAGGAATACAAGCCATGCCTGCATTGGAAAGGGGAAACGTTTGACTGTCTGGTCGAAAGTGCTGTTCCCGTGTCCACTGAAGCGGCAGGAGCTGAGCTGACGTCTTATATACTTCATGCAAGAGGATGCCGCTAGAGATCCTGGAGGTTGCTTGAAGGTGATTTCGAGCAGTCCAGCCGCACACAGGAGGGGCTTGAAGGCAGGGAGCGAAGCAATCATCCCATCATTTGCGCAGGCGCGAGCGAGGTCCGATGCCAGGGGTATCGCATCACTGGAGGGGGCCGATAACTAAGGCACGAGGAATACAAGCCATGCCAGCATTGGAAAGGGGAAATGTTTGAGTGTCTGGTCGAAAGAGCTGTTCCCGTGTCCACTGAAGCGGCAGGAGCTGAGCTGACTTCTTAAATACTTCATGGAAGAGGATGCCGCTGTCGATCCGGGAGGTTGCTTGAAGGTGATTTCGAGCAGTCCAGCCGCACACAGGAGGGTCCTGGAGGCAGGGAGCGAAGCAATCATCGCAACACTTGCGCAGGCGCGAGCGAGGTCCGATGCCAGGGGTGACGAAGCCAGTGGTGTCGCATCGCAGTAGGAGGCCGATAAGTAATGCATGAGGAATACAAGCCATGCCTGCATTGGAAATTGGAAACATTTGAGTCTCTGGTCGAAAGAGCTGTTCCTGTGTTCACTGAAGCGGCCGGAGCTGAGCTGAATTCTTAAATACTTCATTGAAGAGGATGGCGCTGTCGATCCGGGAGGTTGCTTGAAGGTGAGTTCGAGCCCAGCCGGACACAGTAGGAGCTTGAAGGCTGGGAGCGAAAGAATCATCTCATCACTTGCGCAGGAGCGAGCGAGGTTCGATGCCAGGGGTATCGCATCGCGGGATGGGGCCGAGAACTAAGGCACGAGGAATACAAGCCATGCCTGCATTGCAAAGGGGAATCGTTGGAGCTTCTGATCGAAAGAGCTGTTCCTGTGTCCACTGAAACGGTAGGAGCTGAGCTGGCTTCTTAAATACTTCATTTATAGAGGATGCCGCTGTCGATCCGGGGGGCTGCTTGCAGGTGATTCGAGCAGTCCAGCCACACATGAGAGGGGCTTGAAGGCAGGGAGCGAAGCAATCATTCCATCACTTGCGCAGGCGCGAACGAGGTCCGATGCCAGGGGTGACGAAGCCAGGGGTATCGCATCGCTGAAGGGGGCCAATAACTAAGGCACGAGGAATACAAGCCATGATTGCATTGGAAAGGGGAAACATTTGAGTGTCTAGTCGAAAGAGCTGTTCCTGTGTTCACTCAAGCGGCAGGAGCTGAGCTGACTTCTTAAATACTTCATGGAAGAGGATGCCGCTGTCGATCCGGGAGGTTGCTTAAAGGTGAGTTCGAGCCCAGCCGGACACAGTAGGAGCTTGAAGGCTGGGAGCGAAAGAATCATCCCATCACTTGCGCAGGCGCGAGCGAGGTCCGATACCAGGGGTGACGAAGCCAGGGGTATGGCATCGCAGGAGGGGCCGAAAACTCATGCACAAGGACTGCAAGCCATGCCTGCATTGTAAAGGAGAAACGGTTGAGTGTCTGGTCGAAATAGCTGTTCCCGTGTCCATTGAAGCCGTAGGAGCTGAGCTGGCTTCTTAAATACTTCATTGGAGAGGATGCCGCTGTTGATCCGGGAGGTTGCTGGAAGGTGATTTCCAGCAGTCCAGCCGCACACAGGAGGGTCCTGAAGGCAGGGAGCGAAGCAATCATCCCAACACTTGCGCAGGCGCGAGCGAGGTCCGATGCCAGGGGTGACGAAGCCAGGGGTGTCGAATCGCAGTAGGAGGCCGGTAAGTAAGGCATGAGGAATACATGCCATGCCTGCATTTGAGAGGTTAAACGTTTGAGCGTCTGGTCGAAAGAGCTGTTCCTGTGTCCACTGAAGCGGTAGGACCTGAGCTGGCTTCTTAAGTACTTCAACGAAGATGATGCCGCTTTCGATCCGGGAGGTTGCTTGAAGGTGATTTCCAGCTGTCCAGCCGCACACAGGAGGGTCCTGAAGGCAGGGAGCGAAGCAATCATCCCATCACTTGCGCAGGAGCGAACGAGGTCCGATGCCAGGGGTGACGAAGCCAGGGGTGTCGAATCGCAGTAGGAGGCCGGTAAGTAAGGCATGAGGAATACATGCCATGCCTGCATTTGAGAGGTTAAACGTTTGAGCGTCTGGTCGAAAGAGCTGTTCCTGTATTCACTCAAGCAGCAGGAGCTGAGCTGACTTCTTAAATACTTCAATGAAGATGATGCCGCTTTCGATCCGGGAGGTTGCTTGAAGGTGATTTCCAGCTGTCCAGCCGCACACAGGAGGGTCCTGAAGGCAGGGAGCGAAGCAATCATCCCATCACTTGCGCAGGAGCGAGCGAGGTTCGATGCCAGGGGTATCGCATCGCGGGAGGGGGCCGATAACTAAGACACGAGGAATACAAGCCATGCCTGCATTGCAAAGGGGAATCGTTGGAGCGTCTGGTCGAAAGATTTGTTCCAGTGTCCACTGAAGCGGTAGGAGCTGAGCTGGCTTCTTAAATACTTCATTGAAGAGGATGCCGCTGTCGATCCGGGAGGTTGCTTGAAGGTCAGTTCAAGAAGTCCAGCCGCGCACAGGCGTGTCTTGAAGGGAAGGAGCGAAGCAATCATCACATCACTTGTTCAGGCGCGAGCGAGGTCCGATGCCAGGGGTATCGCATCATTGGAGGGGGCCGATAACTAAGGCACAAGGAATACAAGCCATGCCAGCATTGGAAAAGGAAACGTTTGTGTGTCTGATCGAAAGAGCTGTTCCCGAGTCAACTGAAGCGGCAGGAGTTGAGCTGACTTCTTAAATGCTTCATGGAAGAGGATGCCGCTGTCGATCCGGGAGGTTGCTTGAAGGTGATTTCGAGCAGTCCAGCCGCACACAGGAGGGGCTTGAAGGCAGGGAGCGAAGCAATCATCCCATCCCTTACGCAGGCGCGACCGAGGTCCGATGCCAGGGGTATCGCATCGCTGGAGGGGCCGATAACTAAGGCACGAGGAATACAAGCCATGCCTGAATTGGAAAGGCGAAACGTTTGAGTGTCTGGTCGAAAGAGCTGTTTCAGTGTTCACTCATGCGACCGGAGCTGAGCTGACTTCTTAAATACTTCATTGAAGAGGATGCCGCTGTCGATCCGGGAGGTTGCTTGAAGGTCAGTTCAAGAAGTCCAGCCGCGCACAGGCGTGTCTTGAAGGGAAGGAGCGAAGCAGTCATACCAACACTTGCGCAGGCGCCAGCGAGGTCCGATGCCAGGGGTATCGCATCGCAGGAGGGGACCGATAACTAAGTCACGAGGAATACAAGCCATGCCTACATTGCAAAGGGGAATCGTTGGAGCGTCTACTCTAAAGAGCTGTTCCTGTGTTCACTATAGCGGCAGGAGCTGAGCCGACTTCTTAAATAGTTCATGGAAGAGGATGCCGCTGTCGATCCGGGAGGTTGCTTGAAGGTGATTTCGGGCAGTCCAGCCGGACACAGTAGGAGCTTGAAGGCTGGGAGCGAAAGAATCATCCCATCACTTGCGCAGGAGCGAGCGAGGTTCGATGCCAGAGGTATCGCATCGCGGGAGGGGGCCGATAACTAAGTCACGAGGAATACAAGCCATGCCTGCATTGCAGAGGGGAATCGTTGGAGCGTCTCGTCGAAAGAGCTGTTCCTGTGTCAACTGAAGCGGTAGGAGCTGAGCTGGCTTCTTAAATACTTCATTTGTAGAGGATGCCGCTGTCGATCCGGGGGGCTGCTTGAAGGTGATTCGAGCAGTCCAGCCGCACACAAGAGGGGCTTGAAGGCAGGGAGCGAAGCAATCATTCCATCACTTGCGCAGGCGCGAACGAGGTCCGATGCCAGGGGTATCGCATCGCTGGAGGGGCCGATAACTAAGGCACGAGGAATACAAGCCATGCCTGAATTGGAAAGGGGAAACGTTTGAGTGTCTGGTCGAAAGAGCTGTTCCAGTGTTCACTCATGCGGCCGGAGCTGAACTGCCTTCCTAAATACTTCATTGAAGAGGATGCCGCTGTCGATCCGGGAGGTTGCTAGAAGGTGAGTTTGAGCCCAGCCGGACACAGTAGGAGCTTGAAGGCTGGGAGCGAATCATCCCATCACTTGCGCAGGCGTGAGCTAGGTCCGATACCAGGGGTGACGAAGCCAGGGGTATCGCATCACTGGAGGGGGCCGGTAACTAAGGCACGAGGAATACAAGCCATGCCTGCATTGGAAAGGGGAAACGTTTGAGTGTCTGTCGAAAGAGCTGTTACCGTGTCCACTGAAGGGGCAGGAGCTGAGCTGACTTCTTAAATACTTAATGGATGAGGATGCCGCTGTCGATCCGGAAGGTTGCTTGAAGGTGATTTCGGGCAGTCCAGCCGGACACAGTAGGAGCTTGAAGGCTGGGAGCCAAAGAATCATCCAATCACTTGCGCAGGAGCGAGCGAGGTTCGATGCCAGAGGTATCGCATCGCGGGAGGGGGCCGATAACTAAGTCACGAGGAATACAAGCCATGCCTGCATTGCAAAGGGGAATCGTTGGAGCGTCTCGTCGAAAGAGCTGTTCCTGTGTCAACTGAAGCGGTAGGAGCTGAGCTGGCTTCTTAAATACTTCATTTGTAGAGGATGCTGCTATCGATCCGGGGGGCTGCTTGAAGGTGATTCGAGCAGTCCAGCCGCACACAAGAGGGGCTTGAAGGCAGGGAGCGAAGCAATCATTCCATCACTTGCGCAGGCGCGAACGAGGTCCGATGCCAGGGGTGACGAAGCCAGGGGTATCGCATCGCTGAAGGGGGCCGATAACTAAGACACGAGGAATACAAGTCATGATTGCATTGGAAAGGGAAAACGTTTGAGTGTCTGGTCGAAAGAGCTGTTCCTGTGTTCACACAAACGACAGGAGCTGAGCTGACTTCTTAAATACTTCATGGAAGAGGATGCCGCTGTCGATCCGGGAGATTGTTTGAAGATGATTTCGAGCAGTCCCGCCGCACACAGGAGGGGCTTGAAGGTAGGGAGCGAAGCAATCGTCCCATCACTTGCGCAGGCGCGAGCGAGGTCCGATGCCAGGGTTATCGCATCACTGGAGGGGGCCGATAACTAAATAACGAGGAATACAAGCCATGCCTGCATTGCAAAGGGGAATCGTTGGAGCGTCTGGTCGAAAGAGCTGTTCCTGTGTCCACTGAAGCGGTAGGAGATGAGCTGGCTTCTTAAATACTTCATTGGAGAGGATGCCGCTGTCGATCGGGGAGGTTGCTTGAAGGTGATTTCGAGCAGTCCAGCCGCACACAGGAGGGTCTTGAAGGCAGGGAGCGAAGCAATCATCCCAACACTTGCGCAGGCGCGAGCGAGGTCTGATGCCAGGGGTGACGAAGCCAGGGGTGTCGCATCGCAGTAGGAGGCCGATAAGTAATGCATGAGGAATACATGCCATGCCTGCATTGGGGAGGTTAAACGTTTGAGCGTCTGGTCGAAAGATCTGTTCCTGTGTCCCCTGAAGCGGTAGGACCTGAGCTGGCTAAATACTTCAACGGAGATGATGCCGCTTTCGATCCGGGAGGTTGCTTGAAGGTGAGTTCAAGGAGCACAGCCGCACACAGGAGGGGCTTGAACGCAGGGAGCGAAGCAATCATCCCATCACTTGCGCAGGCGCATGCGAGGTCCGATGCCAGGGGTATCGCATCGCTGAAGGGGGCCGATAACTAAGGCACGAGGAAGACAAGCCATGATTGCATTGGAAAGGGGAAACATTTGAGTGTCTGGTTGAAAGAGCTTTTCCCGTGTCCACTGAAGCGGCAGGAGCTGAGCTGACTTCTTAAATTCTTTATGGAAGAGGATGCCGCTGTCGATCCGGGAGGTTGCTTGAAGGTGATTTCGAGCAGTAAGCTGCACACAGGAGGGGCTTGAAGGTAGGGAGCGAAGCAATCATCCCTTGCGCAGGCGCGAGCGAGGTCCGATGCCAGGGCTATCGCATCACTGGAGTGGGCCGATAACTAAGGCACGAGGAATACAAGCCATGCCTGCATTGGAAAGGGGAAACGTTTGAGTGTCTGGTAGAAAGAGCTGTTCCCGTGTCCACTGAAGCGGCAGGAGCTGAGCTGACTTCTTAGATACTTCGTGGAAGAGGATGCCGCTGTCGATCCGGGAGGTTGCTTGAAGGTGATTTCGAGCAGTCTAGCCGCACACAGGAGGGGCTTGAAGGCAGGGAGCGGAGCAATCATCCCATCACTTACGCAGGCGCGACCGAGGTCCGATGCCAGGGGCATCGCATCGCTGGAGGGGGCCGATAACTAAGGCACGAGGAATATAAGCCATGCCAGCATTGGAAAGGGGAAACGTTTGAATGTCTGGTCGAAAGAGCTGTCCCTGTGTTCACTCAGGCGGCAGGAGCTGAGCTGACTTCTTAAATACTTCATGGAAGAGGATGCCGCTGTCGATCCGGGAGGTTGCTGGAAGGTGATTTCGAGCAGTCCAGCCGCACTCAGGAGGGTCCTGGAGGCAGGGAGCGAAGCAATCATCCCAACACTTGCGCAGGCGCGAGCGAGGTCCGATGCCAGGGGTGACGAAGCCAGTGGTGTCGCATCGCAGTAGGAGGCCGATAAGTAATGCATGAGGAATACATTCCATGCCTGCATTGGAGAGGTTAAACGTTTGAGCGTCTGGTCGAAAGAGCTGTTCCTGTGTCCACTGAAGCGGTAGGACCTGAGCTGGCTTCTTAAGTACTTCAACGAAGATGATGCCGCTTTCGGTCCGGGAGGTTGCTTGAAGGTGAGTTCAAGGAGTACAGCCGCGCACAGGCGGGTCTTGAAGGAAAGGAGCGAAGCAGTCATCCCAACACTTGCGCAGGCGCCAGCATGGTCCGATGCCAGGGGTATCGCATCGCAGGAGGGTGCCGATAACTAAGTCACGAGTAATACAAGCCATGCCTGCATTGCAAAGGGGAGTCGTTGGAGCGTCTAGTCGAAAGAGCTGTTCCTGTGTTCACTCAAGCGGCAGGAACTGAGCTGACTTCTTAAATACTTCATGGAAGAGGATGCCGCTGTCGATCCGGGAGGTTGCTTGAAGGTGATTTCGAGCAGTCCAGCCGCACACAGGAGGGGATTGAAGGCAGGGAGCGAAGCAATCATGCCATCACTTGCACAGGCGCGAGCGAGGTCCGATGCCAGGGATATCGCATCACTGGAGGGGGCCGGTAACTAAGGCACGAGGAATACAAGCCATGCCTGCATTGGAAAGGGGAAACGTTTGAGTGTCTGGTCGAAAGAGCTGTTCCCGTGTCTACTGAAGCGGTAAGAGCTGAGCTGACTTCTTAAATACTTCATGGAAGAGGATGCCGCTTTCGATCCAGGAGGTTGCTTGAAGGTGATTTCGAGCACTCCAGCGGCACAGAGGAGGGGCTTGAAGGCAGGGAGCGAAGAAATCATCCCATTACTTGCGCAGGCGCGAGCGAGGTCCGATGCCAGGGGTATCGCATCGCTGAAGGGGGCGGATAACTAAGGCACGAGCAATACAAGCCATGATTGCATTGGAAAAGGGACACATTTCAGTGTCTTGTCGAAAGAGCTGTTCCCGTGTCTACTGAAGCGGTAGGAGCTGAGCTGACTTCTTAAATACTTCATGGAAGAGGATGCCGCTGTCGCTCAAGGAGGTTGCTTGAAGGTGATTTCGAGCAGTCCAGCCGCACACACAGGAGGGGCTTGAAGGCAGGGAGCGAAGCAATAATCACATCACTTGCTCAGGCGCGAGCGAGGTCCGATGCCAGGGATATCGCATCATTGGAGGGGGCCGATAACTAAGGCACAAGGAATACAAGCCATGCCAGCATTGGAAAGGGAAACGTTTGAGTGTCTGGTCGAAAGAGCTGTTCCCGTGTCAACTGAAGCGACAGGAGTTGAGCTGACTTCTTAAATGCTTCATAGAAGAGGATGCCGCTGTCGATCCGGGAGGTTGCTTGAAGGTGATTTCGAGCAGTCCAGCCGCACACAGGAGGGGCTTGAAGGCAGGGAGCGAAGCAATCATCCCATCCCTTACGCAGGCGCGACCGAGGTCCGATGCCAGGGGTATCGCATCGCTGGAGGGGCCGATAACTAAGGCACGAGGAATACAAGCCATGCCTGAATTGGAAAGGCGAAACGTTTGAGTGTCTGGTCGAAAGAGCTGTTCCAGTGTTCACTCATGCGGCCGGAGCTGAGCTGACTTCTTAAATACTTCATTGAAGAGGATGCCGCTGTCGATCCGGGAGGTTGCTTGAAGGTGAGTTCGAGCCCAGCCGGACACAGTAGGAGCTTGAAGGCTGGGAGCGAAAGAATCATCCCATCACTTGCGCCGGAGCGAGCAAGGTTCGATGCCCGGGGTATCGCATCGCGGGAGGGGGCCGATAACTAAGGTACGAGGAATACAAGCTATGCCTGCATTGCAAAGGGGAATCGTTGGAGCGTCTGGTCGAAAGAGCTGTTCCTGTGTCCACTGAAGCGGTAGAAGGTGAGCGGGCTTCTTAAATACTTGATTTGTAGTGGATGCCGCTGTCGATACGGGGGGCTGCTTGAAGGTGATTCGAGCAGTCCAGCCGCACACAAGTGGGGCTTGAAGGCAGGGAGCGAAGCAATCATTCCATCACATGCGCAGGCGCGAACGAGGTCCGATGCCAGGGTTGACGAAGCCAGGGGTATCGCATCGCTGAAGGGGGCCGATAACTAAGGCACGAGGAATACAAGCCATGATTGCATTGGAAAGGGGAAACGTTTGAGTGTCTAGTCGAAAGAGCTGTTCCTGTGTTCACTCAAGCGGCAGGAGCTGAGCTGACTTCTTAAATACTTCATGGAAGAGGATGCCGCTGTCGATCCGGGAGGTGTATTGAAGGTGATGTCGAGCAGTCCAGCCGCACACAGGAGGGGCTTCAAGGCAGGGAGAGAAGCAATCATCCCATCACTTACGTAGGCGCGACCGAGGTCCGATGCCAGGGGTATCGCATCGCTGGAGGGGGCCGATAACTAAGGCACGAGGAATATAAGCCATGCCAGCATTGGAAAGGGGAAACGTTTGAGTGTCTAGTCGAGAGAGCTGTTCCTATGTTCACTCAGGCGGCAGGAGCTGAGCTGACTTCTTAAATACTTCATTGAAGAGGATGCCGCTGTCGATCCGGGAGGTTTCTTGAACGTGAGTTCGAGCCCAGCCGGACACAGTAGGAGCTTGAATGCTGGGAGCGAAAGAATCATCCCATCACTTGCGCAGGAGAGAGCGAGGTTCGATGCCAGGGGTATCGCATCGCTGGATGGGGCCGATAACTAAGGCACGAGGAATATAAGCCATGCCTGCATTGGAAAGGGGAAACGTTTGAGTGTCTAGTCGAGAGAGCTGTTCCTATGTTCACTCAGGCGGCAGGAGCTGAGCTGACTTCTTAAATACTTCATTGAAGAGGATGCCGCTGTCGATCCGGGAGGTTGCTTGAAGGTGAGTTGGAGCCCAGCCGGACACAGTAGGAGGTTGAAGGCTGGGAGCGAAAGAATCATCTCATCACTTGCGCAGGCGCGAGCGAGGTCTGATACCAGGGGTGACGAAGCCAGGGGTATCGCATCGCTGAAGGCGGCCGATAACTAAGACACGAGGAATACAAGCCATGATTGCATTGGAAAGGGAAAACGTTTGAGTGTCTGGTCGAAAGAGCTGTTATTGTGTTCATACAAACGGCAGGAGCTGAGCTGACTTCTTAAATACTTCATGGAAGAGGATGCCGCTGTCGATCCAAGAGATTGCTTGAAGATGATTTCGAGCAGTCCAGCCGCACACAGGAGGGGCTTGAAGGCAGGGAGCGAAGCAATCATCCCATCACTTGCACAGACGCGAGCGAGGTCCGATGCCAGGGGTATCGCATCACTGGAGGGGGCCGGTAACAAAGGAACGAGGAATACAAGCCATGCCTGCATTGGAAATAGGAAACGTTTGAGTGTCTGTTCGAAAGAGCTGTTCCCGTGTCCACTGAAGCGGCAGGAGCTGAGCGGACTTCTTAAATACTTCATGGAAGAGGATGCCGCTGTCGGTCCGGGAGATTGTTTGAAGGTGATTTCGAGCAGTCCAGCCGCACACAGGAGGGGCTTGAAGGTAGGGAGCGAAGCAATCGTCCCATCACTTGCGCAGGCGCGAGCGAGGTCCGATGCCAGGGTTATCGCATCACTGGAGGGGGCCGATAACTAAATAACGAGGAATACAAGCCATGCCTGCATTGCAAAGGGGAATCGTTGGAGCGTCTGGTCGAAAGAGCTGTTCCTGTGTCCACTGAAGCGGTAGGAGATGAGCTGGCTTCTTAAATACTTCATTGGAGAGGATGCCGCTGTCGATCGGAGAGGTTGCTTGAAGGTGATTTCGAGCAGTCCAGCCGCACACAGGAGGGTCTTGAAGGCAGGGAGCGAAGCAATCATCCCAACACTTGCGCAGGCGCGAGCGAGGTCTGATGCCAGGGGTGACGAAGCCAGGGGTGTCGCATCGCAGTAGGAGGCCGATAAGTAATGCATGAGGAATACATGCCATGCCTGCATTGGGGAGGTTAAACGTTTGAGCGTCTGGTCGAAAGAGCTGTTCCTGTGTCCCCTGAAGCGGTAGGACCTGAGCTGGCTTAAATACTTCAACGGAGATGATGCCGCTTTCGATCCGGGAGGTTGCTTGAAGGTGAGTTCAAGGAGCACAGCCGCACACAGGAGGGGCTTGAACGCAGGGAGCGAAGCAATCATCCCATCACTTCCGCAGGAGCGAGCGAGGTCCGATGCAAGGGGTATCGCATCGCTGAAGGGGGCCGATAACTATGGCACGAGGAATACAAGCCATGATTGCATTGGAAAGGGGAAATGTTTGAGTGTCTGTTTGAAAGAGCTGTTCCCGTGTCCACTGAAGCTGCAGGAGCTGAGCTGACTTCTTAAATACTTCATGGAAGAGGATGCCGCTGTCGATCCGGGAGTTTGCTTGAAGGTGATATCGGGCAGTCCAGCCGCACACAGGAGGGGCTTGATGGTAGGGAGCGAAGCAATCATCCCTTGCGCAGGCGCGAGCGAGGTCCGATGCCAGGGCTATCGCATCACTGGAGTGGGCCGATAACTAAGGCACGAGGAATACAAGCCATGCCTGCATTGGAAAGGGGAAACGTTTGAGTGTCTGGTAGAAAGAGCTGTTCCCGTGTCCACTGAAGCGGCAGGAGCTGAGCTGACTTCTTAGATACTTCGTGGAAGAGGATGCCGCTGTCGATCCGGGAGGTTGCTTGAAGGTGATTTCGAGCAGTCTAGCCGCACACAGGAGGGGCTTGAAGGCAGGGAGCGGAGCAATCATCCCATCACTTACGCAGGCGCGACCGAGGTCCGATGCCAGGGGTATCGCATCGCTGGAGGGGGCCGATAACTAAGGCACGAGGAATATAAGCCATGCCTGCATTGGAAAGGGGAAACGTTTGAATGTCTGGTCGAAAGAGCTGTCCCTGTGTTCACTCAGGCGGCAGGAGCTGAGCTGACTTCTTAAATACTTCATGGAAGAGGATGCCGCTGTCGATCCGGGAGGTTGCTGGAAGGTGATTTCGAGCAGTCCAGCCGCACTCAGGAGGGTCCTGGAGGCAGGGAGCGAAGCAATCATCCCAACACTTGCGCAGGCGCGAGCGAGGTCCGATGCCAGGGGTGACGAAGCCAGTGGTGTCGCATTGCAGTAGGAGGCCGATAAGTAATGCATGACGAATACATTCCATGCCTGCATTGGAGAGGTTAAACGTTTGAGCGTCTGGTCGAAAGAGCTGTTCCTGTGTCCACTGAAGCGGTAGGACCTGAGCTGGCTTCTTAAGTACTTCAACGAAGATGATGCCGCTTTCGGTCCGGGAGGTTGCTTGAAGGTGAGTTCAAGGAGTACAGCCGCGCACAGGCGGGTCTTGAAGGAAAGGAGCGAAGCAGTCATCCCAAAACTTGCGCAGGCGCCAGCGAGGTCCGATGCCAGGGGTATCGCATCGCAGGAGGGTGCCGATAACTAAGTCACGAGTAATACAAGCCATGCCTGCATTGCAAAGGGGAGTCGTTGGAGCGTCTAGTCGAAAGAGCTGTTCCTGTGTTCACTCAAGCGGCAGGAACTGAGCTGACTTCTTAAATACTTCATGGAAGAGGATGCCGCTGTCGATCCGGGAGGTTGCTTGAAGGTGATTTCGAGCAGTCCAGCCGCACACAGGAGGGGATTGAAGGCAGGGTGCGAAGCAATCATGCCATCACTTGCACAGGCGCGAGCGAGGTCCCATGCCAGGGGTATCGCATCGCTGAAGGGGGCGGATAACTAAGGCACGAGCAATACAAGCCATGATTGCATTGGAAAGGGGACACATTTCAGTGTCTTGTCGAAAGAGCTGTTCCCGTGTCTACTGAAGCGGTAGGAGCTGAGCTGACTTCTTAAATACTTCATGGAAGAGGATGCCGCTGTCGATCAAGGAGGTTGCTTGAAGGTGATTTCGAGCAGTCCAGCTGCACACAGGAGGGGCTTGAAGGCAGGGAGCGAAGCAATCATCACATCACTTGCTCAGGCGCGAGCGAGGTCCGATGCCAGGGATATCGCATCATTGGAGGGGGCCGATAACTAAGGCACAAAGAATACAAGCCATGCCAGCATTGGAAAGGGAAACGTTTGAGTGTCTGGTCGAAAGAGCTGTTCCCGTGTCAACTGAAGCGACAGGAGTTGAGCTGACTTCTTAAATGCTTCATAGAAGAGGATGCCGCTGTCGATCCGGGAGGTTGCTTGAAGGTGATTTCGAGCAGTCCAGCCACACACAGGAGGGGCTTGAAGGCAGGGAGCGAAGCAATCATCCCATCCCTTACGCAGGCGCGACCGAGGTCCGATGCCAGGGGTATCGCATCGCTGGAGGGGCCGATAACTAAGGCACGAGGAATACAAGCCATGCCTGAATTGGAAAGGCGAAACGTTTGAGTGTCTGGTCGAAAGAGCTGTTCCAGTGTTCACTCATGCGGCCGGAGCTGAGCTGACATCTTAAATACTTCATTGAAGAGGATGCCGCTGTCGATCCGGGAGGTTGCTTGAAGGTGAGTTCGAGCCCAGCCGGACACAGTAGGAGCTTGAAGGCTGGGAGCGAAAGAATCATCCCATCACTTGCGCCGGAGCGAGCAAGGTTCGATGCCCGGGGTATCGCATCGCGGGAGGGGGCCGATAACTAAGGTACGAGGAATACAAGCTATGCCTGCATTGCAAAGGGAGCGTCTGGTCGAAAGAGCTGTTCCTGTGTCCACTGAAGCGGTAGAAGGTGAGCTGGCTTCTTAATTACTTGATTTGTAGTGGATGCCGCTGTCGATACGGGGGGCTGCTTGAAGGTGATTCGAGCAGTCCAGCCGCACACAAGAGGGGCTTGAAGGCAGGGAGCGAAGCAATCATTCCATCGCTTGCGCAGGCGCGAACGAGGTCCGATGCCAGGGGTGACGATGCCAGGGGTATCGCATCGCTGAAGGGGGCCGATAACTAAGGCACGACGAATACAAGCCATGATTGCATTGGAAAGGGGAAACGTTTGAGTGTCTAGTCGAAAGAGCTGCTTCTGTGTTCACACAAACGGCAGGAGCTGAGCTGACTTCTTAAATACTTCATGGAAGAGGATGCCGCTGTCGATCCGGGAGGTGTATTGAAGGTGATGTCGAGCAGTCCAGCCGCACACAGGAGGGGCTTAAAGGCTGGGAGAGAAGCAATCATCCCATCACATACGTAGGCGCGACCGAGGTCCGATGCCAGGGGTATCGCATCGCTGGAGGGGGCCGATAACTAAGGCACGAGGAATATAAGCCATGCCTGCATTGGAAAGGGGAAACGTTTGAGTGTCTAGTCGAGAGAGCTGTTCCTATGTTCACTGAAACGGTAGGAGCAGAGCTGGCTTCTTAAATACTTCATTTGTAGAGGATGCCGCTGTCGATCCGGGGGGCTGCTTGCAAGTGATTCGAGCAGTCCAGCCGCACACAAAAGGGGCTTGAAGGCAGGGAGCGAAGCAATCATTCCATCACTTGCGCAGGCGCGAGCGAGGTCTGATACCAGGGGTGACGAAGCCAGGGGTATGGCATCGCAGGAGGGGGCCGATAACTAAGGCACGAGGAATACAAGCCATGATTGCATTGGAAATAGGAAACGTTTGAGTGTCTGTTCGAAAGAGCTGTTCCTGTGTTCACTCAAGCGGCAGGAGCTGAGCTGAATTCTTAAATACTTCATGGAAGAGGATGCCGCTGTCGATCCGGGAGGTTGCTTGAAGGTGATTTCGAGCAGTCCAGCCGCACACAGGAGGAGCTTGAAGGCAGGGAGCGAAGCAATCATCCCATCACTTGCACAGGCGCGAGCGAGGTTCGATGCCAGGGGTATCGCATCGCTGGATGGGGCCGATAACTAAGGCACGAGGAATATAAGCCATGCCTGCATTGGAAAGGGGAAACGTTTGAGTGTCTAGTCGAGAGAGCTGTTCCTATGTTCACTCAGGCGGCAGGAGCTGAGCTGACTTCTTAAATACTTCATTGAAGAGGATGCCGCTGTCGATCCGGGAGGTTGCTTGAAGGTGAGTTGGAGCCCAGCCGGACACAGTAGGAGGTTGAAGGCTGGGAGCGAAAGAATCATCCCATCACTTGCGCAGGCGCGAGCGAGGTCTGATGCCAGGGGTGACGAAGCCAGGGGTATGGCATCGCAGGAGGGGGCCGATAACTAAGGCACGAGGAATACAAGCCATGATTGCATTGAAAAGGGGAAACGTTTGAGTGTCTAGTCGAAAGAGCTGTTCCTGTGTTCACTCAAGCGGCAGGAGCTGAGCTGACTTCTTATATACTTCATGGAAGAGGATGCCGCTGTCGATCCGGGAGGTTGCTTGAAGGTGATTCGAGCAGTCCAGCCGCACACAAGAGGGGCTTGAAGGCAGGGAGCGAAGCAATCATTCCATCACTTGCGCAGGCGCGAATGAGGTCCGATGCCAGGGGTGACGAAGCCAGGGGTATCGCATCGCTGAAGGCGGCCGATAACTAAGACACGAGGAATACAAGCCATGATTGCATTGGAAAGGGAAAACGTTTGAGTGTCTGGTCGAAAGAGCTGTTATTGTGTTCACACAAAAGGCAGGAGCTGAGCTGACTTCTTAAATACTTCATGGAAGAGGATGCCGCTGTCGATCCGGGAGATTGCTTGAAGATGATTTCGAGCAGTCCAGCCGCACACAGGAGGGGCTTGAAGGCAGGGAGCGAAGCAATCATCCCATCACTTGCACAGACGCGAGCGATGTCCGATGCCAGGGGTATCGCATCACTGGAGGGGGCCGGTAACAAAGGAACGAGGAATACAAGCCATGCCTGCATTGGAAATAGAAAACGTTTGAGTGTCTGTTCGAAAGAGCTGTTCCCGTGTCCACTGAAGCGGCAGGAGCTGAGCGGACTTCTTAAATACTTCATGGAAGAGGATGCCGCTGTCGGTCCGGGAGGTTGCTTGAAGGTGATTTCGAGCAGTCCAGCCGCACAAAGGAGGGTCTTGAAGGCAGGGAGCGAAGCAATCATCCCAACACATGCGCAGGCGCGAGCGAGGTCTGATGCCAGGGGTGACGAAGCCAGGGGTGTCGCATCGCAGTAGGAGGCCGATAAGTAATGCATGAGGAATACATGCCATGCCTGCATTGGGGAGGTTAAACGTTTGAGCGTCTGGTCGAAAGAGCTGTTCCTGTGTCCCCTGAAGCGGTAGGACCTGAGCTGGCTTAAATACTTCAACGGAGATGATGCCGCTTTCGATCCGGGAGGTTGCTTGAAGGTGAGTTCAAGGAGCACAGCCGCACACAGGAGCGGCTTGAACGCAGGGAGCGAAGCAATCATCCCATCACTTGCGCAGGCGCGTGCGAGGTCCGATGCCAGGGGTATCGCATCGCTGAAGGGGGCCGATAACTAAGGCACGAGGAAGACAAGCCTTGATAGCATTGGAAAGGGGAAACATTTGAGTGTCTGGTTGAAAGAGCTGTTCCCGTGTCCACTGAAGCGGCAGGAGCTGAGCTGACTTCTTAAATTCTTCATGGAAGAGGATGCCGCTGTCGATCCGGGAGGTTGCTTGAAGGTGATTTCGAGCAGTAAGCCGCACACAGGAGGGGCTTGAAGGTAGGGAGCGAAGCAATCATCCCTTGCGCAGGCGCGAGCGAGGTCCGATGCCAGGGCTATCGCATCACTGGAGTGGGCCGATAACTAAGGCACGAGGAATACAAGCCATGCCTGCATTGGAAAGGGGAAACGTTTGAGTGTCTGGTAGAAAGAGCTGTTCCCGTGTCCACTGAAGCGGCAGGAGCTGAGCTGACTTCTTAGATACTTCGTGGAAGAGGATGCCGCTGTCGATCCGGGAGGTTGCTTGAAGGTGATTTCGAGCAGTCTAGCCGCACACAGGAGGGGCTTGAAGGCAGGGAGCGGAGCAATCATCCCATCACTTACGCAGGCGCGACCGAGGTCCGATGCCAGGGGTATCGCATCGCTGGAGGGGGCCGATAAATAAGGCACGAGGAATATAAGCCATACCTGCATTGGAAAGGGGAAACGTTTGAATGTCTGGTCGAAAGAGCTGTCCCTGTGTTCACTCAGGCGGCAGGAGCTGAGCTGACTTCTTAAATACTTCATGGAAGAGGATGCCGCTGTCGATCCGGGATGTTGCTGGAAGGTGATTTCGAGCAGTCCTGCCGCACTCAGGAGGGTCCTGGAGGCAGGGAGCGAAGCAATCATCCCAACACTTGCGCAGGCGCGAGCGAGGTCCGATGCCAGGGGTGACGAAGCCAGTGGTGTCGCATCGCAGTAGGAGGCCGATAAGTAGTGCATGACGAATACATTCCATGCCTGCATTGGAGAGGTTAAACGTTTGAGCGTCTGGTCGAAAGAGCTGTTCCTGTGTCCACTGAAGCGGTAGGACCTGATCTGGCTTCTTAAGTACTTCAACGAAGATGATGCCGCTTTCGGTCCGGGAGGTTGCTTGAAGGTGAGTTCAAGGAGTACAGCCGCGCACAGGCGGGTCTTGAAGGAAAGGAGCGAAGCAGTCATCCCAACACTTGCGCAGGCGCCAGCGAGGTCCGATGTCAGGGGTATCGCATCGCAGGAGGGTGCCGATAACTAAGTCACGAGTAATACAAGCCATGCCTGCATTGCAAAGGGGAGTCGTTGGAGCGTCTAGTCGAAAGAGCTGTTCCTGTGTTCACTCAAGCGGCAGGAACTGAGCTGACTTCTTAAATACTTCATGGAAGAGGATGCCGCTGTCGATCCGGGAGGTTGCTTGAAGGTGATTTCGAGCAGTCCAGCCGCACACAGGAGGGGATTGAAGGCAGGGAGCGAAGCAATCATGCCATCACTTGCACAGGCGCGAGCAAGGTCCGATGCCAGGGATATCGCATCACTGGAGGGGGCCGGTAACTAAGGCACGAGGAATACAAGCCATGCCTGCATTGGAAAGGGGAAACGTTTGAGTGTCTGGTCGAAAGAGCTGTTCCCGTGTCTACTGAAGCGGTAAGAGCTGAGCTGACTTCTTAAATACTTCATGGAAGAGGATGCCGCTTTCGATCCAGGAGGTTGCTTGAAGGTGATTTCGAGCACTCCAGCGGCATAGAGGAGGGGCTTGAAGGCAGGGAGCGAAGAAATCATCCCATTACTTGCGCAGGCGCGAGCGAGGTCCGATGCCAGGGGTATCGCATCGCTGAAGGGGGCGGATAACTAAGGCACGAGCAATACAAGCCATGATTGCATTGGAAAGGGGACACATTTCAGTGTCTTGTCGAAAGAGCTGTTCCCGTGTCTACTGAAGCGGTAGGAGCTGAGCTGACTTCTTAAATACTTCATGGAAGAGGATGCCGCTGTCGATCAAGGAGGTTGCTTGAAGGTGATTTCGAGCAGTCCAGCCGCACACAGGAGGGGCTTGAAGGCAGGGAGCGAAGCAATCATCACATCACTTGCTCAGGCGCGAGCGAGGTCCGATGCCAGGGATATCGCATCATTGGAGGGGGCCGATAACTAAGGCACAAGGAATACAAGCCATGCCAGCATTGGAAAGGGAAACGTTTCAGTGTCTGGTCGAAAGAGCTGTTCCCGTGTCAACTGAAGCGACAGGAGTTGAGCTGACTTCTTAAATGCTTCATAGAAGAGGATGCCGCTGTCGATCCGGGAGGTTGCTTGAAGGTGATTTCTAGCAGTCCAGCCGCACACAGGAGGGGCTTGAAGGCAGGGAGCGAAGCAATCATCCCATCCCTTACGCAGGCGCGACCGAGGTCCGATGCCAGGGGTATCGCATCGCTGGAGGGGCCGATAACTAAGGCACGAGGAATACAAGCCATGCCTGAATTGGAAAGGCGAAACGTTTGAGTGTCTGGTCGAAAGAGCTGTTCCAGTGTTCACTCATGCGGCCGGAGCTGAGCTGACTTCTTAAATACTTCATTGAAGAGGATGCCGCTGTCGATCCGGGAGGTTGCTTGAAGGTGAGTTCGAGCCCAGCCGGACACAGTAGGAGCTTGAAGGCTGGGAGCGAAAGAGTCATCCCATCACTTGCGCCGGAGCGAGCAAGGTTCGATGCCCGGGGTATCGCATCGCGGGAGGGGGCCGATAACTAAGGTACGAGGAATACAAGCTATGCCTGCATTGCAAAGGGGAATCGTTGGAGCGTCTGGTCGAAAGAGCTGTTCCTGTGTCCACTGAAGCGGTAGAAGGTGAGCTGGCTTCTTAAATACTTGATTTGTAGTGGATGCCGCTGTCGATACGGGGGGCTGCTTGAAGGTGATTCGAGCAGTCCAGCCGCACACAAGAGGGGCTTGAAGGCAGGGTGCGAAGCAATCATTCCATCACTTGCGCAGGCGCGAACGACGTCCGATGCCAGGGGTGACGATGCCAGGGGTATCGCATCGCTGAAGGGGGCCGATAACTAAGGCACGACGAATACAAGCCATGATTGCATTGGAAAGGGGAAACGTTTGAGTGTCTAGTCGAAAGAGCTGCTTCTGTGTTCACACAAACGGCAGGAGCTGAGCTGACTTCTTAAATACTTCATGGAAGAGGATGCCGCTGTCGATCCGGGAGGTGTATTGAAGGTGATGTCGAGCAGTCCAGCCGCACACAGGAGGGGCTTCAAGGCAGGGAGAGAAGCAATCATCCCATCACTTACGTAGGCGCGACCGAGGTCCGATGCCAGGGGTATCGCATCGCTGGAGGGGGCCGATAACTAAGGCACGAGGAATATAAGCCATGCCTGCATTGGAAAGGGGAAACGTTTGAGTGTCTAGTCGAGAGAGCTGTTCCTATGTTCACTCAGGCGGCAGGAGCTGAGCTGACTTCTTAAATACTTCATTGAAGAGGATGCCGCTGTCGATCCGGGAGGTTTCTTGAACGTGAGTTGGAGCCCAGCCGGACACAGTAGGAGGTTGAAGGCTGGGAGCGAAAGAATCATCCCATCACTTGCGCAGGCGCGAGCGAGGTCTGATACCAGGGGTGACGAAGCCAGGGGTATGGCATCGCAGGAGGGGGCCGATAACTAAGGCACGAGGAATACAAGCCATGATTGCATTGAAAAGGGGAAACGTTTGAGTGTCTAGTCGAAAGAGCTGTTCCTGTGTTCACTCAAGCGGCAGGAGCTGAGCTGACTTCTTATATACTTCATGGAAGAGGATGCCGCTGTCGATCCGGGAGGTTGCTTGAATGTGATTCGAGCAGTCCAGCCGCACACAAGAGGGGCTTGAAGGCAGGGAGCGAAGCAATCATCCCATCACTTGCACAGACGCGAGCGAGGTCCGATGCCAGGGGTATCGCATCACTGGAGGGGGCCGGTAACAAAGGAACGAGGAATACAAGCCATGCCTGCATTGGAAATAGGAAACGTTTGAGTGTCTGTTCGAAAGAGCTGTTCCCGTGTCCACTGAAGCGGCAGGAGCTGAGCGGACTTCTTAAATACTTCATGGAAGAGGATGCCGCTGTCGGTCCGGGAGGTTGCTTGAAGGTGAGTTCGAGCCCAGCCGGACACAGTAGGAGCTTGAAGGCTGGGAGCGAAAGAATCATCCCATCACTTGCGCAGGAGTGAGCGAGGTTCGATGCCAGGGGTATCGCATCGCGGGAGGGGGCCGATAACTAAGGCACGAGGAATACAAGCTATGCCTCCATTGCAAAGGGGTATCGTTGGAGCGTCTGGTCGAAAGATCTGTTCCTGTGTCCACTGAAACGGTAGGAGCTGAGCTGGCTTCTTAAATACTTCATTTGTAGAGGGTGCCGTTGTCGATCCGGGGGGCTGCTTGCAGGTGATTCGAGCAGTCCAGCCGCACACAAAAGGGGCTTGAAGGCAGGGAGCGAAGCAATCATTCCATCACTTGCGCAGGCGCGAACGAGGTCCGATGCCAGGGGTGACGAAGCCAGGGGTATCGCATCGCTGAAGGGGGCCGATAACTAAGGCACGAGGAATACAAGCCATGATTGCACTGGAAAGGGGAAACGTTTGAGTGTCTAGTCGAAAGAGCTGTTCCTGTGTTCACTCAAGCGGCAGGAGCTGAGCTGACTTCTTAAATACTTCATGGAAGAGGATGCCGCTGTCGATCCGGGAGGTGTATTGAAGGTGATGTCGAGCAGTCCAGCCGCACACAGGAGGGGCTTGAAGGCAGGCAGAGAAGCAATCATCCCATCACTTACGTAGGCGCGACCGAGGTCCGATGCCAGGGGTATCGCATCGCTGAAGGGGGCCGATAACTAAGGCACGAGGAATATAAGCCATGCCTGCATAGGAAAGGGGAAACGTTTGAGTGTCTAGTCGAGAGAGCTGTTCTTTTGTTCACTCAGGCGGCAGGAGCTGAGCTGACTTCTTAAATACTTCATTGAAGAGGATGCCGCTGTCGATCCGGGAGGTTGCTTGAAGGTGAGTTCGAGCCCAGCCGGACACAGTAGGAGGTTGAAGGCTGGGAGCGAAAGACTCATCCCATCACTTGCGCAGGCGCGAGCGAGGTCTGATACCAGGGGTGACGAAGCCAGGGGTATGGCATCGCAGGAGGGGGCCGATAACTAAGGCACGAGGAATACAAGCCATGATTGCATTGGAAATAGGAAACGTTTGAGTGTCTGTTCGAAAGAGCTGTTCCTGTGTTCACTCAAGCGGCAGGAGCTGAGCTGAATTCTTAAATACTTCATGGAAGAGGATGCCGCTGTCGATCCGGGAGGTTGCTTGAAGGTGATTTCGAGCAGTCCAGCCGCACACAGGAGGAGCTTGAAGGCAGGGAGCGAAGCAATCATCCCATCACTTGCACAGGCACGAGCGAGGTCCAATGCCAGGGGTATCGCTTCACTGGAGGGGTCCGGTAACTAAGGCACGAGGAATACAAGCCATGCCTGCATTGGAAAGGGGAAACGTTTGAGTATCTGTCGAAAGAGCTGTTACCGTGTCCACTGAAGGGGCAGGAGCTGAGCTGACTTCTTAAATACTTCATAGAAGAGGATGCCGCTGTCGATCCGGGAGGTTGCTTGAAGGTGATTTCAGGCAGTCCAGCCGCACACAGGTGGGGCTTGAAGGCAGGGAGCGAAGAAATCATCCCAGCACTTGCGTAGGCGCGAGCGAGGTCCGATGCCAAGTGTATCGCATCGCTGAAGGGGGCCGATAAATAAGGCACGAGGAATACAAGCCATGATTGCATTGCAAAGGGGAATCGTTTGAATCTCTGGTTGAAAGCGCTGTTCCCGTGTCCACTGAAACGGCAGGAGCTGAGCTGAATTCTTAAATATTGCATGGAAGAGGATGCCGCTGTCGATCCGGGAGGTTGCTTGAAGGTGATTTCGAGCAGTCCAGCCGCACAAAGGAGGAGCTTGAAGGCAGGGAGCGAAGCAATCATCCCATCACTTGCACAGGCGCGAGCGAGGTCCGATGCCAGGGGTATCGCATCACTGGAGGGGGCCGGTAACTAAGGCACGAGGAATACAAGCCATGCCTGCATTGCAAAGGGGAATCGTTTGAATCTCTGGTTGAAAGAGCTGTTCCCGTGTCCACTGAAACGGCAGGAGCTGAGCTGAATTCTTAAATACTGCATGGAAGAGGATGCCGCTGTCGATCCGGGAGGTTGCTTGAAGGTGATTTCGAGCAGTCCAGCCGCACACAGGAGGGTCCTGAAGGCAGGGAGCGAAGCAATCATCCCAACACTTGCGCAGGCGCGAGCGAGGTCTGATGCCAGGGGTGACGAAGCCAGGGGTGTCGCATCGCAGTAGGAGGCCGATAAGTAATGCATGAGGAATACATGCCATGCCTGCATTGGAGAGGTTAAACGTTTGAGCGTCTGGTCGAAAGAGCTGTTCCTGTGTCCACTGAAGCGGTAGGAGCTGAGCTGGCTTCTTAAATACTTCATTGGAGAGGATGCCGCTGTCGATCCGGGGGGCTGCTTGCAGGTGATTCGAGCAGTCCAGCCGCACACAAGAGGGGCTTGAAGGCAGGGAGAGAAGCAATCATTCCATCACTTGCGCAGGCGCGAACGAGGTCCGATGCCAGGGGTGACGAAGCCAGAGGTATCGCATCGCTGAAGGGGGCCGATAACTAAGGCACGAGGAATACAAGCCGTGATTGCATTGGAAAGGGGAAACGTTTGAGTGTCTAGTCGAAAGAGCTGTTCCTGTGTTCACTCAAGCGGCAGGAGCTGAGCTGAGTTCTTAAATACTTCATGGAAGAGGACGCCGCTGTCGATCCGGGAGGTTGCTTGAAGGTGATTTCGAGCAGTCCAGCCGCACACAGGAGGGGCTTGAAGGCAGGGAGCGAAGCAATCATCCCATCTCTTACGCAGGCGTGATCGAGGTGCGATGCCAGTGGTATCGCATCTCTGGAGGGGGCCGATAACAAAGGCACGAGGAATACAAGCCATGCCTGCATTCGAAAGGGGAAACATTTGAGTGTCTGGTCGAAAGAGCTGTTCCTGTGTTCACTCAAGCGGCCGGAGCTGAGCTGACTTCTTAAATACTTCATTGAAGAGGATGCCGCTGTCGATCCGGGAGGTTGCTTGAAGGTGAGTTCGAGCCCAGCCGGACACAGTAGGAGCTTGAAGGCTGGGAGCGAAAGAATCATCCCATCACTTGCGCAGGAGCGAGCGAGGTTCGATGCCAGGGGTATCGCATCGCTGGAGGGGGCCGATAACTAAGGCACGAGGAATACAAGCTATGCCTGCATTGCAAAGGGGAATCATTGGAGCGTCTGGTCGAAAGAGCTGTTCCTGTGTCCACTGAAGCGGTAGGAGCTGAGCTGGCTTCTTAAATACTTCATTTGTAGAGGATGCCGCTGTCCATCCGGGGGGCTGCTTGAAGGTGATTCGAGCAGTCCAGCCGCACACAAGAGGGGCTTGAAGGCAGGGAGCGAAGCAATCATTCCATCACTTGCGCAGGCGCGAACGAGGTCCGATGCCAGGGGTGACGAAGCCAGTGGTATCGCATCGCTGAAGGGGGCCGATAACTAAGGCACGAGGAATACAAGCCATGATTGCCCTGGAAAGGGGAAACGTTTGAGTGTCTAGTCGAAAGAGCTGTTCCTGTGTTCACTCAAGCGGCAGGAGCTGAGCTGAATTCTTAAATACTTCATGGAAGAGGATGCCGCTGTCGATCCGGGAGGTTGCTTGAAGGTGATTTCGAGCAGTCCAGCCGCACACTGGAGGAGCTTGAAGGCAGGGAGCGAAGCAATCATCCCATCACTTGCACAGGCGCGAGCGAGGCCCGATGCCAGGGGTATCGCATCACTGGAGGGGGCCGGTAACTAAGGCACGAGGAATACAAGCCATGCCTGCATTGGAAAGGGGAAACGTTTGAGTATCTGTCGAAAGAGCTGTTACCGTGTCCACTGAAGGGGCAGGAGCTGAGCTGACTTCTTAAATACTTCATTAAAGAGGATGCCGCTGTGGATCCGGGAGGTTGCTTGAAGGTGATTTCGGGCACTCCAGCCGCACACAGGAGGGGCTTGAAGGCAGGGAGCGAAGAAATCATCTCAGCACTTGCGTAGGCGCGAGCGAGGTCCGATGCCAAGGGTATCGCATCGCTGAAGGGGGCCGCTAACTAAGGCACGAGGAATACAAGCCATGATTGCATTGCAAAGGGGAATCGTTTGAATCTCTGGTTGAAAGAGCTGTTCCCGTGTCCACTGAAACGGCAGGAGCTGAGCTGAATTCTTAAATACTTCATGGAAGAGGGTGCCGCTGTCGATCCGGGAGGTTGCTTGAAGGTGATTTCGAGCAGTCCAGCCGCACACAGGAGGGGCTTGAAGGCAGGGAGCGAAGCAATCATCCCATCTCTTACGCAGGCGTGATCGAGGTGCGATGCCAGTGGTATCGCATCTCTGGAGGGGGCCGATAACAAAGGCACGAGGAATACAAGCCATGCCTGCATTCGAAAGGGGAAACATTTGAGTGTCTGGTCGAAAGAGCTGTTCCTGTGTTCACTCAAGCGGCCGGAGCTGAGCTGACTTCTTAAATACTTCATTGAAGAGGATGCCGCTGTCGATCCGGGAGGTTGCTTGAAGGTGAGTTCGAGCCCAGCCGGACACAGTAGGAGCTTGAAGGCTGGGAGCGAAAGAATCATCCCATCACTTGCGCAGGAGCGAGCGAGGTTCGATGCCAGGGGTATCGCATCGCTGGAGGGGGCCGATAACTAAGGCACGAGGAATACAAGCTATGCCTGCATTGCAAAGGGGAATCATTGGAGCGTCTGGTCGAAAGAGCTGTTCCTGTGTCCACTGAAGCGGTAGGAGCTGAGCTGGCTTCTTAAATACTTCATTTGTAGAGGATGCCGCTGTCCATCCGGGGGGCTGCTTGAAGGTGATTCGAGCAGTCCAGCCGCACACAAGAGGGGCTTGAAGGCAGGGAGCGAAGCAATCATTCCATCACTTGCGCAGGCGCGAACGAGGTCCGATGCCAGGGGTGACGAAGCCAGTGGTATCGCATCGCTGAAGGGGGCCGATAACTAAGGCACGAGGAATACAAGCCATGATTGCACTGGAAAGGGGAAACGTTTGAGTGTCTAGTCGAAAGAGCTGTTCCTGTGTTCACTCAAGCGGCAGGAGCTGAGCTGAATTCTTAAATACTTCATGGAAGAGGATGCCGCTGTCGATCCGGGAGGTTGCTTGAAGGTGATTTCGAGCAGTCCAGCCGCACACAGGAGGAGCTTGAAGGCAGGGAGCGAAGCAATCATCCCATCACTTGCACAGGCGCGAGCGAGGCCCGATGCCAGGGGTATCGCATCACTGGAGGGGGCCGGTAACTAAGGCACGAGGAATACAAGCCATGCCTGCATTGGAAAGGGGAAACGTTTGAGTATCTGTCGAAAGAGCTGTTACCGTGTCCATGAAGGGGCAGGAGCTGAGCTGACTTCTTAAATACTTCATTAAAGAGGATGCCGCTGTGGATCCGGGAGGTTGCTTGAAGGTGATTTCGGGCAGTCCAGCCGCACACAGGAGGGGCTTGAAGGCAGGGAGCGAAGAAATCATCTCAGCACTTGCGTAGGCGCGAGCGAGGTCCGATGCCAAGGGTATCGCATCGCTGAAGGGGGCCGATAACTAAGGCACGAGGAATACAAGCCATGATTGCATTGCAAAGGGGAATCGTTTGAATCTCTGGTTGAAAGAGCTGTTCCCGTGTCCACTGAAACGGCAGGAGCTGAGCTGAATTCTTAAATACTTCATGGAAGAGGGTGCCGCTGTCGATCCGGGAGGTTGCTTGAAGGTGATTTCGAGCAGTCCAGCCGCACACAGGAGGAGCTTGAAGGCAGGGAGCGAAGCAATCATCCCATCACTTGCACAGGCGCGAGCGAGGTCCGATGCCAGGGGTATCGCATCACTGGAGGGGGCCGGTAACTAAGGCACGAGGAATACAAGCCATGCCTGCATTGGAAAGGGGAAACGTTTGAATCTCTGGTTGAAAGAGCTGTTCTCGTGTCCACTGACACGGCAGGAGCTGAACTGACTTCTTAAATACTTCATGGAAGAGGATGCCGCTGTCGACCCGGGAGGTTGCTTGAACGTGATTTCGAGCAGTCCAGCTGCACACAGGAGGGTTGTGAAGGCAGGGAGCGAAGCAATCATCCCAACACTTGCGCAGGCGCGAGCGATTTCCGATGCCAGGGGTGACAAATCCAGGGGTGTTTCATCGCAGTAGGAGGCCGATAAGTAAGGCATGAGGAATACATGCCATGCCTGCATTGGAGAGGTTATACGTTCGAGCGTCTGGTCGAAAGAGCTGTTCCTGTGTCCACTGAAGCGGTAGGACCTGAGCTGGCTTCTTAAATACTTCAACGAAGATGATGCCGCTTTCGATCCCGGAGGTTGCTTGAAGGTGAGTTCAAGCAGTCCAGCCGCACACAGGAGGGGCTTGAACGCAGGGAGCGAAGCAATCATCCCATCACTTGCGCAGGAGCGAGCAAAGTTCGATGCCAGGGGTATCGCATCGCGGGAGGGGGCCGATAACTAAGGCACGAGGAATACAAGCCATGCCTGCATTGCAAAGGGGAATCGTTGGAGCATCTGGTCGAAAGAGCTGTTCCTGTGTCCACTGAAGCGGTAGGAGCTGAGCTGGCTTCTTAAATACTTCATTTGAAGAGGATGCCGCTGTCGATCCGGGAGGCTGCTTGAAGGTGATTCGAGCAGTCCAGCCGCACACAAGAGGGGCTTGAATGCAGGGAGCGAAGCAATCATCCCATCACTTGCGCAGGCGTGAGCGAGGTCTGATGCCAGGGGTATCGCATCGCTGAAGGGGGGTGATAACTAAGGCACGAAGAATACAAGCCATGATTGCATTGGAAAGGGGAAACGTTTGAGTGTCTGGTCGAAAGAGCTGTTCCTGTGTTCACACAAACGGCAGGAGCTGAGCTGACTTCTTTAATACTTCATGGCAGAGGATGCTGCTGTCGATCCGGGAGATTGCTTGAAGATGATTTCGAGCAGTCCAGCCGCACAAAGGACGGGCTTGAAGGCAGGGAGCGAAGCAATCATCCCATCACTTGCACAGACGCGAGCGAGGTCCGATGCCAGGGGTATCGCATCACTGGAGGGGGCCGGTAACAAAGGCACGAGGAATACAAGCCATGCCTGCATTGGAAATAGGAAATGTTTGAGTGTCTGTTCGAAAGAGGTGTTCCCGTGTCCACTGAAGCGGCAGGAGCTGAGCTGACTTCTTAAATACTTCATTTGTAGAGGATGCCGCTGTCGATCCGGGGAGCTGCTTGAAGGTGATTCGAGCTGTCCAGCCGCACACAAGAGGGGCTTGAAGGCAGGGAGCGAAGCAATCATTCCATCACTTGCGCAGGCGCGAACGAGGTCCGATGCCAGGGGAGACGAAGCCAGGGGTATCGCATCGCTGAAGGGGGCCGATAACTAAGGCACGAGGAATACAAGCCATGATTGCATTGGAAAGGGGAAACGTTTGAGTGTCTAGTCGAAAGAGCTGTTCCTGTGTTCACTTAGGCGGCAGGAGCTGAGCTGACTTCTTAAATACTTCTGTGAAGAGGATGCCGCTATCAATCCGGGAGGTTGCTTGAAGGTGAGTTCGAGCCCAGCCGAACACAGTAGGAGCTTGAAGGCTGGGAGCGAAAGAATCATCCCATCACTTGCGCAGGCTCGAGCGAGGTCTGATACCAGGGGTGATGAAGCCAGGGGTATGGCATCGCAGGAGGGGCCGATAACTCAGGCACGAGGAATACAAGCCATGCCTGCATTGTAAAGGAGAAACGGTTGAGTGTCTGGTCGAAAGAGCTGTTCCTGTGTCCACTGAAGCGGTAGGAGATGAGCTGGCTTCTTAAATACTTCATTGGAGAGGATGCCGCTGTCGATCGGGGAGGTTGCTTGAAGGTGATTTCGAGCAGTCCAGCCGCACACAGGAGGGTCTTGAAGGCAGGGAGCGAAGCAATCATCCCAACACTTGCGCAGGCGCGAGCGAGGTCTGATGCCAGGGGTGACGAAGACAGGGGTGTCGCATCGCAGTAGGAGGCCGATAAGTAATGCATGAGGAATACATGCCATGCCTGCATTGGGGAGGTTAAACGTTTGAGGGTCTGGTCGAAAGAGCTGTTCCTGTGTCCCCTGAAGCGGTAGGACCTGAGCTGGCTTAAATACTTCAACGGAGATGATGCCGCTTTCGATCCGGGAGGTTGCTTGAAGGTGAGTTCAAGGAGCACAGCCGCACACAGGAGGGGCTTGAACGCAGGGAGCGAAGCAATCATCCCATCACTTGCGCAGGCGCGTGCGAGGTCCGATGCCAGGGGTATCGCATCGCTGAAGGGGGCCGATAACTAAGGCACGAGGAAGACAAGCCATGATTGCATTGGAAAGGGGAAACATTTGAGTGTCTGGTTGAAAGAGCTGTTCCCGTGTCCACTGAAGCGGCAGGAGCTGAGCAGACTTCTTAAATTCTTCATGGAAGAGGATGCCGCTGTCGATCCGGGAGTTTGCTTGAAGGTGATTTCGAGCAGTAAGCCGCACGCAGGAGGGGCTTGAAGGTAGGGAGCGAAGCAATCATCCCTTGCGCAGGCGCGAGCGAGGTCCGATGCCAGGGCTATCGCATCACTGGAGTGGGCCGATAACTAAGGCACGAGGAATACAAGCCATGCCTGCATTGGAAAGGGGAAACGTTTGAGTGTCTGGTAGAAAGAGCTGTTCCCGTGTCCACTGAAGCGGCAGGAGCTGAGCTGACTTCTTAGATACTTCGTGGAAGAGGATGCCGCTGTCGATCCGGGAGGTTGCTTGAAGGTGATTTCGAGCAGTCTAGCCGCACACAGGAGGGTCCTGGAGGCAGGGAGCGAAGCAATCATCCCAACACTTGCGCAGGCGCGAGCGAGGTCCGATGCCAGGGGTGACGAAGCTAGTGGTGTCGCATCGCAGTAGGAGGCCGATAAGTAATGCATGACGAATACATTCCATGCCTGCATTGGAGAGGTTAAACGTTTGAGCGTCTGGTCGAAAGAGCTGTTCCTGTGTCCACTGAAGCGGTAGGACCTGAGCTGGCTTCTTAAGTACTTCAACGAAGATGATGCCGCTTTCGGTCCGGGAGGTTGCTTGAAGGTGAGTTCAAGGAGTACAGCCGCGCACAGGCGGGTCTTGAAGGAAAGGAGCGAAGCAGTCATCCCAAAACTTGCGCAGGCGCCAGCGAGGTCCGATGCCAGGGGTATCGCATCGCAGGAGGGTGCCGATAACTAAGTCACGAGTAATACAAGCCATGCCTGCATTGCAAAGGGGAGTCGTTGGAGCGTCTAGTCGAAAGAGCTGTTCCTGTGTTCACTCAAGCGGCAGGAACTGAGCTGACTTCTTAAATACTTCATGGAAGAGGATGCCGCTGTCGATCCGGGAGGTTGCTTGAAGGTGATTTCGAGCAGTCCAGCCGCACACAGGAGGGGATTGAAGGCAGGGAGCGAAGCAATCATGCCATCACTTGCACAGGCGCGAGCGAGGTCCGATGCCAGGGGTATCGCATCGCTGAAGGGGGCGGATAACTAAGGCACGAGCAATACAAGCCATGATTGCATTGGAAAGGGGACACATTTCAGTGTCTTGTCGAAAGAGCTGTTCCCGTGTCTACTGAAGCGGTAGGAGCTGAGCTGACTTCTTAAATACTTCATGGAAGAGGATGCCGCTGTCGATCAAGGAGGTTGCTTGAAGGTGATTTCGAGCAGTCCAGCCGCACACAGGAGGGGCTTGAAGGCAGGGAGCGAAGCAATCATCACATCACTTGCTCAGGCGCGAGCGAGGTCCGATGCCAGGGATATCGCATTATTGGAGGGGGCCGATAACTAAGGCACAAAGAATACAAGCCATGCCAGCATTGGAAAGGGAAACGTTTGAGTGTCTGGTCGAAAGAGCTGTTCCCGTGTCAACTGAAGCGACAGGAGTTGAGCTGACTTCTTAAATGCTTCATAGAAGAGGATGCCGCTGTCGATCCGGGAGGTTGCTTGAAGGTGATTTCGAGCAGTCCAGCCGCACACAGGAGGGGCTTGAAGGCAGGGAGCGAAGCAATCATCCCATCCCTTACGCAGGCGCGACCGAGGTCCGATGCCAAGGGTATCGCATCGCTGGAGGGGCCGATAACTAAGGCACGAGGAATACAAGCCATGCCTGAATTGGAAAGGCGAAACGTTTGAGTGTCTGGTCGAAAGAGCTGTTCCAGTGTTCACTCATGCGGCCGGAGCTGAGCTGACATCTTAAATACTTCATTGAAGAGGATGCCGCTGTCGATCCGGGAGGTTGCTTGAAGGTGGGTTCGAGCCCAGCCGGACACAGTAGGAGCTTGAAGGCTGGGAGCGAAAGAATCATCCCATCACTTGCGCCGGAGCGAGCAAGGTTCGATGCCCGGGGTATCGCATCGCGGGAGGGGGCCGATAAATAAGGTACGAGGAATACAAGCTATGCCTGCATTGCAAAGGGAGCGTCTGGTCGAAAGAGCTGTTCCTGTGTCCACTGAAGCGGTAGAAGGTGAGCTGGCTTCTTAAATACTTGATTTGTAGTGGATGCCGCTGTCGATACGGGGGCTGCTTGAAGGTGATTCGAGCAGTCCAGCCGCACACAAGAGGGGCTTGAAGGCAGGGAGCGAAGCAATCATTCCATCACTTGCGCAGGCGCGAACGAGGTCCGATGAGAGGGGTGACGATACCAGGGGTATCGCATCGCTGAAGGGGGCCGATAACTAAGGCACGACGAATACAAGCCATGATTGCATTGGAAAGGGGAAACGTTTGAGTGTCTAGTCGAAAGAGCTGCTTCTGTGTTCACACAAACGGCAGGAGCTGAGCTGACTTCCTAAATACTTCATGGAAGAGGATGCCGCTGTCGATCCGGGAGGTGTATTGAAGGTGATGTCGAGCAGTCCAGCCGCACACAGGAGGGGCTTCAAGGCAGGGAGAGAAGCAATCATCCCATCACTTACGTAGGCGCGACACTTGCACAGGCGCGAGCGAGGTCTGATGCCAGGGGTGACGAAGCCAGGGGTGTCGCATCGCAGTGGGAGGCTGATAAGTAATGCATGAGGAATACATGCCATGCCTGCATTGGAGAGGTTAATGCCTGCATTGCAGAGGGCACGGCACGCGCCTGAGGGACAGCATGGCTGAAAAGCTTCTGCTCGTTTTGCAGGCCCTGTCGTGGTTTTCGGATACAGCGATCACCTGGGATGGATTGCCATCCTGCCTGCCATGTCATCTCGACAACGACATGCTATCGGATGCGACAACATGCAAGCCGCGTGGCCCGTCATTCCTACTTGGCCGCATGGGGGACATGACGGATTTCCGATTCGCCGACAAGCTTCCTTCGAGAATTACGTCATCGGCGGAACTTCTACAAAGGCAGCACCTCGACACCCACGGCCTCAGAGGGCACGGCACGCGCCTGAGGGACAGCATGGCTGAAAAGCTTCTGCTCGTTTTGCAGGTTGGTTCGTGGCCTAATTATATTTCCTATCGCAGTGACGATAGATTTCTCATAGTTCTGCCGTGCCCTCGCAGATGTCGCGCCATTTTGGTTGACTGCTGGTCAGTGATGCTGTTGTTGTTGTCTTCGGGAGATATTGAGGAGAATCCAGGGCCCCCGACGGAAGAGTATTTGAAGGCCATTCTAGACAACCAGGTAGAAACCGACCAGAAACTTAATTCAATTCAAGAACAAATTGGTGTTCTCTCAGCAAGGACAGAAAAGCTGTCAGATTACCTAGTGGTAATCCAGGAAATGACCACAAAAATAGATAAGCTCGAGGATACTGTCAGGCAACAGGCCAAAAGATTAGTTGAGTTTGAAAACCGTGGGCGGCGTAACAACCTTTTAGTGTTTGGTGTCCCGGAAGAGGCGAGCGAAACAGAGTCAGATCTGAGGGCAGCTGTTGCGGACAACATTTTTAAAAAAGAACTAGGTGTCCAAGTCACCACAATAGAAAGAATTCACCGTATTGGAAGGAAGAAGCCAGGAAAACATAGACCTATCATAATGAAATTCTATGACAGCAGGAAAAGGACAGCATTCTAAAAAATTGCAAGAAACTTAAGGGAAAATCTGTTCATGTCAGCAATGATTATGCGAAGGAAACTGCAGACGTTAGAAAGAAATTATGGGAATCTGCCATTATTGAAAGGGACAACAAGCAAAAGGTGTCTCTGGTTCATGATAGGCTTAAGATTGATGACCGTCTATATGCCTGGGATCACAGTCGCAACGAGCGTATTCTTTGCCAAGAACGCCGTGATAAGGGCCGCCATAGCAATCGCAAAGTGTCAGAGGAAGCTTGCAATGACAAGGAGGGCATGCCTTCCTGCAGCTCAAATACAGCATAGCTCAGAATCGTTTCGCTCAATGCCCGCAGTATTCTTAACAAGGTCACTGAATTAGAATGTCTGTTGCTATCTGAGCGACCGCACGTCGTTTGCATTACAGAAACATGGCTCAACAGTGCTATTTCTTGCGACTGCATTATCCCTCCTGGCTACACAATGTTTAGGTGGGATCGGGACTCTCGTGGTGGTGGTGGTGTGGCCATTATTGTTAAATCATCGCTGACAGCCTGTACGGTTATGTGTGACATGTCGGAATCGGTGTGGTGTAAAATCATGTTTTCTGGCATGTCGTACCTGATAGGAGTCGTTTATAGGCCGCCAACTACTTCACCTGATTTTCTAGATATGTTAAATACATTTCTTTGCTCACATGTAAACAGGAACACCAGGCTAATAATGACTGGTGATTTTAACTTGCCACATATCGATTTCGAACTTATTTCGCCTGGAAATACAGAAATTTCTAGTGCCGAAAAATTATTGGATATCACATTTTTTCATAATTTAAGGCAAATAGTGAAGGAAAACACACGCATAACGTCTCAATCGCAATCATTACTTGACTTGGTGTTCCTTTCCCATAAAGTAGGCGATTTTGAAATGGCAGTCACGGATGGTATATCCGATCACAAAATCATTTTGCTGAATGTGCTTACTAGTAAACCACCACCTACAAAACCTACTGTACGTGTTGAAATCAAAAACTATGCTAAGGCCGATGATACATCTATTCTAGATTATTTAGAAAAGTGTTTCAACGAATTTGAAAATGTCTCCGAGGTCGAAACAGTTGAAGAGTTGTGGCAGCGCTTTAAAACTATTATTCAAGTCTGCATAGATCAGTTCGTTCCGACCCGACTCAAGAAAACGAAGCGGAGTAACCCATGGATAACGAGGGATATTGTTCACGCGAAACGGAAATTAAAAAGGCTGCGCAGAGGAAAAGCAGATCCTAGGGAAATACACGCAGTACGTCAGGGAATAAAGGCTTTGTTACTCAGCTCGAAGGAAACATTTTTTAATCGCACTTTAAGTGGTTTTCTTAAGACTTCCCCAGAAAAATTTTGGCGTTATTTAGACCGCAGAAAGGAAAAAATAAAGCAAATGACGTTAGGAAATGTTCTAGTAGAAGAAAAATGTGTTATCGCTGATGGATTAAACAAATATTTTCAATCAGTATTCACGCGCAGTGATCGACCATTTCCGGTAGATGATGGGGCATCTTTCAGCGAAAGTTCCATGGACGCTATCAACTTTACTCAGAGGGGCGTATTCCAGCAGTTGCTACAGTTAGATGACAAGAAGGCTTCTGGGCCAGACGGAATACCTACTGGCTTTTTGAAAAGGTATGCTAAGTGGATATCATTTTATTTGGTAATTATTTTTCAGAAATCACTAAGCACCCATTCCGTGCCCCAGGACTGGCGTTGTGCTATAGTTATCCCCGTATTTAAAAGTGGCAATCGTACTCTAATGAATAACTACCGTCCTGTATCCCTTACGTCAGTTTGCTGCAAGGTTATGGAACACGTCATAACAAAACATATAATTATCTTCCTAGAATCAAATGGCCTCCTTTGCGCATGCCAGCATGGGTTCCGACGGGGTCTTTCCACAGTGACGCAGCTCATTGAGACATTGCATGATTTTTTCGAAGTTATGGACAACCGTGAACAAGCAGATGTTATATGCGTTGATTTTGCCAAAGCCTTTGATAAGGTTCCTCATCGTAAATTACTTTTTAAACTGTACAAAGCTGGTATAAATGGCGACATTCTAAAATGGATTGAAGATTATTTACCTAACCGCAAGCAGGCAGTTCGCGTTGATGGTTCCGAGTCTGGTTTTGTAGATGTATACTCAGGAGTGCCTCAGGGGTCCGTGTTAGGGCCAGCACTTTTTCTGCTTTACATCAATGATGTAGCAACCGCTTTATATAGTTCTGCTAAGATAAAACTCTTTGCAGATGACTGCTTAATTTTTGCGCCGATATCTTGTTTAGAGGATCAGATTAAGCTCAACCGAAACCTTCAGGCGTTTGGGAGTTGGTGTGATAAGTGGGAAATGCAAATTAATTTTGATAAGACCACATACACGCATATCACTGCAAAAAAGAATATCTTTACTTTTCAGTATGATATTCAAGGCTACAATCTAGTTAATGTTTCTTGTTTCAAATATCTTGGTGTTTCTATTTCGCATGATTTAAAATGGCACAATCAAGTAGAAAGAGTGTGCTCAGCGGCACAGAAGAAATTGGGTTTTTTAAGAGCCAAACTGGGAGGGCAACAAAAGATGTTAAACTGCTGGCTTACAGATCTCTTATTCGACCATCCCTAGAATAGGCATTAGTAGCATGGAAGCCCCATCAAAAGGTAATGTGGGCCAAAATAGAGAAGGTGCAGAGCCGGGCGGCGCGCTTTATTTGCTCGAAATATAGAAGGACAGACTCAGTTTCTGCGATGTTAAAGTCTTGCGGTCTTGAATTATTGGAAGATCGGTGCAAGAGACAGAGAGTAAAAACGTTATTTCAAATAATTAACGGCGAACTAAAAATTAATAAAGACTTGTAATTAAAACCTCAAGGCAGACTGAGCTCCCGCTTAAATCATAGTGAAGCTATTCGACCATACTTGTCCCGAACCAATGCCTTTCGTTGTTCGTTCTTTCCAGAGTCAATAGAGCTGTGTAACAAGCTGCCTACAGAAATTGTTCGCAGTTCTGATAGCGCATTGTTTACGAATGCAATCAACGTTCTTCACTAAAACTGTACCGTGTGGATATTGTAAAGTGCTTTTTCTTTTCTCTTTTCTCTATTTTTTCTTTTTTTTCTGTTTGTGCGCGTGCGGCAGCTGGGTGAACATTTGAATACATAGTCTGTATATCGTATCTTGTGTTATATCCTTAGGGCGCTGTAGTGCATGTGCATATTTCTTTTTGTATCTGGCAGTTTTTTTTTGCATGAACGTATATGTAACATCCCTCCCTGTAATGACCCTAACCTGAGGGTTGACAGTATTTCTAAATAAATAAATAAAATAAACGTTTGAACGTCTGGTCGCAAGAGCTGTTCCTGTGTCCACTGAAGCGGTAGGACCTGAGCTGGCTTAAATACTTCAACGCAGATGATGCCGCATTCAATCCGGGAGGTTGCTTGAAGGTGAGTTAAAGGAGCAAAGCCGCACACAGGAGGGGCTTGAACGCAGGGAGCGAAGCAATCATCCCATCACTTCCGCAGGAGCGAGCGAGGTCCGATGCAAGGGGTATCGCATCGCTGAAGGGGGCCGATAACTAAGGCACGAGGAATACAAGCCATGATTGCATTGGAAAGGGGAAATGTTTGAGTGTCTGTTTGAAAGAGCTGTTCCCGTGTCCACTGAAGCTGCAGGAGCTGAGCTGACTTCTTAAATACTTCATGGAAGAGGATGCCGCTGTCGATCCGGGAGTTTGCTTGAAGGTGATTTCGGGCAGTCCAGCCGCACACAGGAGGGGCTTGAAAGCAGGGAGCGAAGAAATCATCCCATCACTTGCGCAGGCGCGAGCGAGGTCCGATGCAAGGGGTATCGCATCGCTGAAGGGGGCCGATAACTAAGGCACGAGGAATACAAGCCATGATTGCATTGGACAGGGGAAATGTTTGAGTGTCTGTTTGAAAGAGCTGTTCCCGTGTCAACTGAAGCTGCAGGAGCTGAGCTGACTTCTTAAATACTTCATGGAAGAGGATGCTGCTGTCGATCCAGGAGGTTGCTTGAAGGTGATTTCGAGCAGTACAGCCGCACACAGGAGGGGCTTGAAGGCAGGGAGCGAAGCAATCATCCCGTCACTTGCGCAGGCGCGAGCGAGGTCCGATCCCAGGGGTATCGCATCACTGGAGGGGCCGGTAACTAAGGCACGAGGAATACATGCCATGCCTGCATTGGAGAGGTTAAACGTTTCAGCGTCTGGTCGAAAGAGCTGTTCCTGTGTCCACTGAAGCGGTAGAACCTGAGCTGGCTTCTTAAATACTTCAACGAAGATGATGCCGCTTTCGATCCGGGAGGTTGCTTGAAGGTGAGTTCAAGGAATACAGCCGCGCACAGGAGGGTCTTGAAGGAAAGGAGCGAAGCAGTCATCCCAACACTTGCGCAGGCGCCAGCGAGGTCCGATGCCAGGGCTATCGCATCGCAGGAGGTGGCCGATAACTAAGTCATGGGGAATACAAGCCATGCCTGCAGTGCAAAGGGGAGTCGTTGGAGCGTCTAGTGGAAAGAGCTGTTCCTGTGTTCACTCAGGCGGTAGGAACTGAGCTGACTTCTTAAATACTTCATGGAAGAGGACGCCGCTGTCGATCCGGCAGGTTGCTTGAAGGTGATTTCGAGCAGTCCAGCCGCACACAGGAGGGGCCTGTAGGCAGGGATCGAAGCAATCATCTCATCACTTGCACAGGCGCGAGCGAGGTCCGATGCCAGGGGTATCGCATCACTGGAGGGGCCGGTAACTAAGGCACGAGGAATACATGCCATGCCTGCATTGGAGAGGTTAAACGTTTGAGCGTCTGGTCGAAAGAGCTGTTCCTTTGTCCACTGAAGCGGTAGGACCTGAGCTGGCTTCCTAAATACTTCAACGAAGATGATGCCGCTTTCGATCCGGGAGGTTGCTTGAAGGTGAGTTCAAGGAATACAGCTGCGCACAGGAGGGTCTTGAAGGAAAGGAGCGAAGCAGTCATCCCAACACTTGCGCAGGCGCCAGCGAGGTCCGATGCCAGGGGTATCGCATCGCGGGAGGGGGCCGATAACTAAGGCAGGAGGAATGCAAGCCATGCCTGCATTGCAAAGGGGAATCGTTGGAGCATCTGGTCGAAAGAGCTGTTCCTGTGTCCACTGAAGCGGTAGGAGCTGAGCTGGCTTCTTAAATACTTCATTTGAAGAGGATGCCGCTGTCGATCCGGGAGGCTGATTGAAGGTGATTCGAGCAGTCCAGCCGCACACAAGAGGGGCATGAATGCAGGGAGCGAAGCAATCATCCCATCACTTGCGCAGGCGCGAGCGAGGTCCGATGCCAGGGGTATCGCATCGCTGAAGGGGGGTGATAACTAAGGCACGAAGAATACAAGCCATGATTGCATTGGAAAGGGGAAACGTTTGAGTGTCTGGTCGAAAGAGCTGTTCCTGTGTTCACACAAACGGCAGGAGCTGAGCTGATTTCTTAAATACTTCGTGGAAGAGGATGCTGCTGTCGATCCAGGAGATTGCTTGAAGATGATTTCGAGCAGTCCAGCCGCACAAAGGAGGGGCTTGAAGGCAGGGAGCGAAGCAATCATCACATCACTTGCTCAGGCGCGAGCGAGGTCCGATGCCAGGGATATCGCATCGCGGGAGGGGGCCGATAACTAAGGTACGAGGAATACAAGCTATGCCTGCATTGCAAAGGGGAATCGTTGGAGCGTCTGGTCGAAAGAGCTGTTCCTGTGTCCACTGAAGCGGTAGAAGGTGAGCTGGCTTCTTAAATACTTGATTTGTAGTGGATGCCGCTGTCGATACGGGGGGCTGCTTGAAGGTGATTCGAGCAGTCCAGCCGCACACAAGAGGGGCTTGAAGGCAGGGAGCGAAGCAATCATTCCATCACTTGCGCAGGCGCGAACGACGTCCGATGCCAGGGGTGACGATGCCAGGGGTATCGCATCGCTGAAGGGGGCCGATAACTAAGGCACGACGAATACAAGCCATGATTGCATTGGAAAGGGGAAACGTTTGAGTGTCTAGTCGAAAGAGCTGCTTCTGTGTTCACACAAACGGCAGGAGCTGAGCTGACTTCTTAAATACTTCATGGAAGAGGATGCCGCTGTCGATCCGGGAGGTGTATTGAAGGTGATGTCGAGCAGTCCAGCCGCACACAGGAGGGGCTTCAAGGCAGGGAGAGAAGCAATCATCCCATCACTTACGTAGGCGCGACCGAGGTCCGATGCCAGGGGTATCGCATCGCTGGAGGGGGCCGATAACTAAGGCACGAGGAATATAAGCCATGCCTGCATTGGAAAGGGGAAACGTTTGAGTGTCTAGTCGAGAGAGCTGTTCCTATGTTCACTGAAACGGTAGGAGCTGAGCTGGCTTCTTAAATACTTCATTTGTAGAGGATGCCGCTGTCGATCCGGGGGGCTGCTTGCAGCTGATTCGAGCAGTCCAGCCGCACACAAAAGGGGCTTGAAGGCAGGGAGCGAAGCAATCATTCCATCACTTGCGCAGGCGCGAACGAGGTCCGATGCCAGGGGTGACGAAGCCAGGGGTATCGCATCGCTGAAAGGGGCCGATAACTAAGGCACGAGGAATACAAGCCATGATTGCATTGGAAAGGGGAAACGTTTGAGTGTCTATTCGAAAGAGCTGTTCCTGTGTTCACTCAAGCGGCAGGAGCTGAGCTGACTTCTTAAATACTTCATGGAAGAGGATGCCGCTGTCGATCCGGGAGGTGTATTGAAGGTGATGTCGAGCAGTCCAGCCGCACACAGGAGGGGCTTCAAGGCAGGGAGAGAAGCAATCATCCCATCACTTACGTAGGCGCGACCGAGGTCCGATGCCAGGGGTATCGCATCGCTGGAGGGGGCCGATAACTAAGGCACGAGGAATATAAGCCATGCCTGCATTGGAAAGGGGAAACGTTTGAGTGTCTAGTGGAGAGAGCTGTTCCTATGTTCACTCAGGCGGCAGGAGCTGAGCTGACTTCTTAAATACTTCATTGAAGAGGATGCCGCTGTCGATCCGGGAGGTTTCTTGAACGTGAGTTCGAGCCCAGCCGGACACAGTAGGAGCTTGAAGGCTGGGAGCGAAAGAATCATCCCATCACTTGCGCAGGAGAGAGCGAGGTTCGATGCCAGGGGTATCGCATCGCTGGATGGGGCCGATAACTAAGGCACGAGGAATATAAGCCATGCCTGCATTGGAAAGGGGAAACGTTTGAGTGTCTAGTCGAGAGAGCTGTTCCTATGTTCACTCAAGCGGCAGGAGCTGAGCTGACTTCTTATATACTTCATTGAAGAGGATGCCGCTGTCGATCCGGGAGGTTGCTTGAAGGTGAGTTGGAGCCCAGCCGGACACAGTAGGAGGTTGAAGGCTGGGAGCGAAAGAATCATCCCATCACTTGCGCAGGCGCGAGCGAGGTCTGATACCAGGGGTGACGAAGCCAGGGGTATGGCATCGCAGGAGGGGGCCGATAACTAAGGCACGAGGAATACAAGCCATGATTGCATTGAAAAGGGGAAACGTTTGAGTGTCTAGTCGAAAGAGCTGTTCCTCTGTTCACTCAAGCGGCAGGAGCTGAGCTGACTTCTTATATACTTCATGGAAGAGGATGCCGCTGTCGATCCGGGAGGTTGCTTGAATGTGATTCGAGCAGTCCAGCCGCACACAAGAGGGGCTTGAAGGCAGGGAGCGAAGCAATCATCCCATCACTTGCACAGACGCGAGCGAGGTCCGATGCCAGGGGTATCGCATCACTGGAGGGGGCCGGTAACAAAGGAACGAGGAATACAAGCCATGCCTGCATTGGAAATAGGAAACGTTTGAGCGTCTGTTCGAAAGAGCTGTTCCCGTGTCCACTGAAGCGGCAGGAGCTGAGCGGACTTCTTAAATACTTCATGGAAGAGGATGCCGCTGTCGGTCCGGGAGGTTGCTTGAAGGTGAGTTCGAGCCCAGCCGGACACAGTAGGAGCTTGAAGGCTGGGAGCGAAAGAATCATCCCATCACTTGCGCAGGAGTGAGCGAGGTTCGATGCCAGGGGTATCGCATCGCGGGAGGGGGCCGATAACTAAGGCACGAGGAATACAAGCTATGCCTCCATTGCAAAGGGGTATCGTTGGAGCGTCTGGTCGAAAGATCTGTTCCTGTGTCCACTGAAACGGTAGGAGCTGAGCTGGCTTCTTAAATACTTCATTTGTAGAGGATGCCGTTGTCGATCCGGGGGGCTGCTTGCAGGTGATTCGAGCAGTCCAGCCGCACACAAAAGGGGCTTGAAGGCAGGGAGCGAAGCAATCATTCCATCACTTGCGCAAGCGCGAACGAGGTCCGATGCCAGGGGTGACGAAGCCAGGGGTATCGCATCGCTGAAGGGGGCCGATAACTAAGGCACGAGGAATACAAGCCATGATTGCATTGGAAAGGGGAAACGTTTGAGTGTCTAGTCGAAAGAGCTGTTCCTGTGTTCACTCAAGCGGCAGGAGCTGAGCTGACTTCTTAAATACTTCATGGAAGAGGATGCCGCTGTCGATCCGGGAGGTGTATTGAAGGTGATGTCGAGCAGTCCAGCCGCACACAGGAGGGGCTTGAAGGCAGGGAGAGAAGCAATCATCCCATCACTTACGTAGGCGCGACCGCGGTCCGATGCCAGGGGTATCGCATCGCTGAAGGGGGCCGATAACTAAGGCACGAAGAATATAAGCCATGCCGGCATAGGAAAGGGGAAACGTTTGAGTGTCTAGTCGAGAGAGCTGTTCTTTTGTTCACTCAGGCGGCAGGAGCTGAGCTGACTTCTTAAATACTTCATTGAAGAGGATGCCGCTGTCGATCCGGGAGGTTGCTTGAAGGTGAGTTCGAGCCCAGCCGGACACAGTAGGAGGTTGAAGGCTGGGAGCGAAAGAATCATCCCATCACTTGCGCAGGCGCGAGCGAGGTCTGATACCAGGGGTGACGAAGCCAGGGGTATGGCATCGCAGGAGGGGGCCGATAACTAAGGCACGAGGAATACAAGCCATGATTGCATTGGAAATAGGAAACGTTTGAGTGTCTGTTCGAAAGAGCTGTTCCTGTGTTCACTCAAGCGGCAGGAGCTGAGCTGAATTCTTAAATACTTCATGGAAGAGGATGCCGCTGTCGATCCGGGAGGTTGCTTGAAGGTGATTTCGAGCAGTCCAGCCGCACACAGGAGGAGCTTGAAGGCAGGGAGCGAAGCAATCATCCCATCACTTGCACAGGCGCGAGCGAGGTCCGATGCCAGGGGTATCGCTTCACTGGAGGGGGCCGGTAACTAAGGCACGAGGAATACAAGCCATGCCTGCATTGGAAAGGGGAAACGTTTGAGTATCTGTCGAAAGAGCTGTTACCGTGTCCACTGAAGGGGCAGGAGCTGAGCTGACTTCTTAAATACTTCATGGAAGAGGATGCCGCTGTCGATCCGGGAGGTTGCTTGAAGGTGATTTCAGGCAGTCCAGCCGCACACAGGTGGGGCTTGAAGGCAGGGAGCGAAGAAATCATCCCAGCACTTGCGTAGGCGCGAGCGAGGTCCGATGCCAAGTGTATCGCATCGCTGAAGGGGGCCGATAAATAAGGCACGAGGAATACAAGCCATGATTGCATTGCAAAGGGGAATCGTTTGAATCTCTGGTTGAAAGAGCTGTTCCCGTGTCCACTGAAACGGCAGGAGCTGAGCTGAATTCTTAAATATTGCATGGAAGAGGATGCCGCTGTCGATCCGGGAGGTTGCTTGAAGGTGATTTCGAGCAGTCCAGCCGCACAAAGGAGGAGCTCTAAGGCAGGGAGCGAAGCAATCATCCCATCACTTGCACAGGCGCGAGCGAGGTCCGATGCCAGGGGAATCGCATCACTGGAGGGGGCCGGTAACTAAGGCACGAGGAATACAAGCCATGCCTGCATTGGAAAGGGGAAACGTTTGAATCTCTGGTTGGAAGAGCTGTTCTCGTGTCCACTGAAACGGCAGGAGCTGAACTGACTTCTTAAATACTTCATGGAAGAGGATGCCGCTGTCGACCCGGGAGGTTGTTTGAAGGTGGTTTCGAGCAGTACAGCCGCACACAGGAGGGGCTTGAAGGCAGGGAGCGAAGCAATCGTCCCATCACTTGCGAAGGCGCGAGCGAGGTCCGATGCCAGGGTTATCGCATCACTGGAGGGGGCCGATAACTAAGTCACGAGGAATACAAGCCATGATTGCATTGCAAAGGGGAATCGTTTGAATCTCTGGTTGAAAGAGCTGTTCCCGTGTCCACTGAAACGGCAGGAGCTGAGCTGAATTCTTAAATACTGCATGGAAGAGGATGCCGCTGTCGATCCGGGAGGTTGCTTGAAGGTGATTTCGAGCAGTCCAGCCGCACACAGGAGGGTTCTGAAGGCAGGGAGCGAAGCAATCATCCCAACACTTGCGCAGGCGCGAGCGAGGTCTGATGCCAGGGGTGACGAAGCCAGGGGTGTCGCATCGCAGTAGGAGGCCGATAAGTAATGCATGAGGAATACATGCCATGCCTGCATTGGAGAGGTTAAACGTTTGAGCGTCTGGTCGAAAGAGCTGTTCCTGTGTCCACTGAAGCGGTAGGAGCTGAGCTGGCTTCTTAAATACTTCATTGGAGAGGATGCCGCTGTCGATCCGGGGGGCTGCTTGCAGGTGATTCGAGCAGTCCAGCCGCACACAAGAGGGGCTTGAAGGCAGGGAGAGAAGCAATCATTCCATCACTTGCGCAGGCGCGAACGAGGTCCGATGCCAGGGGTGACGAAGCCAGGGGTATCGCATCGCTGAAGGGGGCCGATAACTAAGGCACGAGGAATACAAGCCATGATTGCATTGGAAAGGGGAAACGTTTGAGTGTCTAGTCGAAAGAGCTGTTCCTGTGTTCACTCAAGCGGCAGGAGCTGAGCTGAGTTCTTAAATACTTCATGGAAGAGGACGCCGCTGTCGATCCGGGAGGTTGCTTGAAGGTGATTTCGAGCAGTCCAGCCGCACACAGGAGGGGCTTGAAGGCAGGGAGCGAAGCAATCATCCCATCTCTTACGCAGGCGTGATCGAGGTGCGATGCCAGTGGTATCGCATCTCTGGAGGGGGCCGATAACAAAGGCACGAGGAATACAAGCCATGCCTGCATTCGAAAGGGGAAACATTTGAGTGTCTTGTCGAAAAAGCTGTTCCTGTGTTCACTCAAGCGGCCGGAGCTGAGCTGACTTCTTATATACTTCATTGAAGAGGATGCCGCTGTCGATCCGGGAGGTTGCTTGAAGGTGAGTTCGAGCCCAGCCGGACACAGTAGGAGCTTGAAGGCTGGGAGCGAAAGAATCATCCCATCACTTGCGCAGGAGCGAGCGAGGTTCGATGCCAGGGGTATCGCATCGCTGGAGGGGGCCGATAACTAAGGCACGAGGAATACAAGCTATGCCTGCATTGCAAAGGGGAATCATTGGAGCGTCTGGTCGAAAGAGCTGTTCCTGTGTCCACTGAAGCGGTAGGAGCTGAGCTGGCTTCTTAAATACTTCATTAAAGAGGATGCCGCTGTGGATCCGGGAGGTTGCTTGAAGGTGATTTCGGGCAGTCCAGCCGCACACAGGAGGGGCTTGAAGGCAGGGAGCGAAGAAATCATCTCAGCACTTGCGTAGGCGCGAGCGAGGTCCGATGCCAAGGGTATCGCATCGCTGAAGGGGGCCGATAAATAAGGCACGAGGAATACAAGCCATGATTGCATTGCAAAGAGGAATCGTTTGAATCTCTGGTTGAAAGAGCTGTTCCCGTGTCCACTGAAACGGCAGGAGCTGAGCTGAATTCTTAAATACTTCATGGAAGAGAGTGCCGCTGTCGATCCGGGAGGTTGCTTGAAGGTGATTTCGAGCAGTCCAGCCGCACACAGGAGGAGCTTGAAGGCAGGGAGCGAAGCAATCATCCCATCACTTGCACAGGCGCGAGCGAGGTCCGATGCCAGGGGTATCGCATCACTGGAGGGGGCCGGTAACTAAGGCACGAGGAATACAAGCCATGCCAGCATTTGAAAGGGGAAACGTTTGAATCTCTGGTTGAAAGAGCTGTTCTCGTGTCCACTGACACGGCAGGAGCCGAACTGACTTCTTAAATACTTCATGGAAGAGGATGCCGCTGTCGACCCGGGAGGTTGCTTGAAGGTGATTTCGAGCAGTCCAGCTGCACACAGGAGGGTTCTGAAGGCAGGGAGCGAAGCAATCATCCCAACACTTGCGCAGGCGCGAGCGATTTCCGATGCCAGGGGTGACAAATCCAGGGGTGTTTCATCGCAGTAGGAGGCCGATAAGTAAGGCATGAGGAATACATGCCATGCCTGCATTGGAGAGGTTATACGTTCGAGCGTCTGGTCGAAAGAGCTGTTCCTGTGTCCACTGAAGCGGTAGGACCTGAGCTGGCTTCTTAAATACTTCAACGAAGATGATGCCGCTTTCGATCCCGGAGGTTGCTTGAAGGTGAGTTCAAGCAGTCCAGCCGCACACAGGAGGGGCTTGAACGCAGGGAGCGAAGCAATCATCCCATCACTTGCGCAGGAGCGAGCAAAGTTCGATGCCAGGGGTATCGCATCGCGGGAGGGGGCCGATAACTAAGGCACGAGGAATACAAGCCATGCCTGCATTGCAAAAGGGAATCGTTGGAGCATCTGGTCGAAAGAGCTGTTCCTGTGTCCACTGAAGCGGTAGGAGCTGAGCTGGCTTCTTAAATACTTCATTTGAAGAGGATGCCGCTGTCGATCCGGGAGGCTGCTTGAAGGTGATTCGAGCAGTCCAGCCGCACACAAGAGGGGCTTGAATGCAGGGAGCGAAGCAATCATCCCATCACTTGCGCAGGCATGAGCGAGGTCTGATGCCAGGGGTATCGCATCGCTGAAGGGGGGTGATAACTAAGGCACGAAGAATACAAGCCATGATTGCATTGGAAAGGGGAAACGTTTGAGTGTATGGTCGAAAGAGCTGTTCCTGTGTTCACACAAACGGCAGGAGCTGAGCTGACTTCTTAAATACTTCATGGAAGAGGATGCCGCTGTCGATCCGGGAGATTGCTTGAAGATGATTTCGAGCAGTCCAGCCGCACAAAGGACGGGCTTGAAGGCAGGGAGCGAAGCAATCATCCCATCACTTGCACAGACGCGAGCGAGGTCCGATGCCAGGGGTATCGCATCACTGGAGGGGGCCGGTAACAAAGGCACGAGGAATACAAGCCATGCCTGCATTGGAAATAGGAAATGTTTGAGTGTCTGTTCGAAAGAGGTGTTCCCGTGTCCACGTAAGCGGCAGGAGCTGAGCTGACTTCTTAAATACTTCATTTGTAGAGGATGCCGCTGTCGATCCGGGGAGCTGCTTGAAGGTGATTCGAGCTGTCCAGCCGCACACAAGAGGGGCTAGAAGGCAGGGAGCGAAGCAATCATTCCATCACTTGCGCAGGCGCGAACGAGGTCCGATGCCAGGGGTGACGAAGCCAGGGGTATCGCATCGCTGAAGGGGGCCGATAACTAAGGCACGAGGAATACAAGCCATGATTGCATTGGAAAGGGGAAACGTTTGAGTGTCTAGTCGAAAGAGCTGTTCCTGTGTTAACTTAGGCGGCAGGAGCTGAGCTGACTTCTTAAATACTTCTGTGAAGAGGATGCCGCTATCGATCCGGGAGGTTGCTTGAAGGTGAGTTCAAGCCCAGCCGAACACAGTAGGAGCTTGAAGGCTGGGAGCGAAAGCATCATCCCATCACTTGCGCAGGCTCGAGCGAGGTCTGATACCAGGGGTGATGAAGCCAGGGGTATGGCATCGCAGGAGGGGCCGATAACTCAGGCACGAGGAATACAAGCCATGCCTGCATTGTAAAGGAGAAACGGTTGAGTGTCTGGTCGGCAGAGCTGTTCCCGTGTTCATTGAAGCCGTAGGAGCTGAGCTGGCTTCTTAAATACTGCATTGGAGAGGATGCCGCTGTCGATCCGGGAGGTTGCTTGAATGTGATTTCCAGCAGTCCAGCCGCCCACAGGAGGGTCCTGAAGGCAGGGAGCGAAGCAATCATCCCAACACTTGCACAGGCGCGAGCGAGGTCTGATGCCAGGGGTGACGAAGCCAGGGGTGTCGCATCGCAGTGGGAGGCCGATAAGTAATGCATGAGGAATACATGCCATGCCTGCATTGGAGAGGTTAATGCCTGCATTGGAGAGGGCACGGCACGCGCCTGAGGGACAGCATGGCTGAAAAGCTTCTGCTCGTTTTGCAGGCCCTGTCGTGGTTTTCGGATACAGCGATCACCTGGGATGGATTGCCATCCTGCCTGCCATGTCATCTCGACAACGACATGCTATCGGATGCGACAACATGCAAGCCGCGTGGCCCGTCATTCCTACTTGGCCGCATGGGGGACATGACGGATTTCCGATTCGCCGACAAGGTTCCTTCGAGAATTACGTCATCGGCGGAACTTCTACAAAGGCAGCACCTCGACACCCACGGCCTCAGAGGGCACGGCACGCGCCTGAGGGACAGCATGGCTGAAAAGGTTCTGCTCGTTTTGCAGGTTGGTTCGTGGCCTAATTATATTTCCTATCGCAGTGGCGATAGATTTCTCATAGTTCTGCCGTGCCCTCGCAGATGTCGCGCCATTTTGGTTGACTGCTGGTCAGTGATGCTGTTGTTGTTGTCTTCGGGAGATATTGAGGAGAATCCAGGGCCCCCGACGGAAGAGTATTTGAAGGCCATTCTAGACAACCAGGTAGAAACCGACCGGAAACTTAATTCAATTCAAGAACAAATTGGTGTTCTCTCAGCAAGGACAGAAAAGCTGTCAGATTACCTAGTGGTAATGCAGGAAATGACCACAAAAATAGATAAGCTCGAGGATACTGTCAGGCAACAGGCCAAAAAATTAGTTGAGTTTGAAAACAGTGGGCGGCGTAACAACCTTTTAGTGTTTGGTGTCCCGGAAGAGGCGAGCGAAACAGTCAGATCGGAGGGCAGCTGTTGCAAACAACATTTTTAAAAAAGAACTAGGTGTCCAAGTCACCACAATAGAAAGAATTCACCGTATTGGAAGGAAGAAGCCAGGAAAACATAGACCTATCATAATGAAATTCTATGACAGCAGGGAAAAGGACAGCATTCTAAAAAATTGCAAGTAACTTAAGGGAATATCTGTTCATGTCAGCAATGATTATGCAAAGGAAACTGCAGACGTTAGAAAGAAATTATGGGAATCTGCCATTATAGAAAGGGACAACAAGCAAAAGGTGTCTCTGGTTCATGATAGGCTTAAGATTGATGACCGTCTATATGCCTGGGATCACAGTCGCAACGAGCGTATTCTTTGCCAAGAACGCCGTGATAAGGGCCGCCATAGCAATCGCAAAGTGTCAGAGGAAGCTTGCAATGACAAGGAGGGCATGACTTCCTGCAGCTCAAATACAGCATAGCTCAGAATCGTTTCGCTCAATGCCCGCAGTATTCTTAACAAGGTTACTGAATTAGAATGTCTGTTGCTATCTGAGCGACCGTACGTCGTTTGCATTACAGAAACATGGCTCAACAGTGCTATTTCTTGCGACTGCATTATCCCTCCTGGCTACACAATGTTTAGGTGGGATCGGGACTCTCGTGGTGGTGGTGGTGTGGCCATTATTGTTAAATCATCGCTGACAGCCTGTACGGTTATGTGTGACATGTCGGAATCGGTGTGGTGTAAAATCATATTTTCTGGCATGTCGTACCTCATAGGAGTCGTTTATAGGCCGCCAACTACTTCACCTGATTTTCGAGATATGTTAAATACATTTCTTTGCTCACATGTAAACAGGAACACCAGGCTAATAATGACTGGTGATTTTAACTTGCCACATATCGATTGGGAACTTATTTCGCCTGGAAATACAGAAATTTCTAGTGCCGAAAAATTATTGGATATCACATTTTTTTCATAATTTAAGGCAAATAGTGAAGGAAAACACACGCATAACGTCTTAATCGCAATCATTACTAGACTTGGTGTTCCTTTCCCATAAAGTAGGCGATTATGAAATGGCAGTCACGGATGGTATATCCGATCACAAAATAATTTTGCTGAATGTGCTTACTTGTAAACCACCCCCTACAAAACCTACTGTACGTGTTGAAATCAAAAACTATGCTAAGGCCGATGATACATCTATTCTAGATTATTTAGAAAAGTGTTTCAACGAATTTGAAAATGTCTCCGAGGTCGAAACAGTTGAAGAGTTGTGGCAGCGCTTTAAAACTATTATTCAAGTCTGCATAGATCAGTTCGTTCCGACCCGACTCAAGAAAACGAAGTGGAGTAACCCATGGATAACGAGGGGTATTGTTCACGCGAAACGGAAATTAAAAAGGCTGCGCAGAGGAAAAGCAGATCCTAGGGAAATACACGCAGTACGTCAGGGAATAAAGGCTTTGTTACTCAGCTCGAAGAAAACATTTTTTAATCGCACTTTAAGTGGTTTTCTTAAGACTTCCCCAGAAAAATTTTGGCGTTATTTAGACCGCAGAAAGGAAAAAATAAAGCAAATGACGTTAGGAAATGTTCTAGTAGAAGAAAAATGTGTTATCGCTGATGGATTAAACAAATATTTTCAATCAGTATTCACGCGCAGTGATCGACCATTTCCGGTAGATGATGGGGCATCTTTCAGCGAAAGTTCCATGGACGCTATCAACTTTACTCAGAGGGGCGTATTCCAGCAGTTGCTACAGTTAGATGACAAGAAGGCTTCTGGGCCAGACGGAATACCTACTGGCTTTTTGAAAAGGTATGCTGAGTGGATATCATTTTATTTGGTAATATATTTTTCAGAAATCACTAAGCACCCATTCCGTGCCCCAGGACTGGCGTTGTGCTATAGTTATCCCCGTATTTAAAAGTGGCAATCGTACTCTAATGAATAACTACCGTCCTGTATCCCTTACGTCAGTTTGCTGCAAGGTTATGGAACACGTCATAACAAAACATATAATTATCTTCCTAGAATCAAATGGCCTCCTTTGCGCATGCCAGCATGGGTTCCGACGGGGTCTTTCCACAGTGACGCAGCTCATTGAGACATTGCATGATTTTTTCGAAGTTATGGACAACCGTGAACAAACAGATGTTATATGCGTTGATTTTGCCAAAGCCTTTGATAAGGTTCCTCATCGTAAATTACTTTTTAAACTGTACAAAGCTGGTATAAATGGCGACATTCTAAAATGGATTGAAGATTATTTAACTAACCGCAAGCAGGCAGTTCGCGTTGATGGTTCCGAGTCTGGTTTTCTAGATGTATACTCAGGAGTGCCACAGGGGTCCGTGTTAGGGCCAGCACTTTTTCTGCTTTACATCAATGATGTAGCAACCGCTTTAGATAGTTCTGCTAAGATAAAACTCTTTGCAGATGACTGCTTAATTTTTGCGCCGAGATCTTGTTTAGAGGATCAGATTAAGCTCAACCGAAACCTTCAGGCGTTTGGGAGTTGGTGTGATAAGTGGGAAATGCAAATTAATTTTGATAAGACCACATACACGCATATCACTGCAAAAAAAGAATATCTTTACTTTTCAGTATGATATTCAAGGCTACAATCTAGTTAATGTTTCTTGTTTCAAATATCTTGGTGTTTCTATTTCGCATGATTTAAAATGGCACAATCAAGTAGAAAGAGTGTGCTCAGTGGCACAGAAGAAATTGGGTTTTTTAAGAGCAAAACTGGGGAGGGCAACAAAAGATGTTAAACTGCTGGCTTACAGATCTCTTATTCGACCATCCCTAGAATATGCATTAGTAGCATGGAAGCCCCATCAAAAGGTAATGTGGGCCAAAATAGAGAAGGTGCAGCGCCGGGCGGCGCGCTTTATTTGCTCGAAATATAGAAGGACAGACTCAGTTTCTGCGATGTTAAAGTCTTGCGGTCTTGAATTATTGGAAGATCGGTGCAAGAGACAGAGAGTAAAAACGTTATTTCAAATAATTAACGGCGAACTAAAAATTAATAAAGACTTGTATTTAAAACCTCCAGGCAGACTGAGCTCCCGCTTAAATCATAGTGAAGCTATTCGACCATACTTGTCCCGAACCAATGCCTTTCGTTGTTCGTTCTTTCCAGAGTCAATAGAGCTGTGGAACAAGCTGCCTACAGAAATTGTTCGCAGTTCTGATAGCGCATTGTTTACGAATGCAATCAACGTTCTTCACTAAAACTGTACCGTGTGGTTATTGTAAAGTGCTTTTTCTTTTCTCTTTTCTCTATTTTTTCTTTTTTTTCTGTTTGTGCGTGTGCGGCAGCTGGGTGAACATTTGAATACATAGTCTGTATATCGTATCTTGTGTTATATCCTTAGGGCGCTGTAGTGCATGTGCATATTTCTTTTTGTATCTGGCAGTTTTTTTTTGCATGAACGTACATTTAACATCCTTCCCTGTAATGACCCTCAACTGAGGGTTGACAGTATTTCTAAATAAATAAATAAAATAAACGTTTGAACGTCTGGTCGAAAGAGCTGTGCCGGTGTCCACTGAAGCGGTAGGACCTGAGCTGGCTTAAATACTTCAACGAAGATGATGCCGCATTCAATCCGGGAGGTTGCTTGAAGGTGAGTTAAAGGAGCAAAGCCGCACACAGGAGGGGCTTGAACGCAGGGAGCGAAGCAATCATCCCATCACTTCCGCAGGAGCGATCGAGGTTCGATGCCAGGGGTATCGCATCGCGGGAGGGGGCCGATAACTAAGACAGGAGGAATACAAGCCATGCCTGCATTGCAAAGGGGAATCGTTGGAGCGTCTGGTCGAAAGGCTGTTCCTGTGTCCACTGGAGTGGTAGGAGCTGAGCTGGCTTCCTAAATACTTCATTGAAGAGGATGCCGCTGTCGATCCAGGAGGTTGCTTGAAGGTGATTTCGAGCAGTCCAGCCGCACACAGGAAGGGCTTGAAGGCAGGGAGCAAAGCAATCATCACATCACTTGCTCAGGCGCGAGCGAGGTCCGATGCCAGGGTTATCGCATCACTGGAGGGGGCCGATAACTAAGGCACGAGGAATACAAGCCATGCCTGCATTGGAAAGGGGAAACGTTTGAGTGTCTGGTCGAAAGTGCTGTTCCCGTGTCCACTGAAGCGGCAGGAGCTGAGCTGACGTCTTATATACTTCATGCAAGAGGATGCCACTGTCGATCCGGGAGGTTGCTTGAAGGTGATTTCGAGCAGTCCAGCCGCACACAGGAGGGGCTTGAAGGCAGGGAGCGAAGCAATCATCCCGTCACTTGCGCAGGAGCGAGCGAGGTCCGATGCCAGGGGTATCGCATCACTGGAGGGGGCCGATAACGAAGGCACGAGGAATACAAGCCATGCCAGCATTGGAAAGGGGAAACGTTTGAGTGTCTGGTCGAAAGAGCTGTTCCCGTGTCCACTGAAGCGGCAGGATCTGAGCTGACTTCTTAAATACTTTATGGAAGAGGACGCCGCTGTCGATCCGGGAGGTTGCTTGAAGGTGATTTCGAGCAGTCCAGCCGCACACAGGAGGGGCTTGAAGGCAGGGAGCGAAGCAATCATCCCATCACTTACGCAGGCGCGACCGTGGTCCGATGCCAGGGGTTTCGCATCGCTGGAGGGGGCCGATAACTAAGGCACGAGGAATATAAGCCATGCCTGCATTGGAAAGGGGAAACGTTTGAGTTTCTGGTCGAAAGAGCTGTTCCTGTGTTCACTTAGGCGGCAGGAGCTGAGCTGACTTCTTAAATACTTCAGTGAAGAGGATGCCGCTATCGATCCGGGAGGTTCCTTGAAGGTGAGTTCGAGCCCAGCCGAACACAGTAGGAGCTTGAAGGCTGGGAGCGAAAGAATCATCCCATCACTTGCGCAGGCTCGAGCGAGGTCTGATACCAGGGGTGATGAAGCCAGGGGTATGGCATCGCAGGAGGGGCCGATAACTCAGGCACGAGGAATACAAGCCATGCCTGCATTGTAAAGGAGAAACGGTTGAGTGTCTGGTCGGCAAAGCTGTTCCCGTCTTCATTGAAGCCGTAGGAGCTGAGCTGGCTTCTTAAATACTTCATTGGAGAGGATGCCGCTGTCGATCTGGGAGGTTGCTTGAATGTGATTTCCAGCAGTCCAGCCGCACACAGGAAGGTCCTGAAGGCAGGGAGCGAAGCAATCATCCCAACACTTGCACAGGCGCGAGCGAGGTCTGATGCCAGGGGTGACGAAGCCAGGGGTGTCGCATCGCAGTGGGAGGCTGATAAGTAATGCATGAGGAATACATGCCATGCCTGCATTGGAGAGGTTAATGCCTGCATTGGAGAGGGCACGGCACGCGCCTGAGGGACAGCATGGCTGAAAAGCTTCTGCTCGTTTTGCAGGCCCTGTCGTGGTTTTCGGATACAGCGATCACCTGGGATGGATTGCCATCCTGCCTGCCATGTCATCTCGACAACGACATGCTATCGGATGCGACAACATGCAAGCCGCGTGGCCCGTCATTCCTACTTGGCCGCATGGGGGACATGACGGATTTCCGATTCGCCGACAAGCTTCCTTCGAGAATTACGTCATCGGCGGAACTTCTACAAAGGCAGCACCTCGACACCCACGGCCTCAGAGGGCACGGCACGCGCCTGAGGGACAGCATGGCTGAAAAGCTTCTGCTCGTTTTGCAGGTTGGTTCGTGGCCTAATTATATTTCCTATCGCAGTGACGATAGATTTCTCATAGTTCTGCCGTGCCCTCGCAGATGTCGCGCCATTTAGGTTGACTGCTGGTCAGTGATGCTGTTGTTGTTGTCTTCGGGAGATATTGAGGAGAATCCAGGGCCCCCGACGGAAGAGTATTTGAAGGCCATTCTAGACAACCAGGTAGAAACCGACCGGAAACTTAATTCAATTCAAGAACAAATTGGTGTTCTCTCAGCAAGGACAGAAAAGCTGTCAGATTACCTAGTGGTAATCCAGGAAATGACCACAAAAATAGATAAGCTCGAGGATACTGTCAGGCAACAGGCCAAAAGATTAGGTGAGTTTGAAAACCGTGGGCGGCGTAACAACCTTTTAGTGTTTGGTGTCCCGGAAGAGGCGAGCGAAACAGAGTCAGATCTGAGGGCAGCTGTTGCGGACAACATTTTTAAAAAAGAACTAGGTGTCCAAGTCACCACAATAGAAAGAATTCACCGTATTGGAAGGAAGAAGCCAGGAAAACATAGACCTATCATAATGAAATTCTATGACAGCAGGAAAAAGGACAGCATTCTAAAAAATTGCAAGAAACTTAAGGGAAAATCTGTTCATGTCAGCAATGATTATGCGAAGGAAACTGCAGACGTTAGAAAGAAATTATGGGAATCTGCCATTATAGAAAGGGACAACAAGCAAAAGGTGTCTCTGGTTCATGATAGGCTTAAGATTGATGACCGTCTATATGCCTGGGATCACAGTCGCAACGAGCGTATTCTTTGCCAAGAACGCCGTGATAAGGGCCGCCATAGCAATCGCAAAGTGTCAGAGGAAGCTTGCAATGACAAGGAGGGCATGCCTTCCTGCAGCTCAAATACAGCATAGCTCAGAATCGTTTCGCTCAATGCCCGCAGTATTCTTAACAAGGTCACTGAATTAGAATGTCTGTTGCTATCTGAGCGACCGCACGTCGTTTGCATTACAGAAACATGGCTCAACAGTGCTATTTCTTGCGACTGCATTATCCCTCCTGGCTACACAATGTTTAGGTGGGATCGGGACTCTCGTGGTGGTGGTGGTGTGGCCATTATTGTTAAATCATCGCTGACAGCCTGTACGGTTATGTGTGACATGTCGGAATCGGTGTGGTGTAAAATCATGTTTTCTGGCATGTCGTACCTCATAGGAGTCGTTTATAGGCCGCCAACTACTTCACCTGATTTTCTAGATATGTTAAATACATTTCTTTGCTCACATGTAAACAGGAACACCAGGCTAATAATGACTGGTGATTTTAACTTGCCACATATCGATTTCGAACTTATTTCGCCTGGAAATACAGAAATTTCTAGTGCCGAAAAATTATTGGAAATTATTGGATATCACATTTTTTCATAATTTAAGGCAAATAGTGAAGGAAAACACACGCATAACGTCTCAATCGCAATCATTACTTGACTTGGTGTTCCTTTCCCATAAAGTAGGCGATTTTGAAATGGCAGTCACGGATGGTATATCCGATCACAAAATCATTTTGCTGAATGTGCTTACTTGTAAACCACCACCTACAAAACCTACTGTACGTGTTGAAATCAAAAACTATGCTAAGGCCGATGATACATCTATTCTAGATTATTTAGAAAAGTGTTTCAACGAATTTGAAAATGTCTCCGAGGTCGAAACAGTTGAAGAGTTGTGGCAGCGCTTTAAAACTATTATTCAAGTCTGCATAGATCAGTTCGTTCCGACCCGACTCAAGAAAACGAAGCGGAGTAACCCATGGATAACGAGGGATATTGTTCACGCGAAACGGAAATTAAAAAGGCTGCGCAGAGGAAAAGCAGATCCTAGGGAAATACACGCAGTACGTCAGGGAATAAAGGCTTTGTTACTGAGCTCGAAGCAAACATTTTTTAATCGCACTTTAAGTGGTTTTCTTAAGATTTCCCCAGAAAAATTTTGGCGTTATTTAGACCGCAGAAAGGAAAAAATAAAGCAAATGACGTTAGGAAATGTTCTAGTAGAAGAAAAATGTGTTATCGCTGATGGATTAAACAAATATTTTCAATCAGTATTCACGCGCAGTGATCGACCATTTCCGGTAGATGATGGGGCATCTTTCAGCGAAAGTTCCATGGACGCTATCAACTTTACTCAGAGGGGCGTATTCCAGCAGTTGCTACAGTTAGATGACAAGAAGGCTTCTGGGCCAGACGGAATACCTACTGGCTTTTTGAAAAGGTATGCTGAGTGGATATCATTTTATTTGGTAATTATTTTTCAGAAATCACTAAGCACCCATTCCGTGCCCCAGGACTGGCGTTGTGCTATAGTTATCCCCGTATTTAAAAGTGGCAATCGTACTCTAATGAATAACTACCGTCCTGTATCCCTTACGTCAGTTTGCTGCAAGGTTATGGAACACGTCATAACAAAACATATAATTATCTTCCTAGAATCAAATGGCCTCCTTTGCGCATGCCAGCATGGGTTCCGACGGGGTCTTTCCACAGTGACGCAGCTCATTGAGACATTGCATGATTTTTTCGAAGTTATGGACAACCGTGAACAAACAGATGTTATATGCGTTGATTTTGCCAAAGCCTTTGATAAGGTTCCTCATCGTAAATTACTTTTTAAACTGTACAAAGCTGGTATAAATGGCGACATTCTAAAATGGATTGAAGATTATTTACCTAACCGCAAGCAGGCAGTTCGCGTTGATGGTTCCGAGTCTGGTTTTGTAGATGTATACTCAGGAGTGCCTCAGGGGTCCGTGTTAGGGCCAGCACTTTTTCTGCTTTACATCAATGATGTAGCAAGCGCTTTAGATAGTTCTGCTAAGATAAAACTCTTTGCAGATGACTGCCTAATTTTTGCGCCGATATCTTGTTTAGAGGATCAGATTAAGCTCAACCGAAACCTTCAGGCGTTTGGGAGTTGGTGTGATAAGTGGCAAATGAAAATAATTTTGATAAGACCACATACACGCATATCACTGCAAAAAAGAATATCTTTACTTTTCAGTATGATATTCAAGGCTACAATCTAGTTAATGTTTCTTGTTTCAAATATCTTGGTGTTTCTATTTCGCATGATTTAAAATGGCACAATCAAGTAGAAAGAGTGTGCTCAGCGGCACAGAAGAAATTGGGTTTTTTAAGAGCAAAACTGGGAGGGCAACAAAAGATGTTAAACTGCTGGCTTACAGATCTCTTATTCGACCATCCCTAGAATAGGCATTAGTAGCATGGAAGCCCCATCAAAAGGTAATGTGGGCCAAAATAGAGAAGATGCAGAGCCGGGCGGCGCGCTTTATTTGCTCGAAATATAGAAGGACAGACTCAGTTTCTGCGATGTTAAAGTCTTGCGGTCTTGAATTATTGGAAGATCGGTGCAAGAGACAGAGAGTAAAAACGTTATTTCAAATAATTAACGGCGAACTAAAAATTAATAAAGACTTGTAATTAAAACCTCAAGGCAGACTGAGCTCCCGCTTAAATTATAGTGAAGCTATTCGACCATACTTGTCCCGAACCAATGCCTTTCGTTGTTCGTTCTTTCCAGAGTCAATAGAGCTGTGGAACAAGCTGCCTACAGAAATTGTTCGCAGTTCTGATAGCGCATTGTTTACGAATGCAATCAACGTTCTTCACTAAAACTGTACCGTGTGGATATTGTAAAGTGCTTTTTCTTTTCTCTTTTTTCTATTTTTTCTTTTTTTTCTGTTTGTGCGCGTGCGGCAGCTGGGTGAACATTTGAATACATAGTCTGTATATCGTATCTTGTGTTATATCCTTAGGGCGCTGTAGTGCATGTGCATATTTCTTTTTGTATCTGGCAGTTTTTTTTTGCATGAACGTATATGTAACATCCCTCCCTGTAATGACCCTCAACTGAGGGTTGACAGTATTTCTAAATAAATAAATAAAATAAACGTTTGAACGTCTGGTCGAAAGAGCTGTTCCTGTGTCCACTGAAGCGGTAGGACCTGAGCTGGCTTAAATACTTCAACGCAGATGATGCCGCATTCGATCCGGGAGGTTGCTTGAAGGTGAGTTAAAGGAGCAAAGCCGCACACAGGAGGGGCTTGAACGCAGGGAGCGAAGCAATCATCCCATCACTTCCGCAGGAGCGATCGAGGTTCGATGCCAGGGGTATCGCATCGCGGGAGGGGGCCGATAACTAAGGCAGGAGGAATACAAGCCATGCCTGCATTGCAAAGGGGAATCGTTGGAGCGTCTGGTCGAAAGAGCTGTTCCTGTGTCCACTGGAGTGGTAGGAGCTGAGCTGGCTTCTTAAATACTTCATTGAAGAGGATGCCGCTGTCGATCCAGGAGGTTGCTTGAAGGTGATTGCGAGCAGTCCAGCCGCACACAGGAAGGGCTTGAAGGCAGGGAGCAAAGCAATCATCACATCACTTGCTCAGGCGCGAGCGAGGTCCGATGCCAGGGTTATCGCACCACTGGAGGGGGCCGATAACTAAGGCACGAGGAATACAAGCCATGCCTGCATTGGAAAGGGGAAACGTTTGAGTGTCTGGTCGAAAGTGCTGTTCCCTTGTCCACTGAAGGGGCAGGAGCTGAGCTGACTTCTTAAATACTTCATGGAAGAGGACGCCGCTGTCGATCCGGGAGGTTGCTTGAAGGTGATTTCGAGCAGTCCAGCCGCACACAGGAGGGGCTTGAAGGCAGGGAGCGAAGCAATCATCCCATCACTTACGCAGGCGCGACCGAGGTTCGATGCCAGGGGTATCGCATCGCTGGAGGGGGCCGATAACTAAGGCACGAGGAATATAAGCCATGCCTGCATTGGAAAGGAGAAACGTTTGAGTGTCTGGTCGAGAGAGCTGTTCCTATGTTCACTCAGGCGGCAGGAGCTGAGCTGACTTCTTAAATACTTCATTGACGAGGATGCCGCTGTGGATCCGGGAGGTTGCTTGAAGGTGAGTTTGAGCCCAGCCGGACACACTAGGAGGTTGAAGGCTTGGAGCGAAAGAATCATCCCATCACTTGCGCAGGCACGAGCGAGGTCTGATACCAGGGGTGACGAAGCCAGGGGTATGGCATCGCAGGAGGTGCCGATAACTCAGGCACGAGGAATACAAGCCATGTCTGCATTGCAAAGGGGAATCATTGGAGCGTCTGGTCGAAAGAGCTGTTCCTGTGTCCACTGAAGCGGTAGGAGCTGAGCTGGCTTCTTAAATACTTCATTTGTAGAGGATGCCGCTGTCCATCCGGGGGGCTGCTTGAAGGTGATTCGAGCAGTCCAGCCGCACACAAGAGGGGTTGAAGGCAGGGAGCGAAGCAATCATTCCATCACTTGCGCAGGCGCGAACGAGGTCCGATGCCAGGGGTGACGAAGCCAGGGGTATCGCATCGCTGAAGGGGGCCGATAACTACGGCACGAGGAATACAAGCCATGATTGCACTGGAAAGGGGAAACGTTTGAGTGTCTAGTCGAAAGAGCTGTTCCTGTGTTCACTCAAGCGGCAGGAGCTGAGCTGAATTCTTAAATACTTCATGGAAGAGGATGCTGCTGTCGATCCGGGAGGTTGCTTGAAGGTGATTTCGAGCAGTCCAGCCGCACACAGGAGGAGTTTGAAGGCAGGGAGCGAAGCAATCATCCCATCACTTGCACAGGCGCGAGCGAGGTCCCATTCCAGGGGTATCGCATCACTGGAGGGGGCCGGTAACTAAGGCACGAGGAATACAAGCCATGCCTGCATTAGAAAGGGGAAACGTTTGAGTATCTGTCGAAAGAGCTGTTACCGTGTCCACTGAAGGGGCAGGAGCTGAGCTGACTTCTTAAATACTTCATGGAAGAGGATGCCGCTGTCGATCCGGGAGGTTGCTTGAAGGTGATTTCGAGCAGTCCAGCCGCACACAGGAGGGTCCTGAAGGCAGGGAGCGAAGCAATCATCCCAACACTTGCGCAGGCGCGAGCGATTTCCGATGCCAGGGGTGACAAATCCAGGGGTGTTTCATCGCAGTAGGAGGCCGATAAGTAAGGCATGAGGAATACATGCCATGCCTGCATTGGAGAAGTTATATGTTCGAGCGTCTGGTCGAAAGAGCTGTTCCTGTGTCCACTGAAGCGGTAGGACCTGAGCTGGCTTCTTAAATACTTCAACGAAGATGATGCCGCTTTCGATCCCGGAGGTTGCTTGAAGGTGAGTTCGAGCAGTCCAGCCGTACACAGGAGGGGCTTGAACGCAGGGAGCGAAGCAATCATCCCATCACTTGCGCAGGAGCGAGCAAAGTTCGATGCCAGGGGTGTCGCATCGCGGGAGGGGGCCGATAACTAAGGCACGAGGAATACAAGCCATGCCTGCATTGCAAGGGGGAATCGTTGGAGCATCTGGTCGAAAGAGCTGTTCCTGTGTCCACTGAAGCGGTAGGAGCTGAGCTGGCTTCTTAAATACTTCATTTGAAGAGGATGCCGCTGTCGATCCGGGAGGCTGCTTGAAGGTGAGTTCAAGGAATACAGCCGCGCACAGGAGGGTCTTGGAGGAAAGGAGCGAAGCAGTCATCCCATCCCTTGCGCAGGCGCGAGCGAGGTCCGATGCCAGGGGTATCGCATCGCTGAAGGGGGGTGATAACTAAAGCACGAAGAATACAAGCCATGATTGCATTGGAAAGGGGAAACGTTTGAGTGTCTGGTCGAAAGAGCTTTTCGTGTGTTCACACAAACGGCAGGAGCTGAGCTGACTTCTTAAATACTTCATGGAAGAGGATGCCGCTGTCGATCCGGGAGATTGCTTGAAGATGATTTCGAGCAGTCCAGCCGCACAAAGGAGGGGCTTTAAGGCAGGGAGCGAAGCAATCATCCCATCACTTGCACAGACGCTAGCGAGGTCCGATGCCAGGGGTATCGCATCACTGGAGGGGGCCGGTAACAAAGGCACGAGGAATACAAGCCATGCCTGCATTGGAAACAGCAAACGTTTGAGTGTCTGGTCGAAAGAGCTGTTTCCGTGTCCACTGACGCGGCAGGAGTTGAGCTGACTTCCTAAATACTTCATTAAAGAGGATGCCGCTGTCGATCCGGGAGATTGCTTGAAGATGATTTCGAGCAGTCCAGCCGCACACAGGAGGGGCTGGAAGGCAGGGAGCGAAGCAATCATCCCATCACTTGCACAGACGCGAGCGAGGTCCGATGCCAGGGGTATCGCATCACTGGAGGGGGCCGGTAACAAAGGCACGAGGAACACAAGCCATGCCTGCATTGGAAATAGGAAATGTTTGAGTGTCTGTTCGAAAGAGCTGTTCCCGTGTCCACTGAAGCGGCAGGAGCTGAGCTGACTTCTTAAATACTTCATGGAAGAGGATGCCGCTGTCGATCCGGGAGTTTGCTTGAAGGTGATTTCGGGCAGTCCAGCCGCACACAGGAGGGGCTTGAAAGCAGGGAGCGAAGAAATCATCCCATCACTTGCGCAGGCGCGAGCGAGGTCCGATGCAAGGGGTATCGCATCGCTGAAGGGGGCCGATAACTAAGGCACGAGGAATACAAGCCATGATTGCATTGGAAAGGGGAAATGTTTCAGTGTCTCTTTGAAAGAGCTGTTCCCGTGTCCACTGAAGCTGCAGGAGCTGAGCTGACTTCTTAAATACTTCATGGAAGAGGATGCCGCTGTCGATCCGGGAGTTTGCTTGAAGGTGATTTCGGGCAGTCCAGCCGCACACAGGAGGGGCTTGAAAGCAGGGAGCGAAGAAATCATCCCATCACTTGCGCAGGCGCGAGCGAGGTCCGATGCAAGGGGTATCGCATCGCTGAAGGGGACCGATAACTAAGGCACGAGGAATACAAGCCATGATTGCATTGGAAAGGGGAAATGTTTGAGTGTCTGTTTGAAAGAGCTGTTCCCGTGTCAACTGAAGCTGCAGGAGCTGAGCTGACTTCTTAAATACTTCATGGAAGAGGATGCTGCTGTCGATCCAGGAGGTTGCTTGAAGGTGATTTCGAGCAGTACAGCCGCACACAGGAGGGGCTCGAAGGCAGGGAGCGAAGCAATCATCCCGTCACTTGCGCAGGCGCGAGCGAGGTCCGATCCCAGGGGTATCGCATCACTGGAGGGGCCGGTAACTAAGGCACGAGGAATACATGCCATGCCTGCATTGGAGAGGTTAAACGTTTCAGCGTCTGGTCGAAAGAGCTGTTCCTGTGTCCACTGAAGCGGTAGGACCTGAGCTGGCTTCTTAAATACTTCAACGAAGATGATGCCGCTTTCGATCCGGGAGGTTGCTTGAAGGTGAGTTCAAGGAATACAGCCGCGCACAGGAGGGTCTTGAAGGAAAGGAGCGAAGCAGTCATCCCAACACTTGCGCAGGCGCCAGCGAGGTCCGATGCCAGGGCTATCGCATCGCAGGAGGTGGCCGATAACTAAGTTATGAGGAATACAAGCCATGCCTGCAGTGCAAAGGGGAGTCGTTGGAGCGTCTAGTGGAAAGAGCTGTTCCTGTGTTCACTCAGGCGGCAGGAACTGAGCTGACTTCTTAAATACTTCATGGAAGAGGATGCCGCTGTCGATCCGGCAGGTTGCTTGAAGGTGATTACGAGCAGTCCAGCCGCACACAGGAGGGGCCTGTAGGCAGGGATCGAAGCAATCATTTCATCACTTGCACAGGCGCGAGCGAGGTCCGATGCCAGGGGTATCGCATCACTGGAGGGGCCGGTAACTAAGGCACGAGGAATACATGCCATGCCTGCATTGGAGAGGTTAAACGTTTGAGCGTCTGGTCGAAAGAGCTGTTCCTTTGTCCACTGAAGCGGTAGGACCTGAGCTGGCTTCTTAAATACTTCAACGAAGATGATGCCGCTTTCGATCCGGGAGGTTGCTTGAAGGTGAGTTCAAGGAATACAGCTGCGCACAGGAGGGTCTTGAAGGAAAGGAGCGAAGCAGTCATCCCAACACTTGCGCAGGCGCCAGCGAGGTCCGATGCCAGGGGTATCGCATCGCGGGAGGGGGCCGATAACTAAGGCACGAGGAATGCAAGCCATGCCTGCATTGCAAAGGGGAATCGTTGGAGCATCTGGTCGAAAGAGCTGTTCCTGAGTCCACTGAAGCGGTAGGAGCTGAGCTGGCTTCTTAAATACTTCATTTGAAGAGGATGCCGCTGTCGATCCGGGAGGCTGCTTGAAGGTGATTCGAGCAGTCCAGCCGCACACAAGAGGGGCAAGAATGCAGGGAGCGAAGCAATCATCCCATCACTTGCGCAGGCGCGAGCGAGGTCCGATGCCAGGGGTATCGCATCGCTGAAGGGGGGTGATAACTAAGGCACGAAGAATACAAGCCATGATTGCATTGGAAAGGGGAAACGTTTGAGTGTCTGGTCGAAAGAGCTGTTCCTGTGTTCACACAAACGGCAGGAGCTGAGCTGATTTCTTAAATACTTCGTGGAAGAGGATGCTGCTGTCGATCCGGGAGATTGCTTGAAGATGATTTCGAGCAGTCCAGCCGCACAAAGGAGGGGCTTGAAGGCAGGGAGCGAAGCAATCATCCCATCACTTGCACAGACGCGAGCGAGGTCCGATGCCAGGGGTATCGCGTCACTGGAGGGAGCCGGTAACAAAGGCACGAGGAATACAAGCCATGCCTGCATTGGAAATTGCAAACGTTTCAGTGTCTGTTCGAAAGAGCTGTTCCCGTGTCCACTGATGCGGCAGGAGCTGAGCTGACTTCTTAAATACTTCATGGAAGAGGATGCCGCTGTCGATCCGGGAGGCTGCTTGAAGGTGATTCGAGCAGTCCAGGCGCACACAAGAGGGGCTTGAATGCAGGGAGCGAAGCAATCATCCCATCACTTGCACAGACGCGAGCGAGGTCCGATGCCAGGGGTATCGCATCACTGGAGGGGGTCGGTAACAAAGGCACGAGGAATACAAGCCATGCCTGCATTGGAAATAGCAAACGTTTGAGTGTCTGTTCGAAAGAGCTGTTCCCGTGTCCACTGAAGCGGCAGGAGCTGAGCTGACTTCTTAAATACTTCATGGAAGAGGATGCCGCTGTCGATCCGGGAGGTTGCTTGAAGGTGATTTCGAGCAGTCCAGCCGCACACAGGAGGCGCTGGAAGGCAGGGAGCGAAGCAATCATCCCATCACTTGCACAGACGCGAGCGAGGTCCGATGCCAGGGGTATCGCATCACTGGAGGGGGCCGGTAACAAAGGCCCGAGGAATACATGCCATGCCTGCATAGGAAATAGGAAATGTTTGAGTGTCTGTTCGAAAGAGCTGTTCCCGTGTCCACTGAAGCGGCAGGAGCTGAGCTGACTTCTTAAATACTTCATGGAAGAGGATGCCGCTGTCGATCCGGGAGTTTGCTTGAAGGTGATTTCGGGCAGTCCAGCCGCACACAGGAGGGGCTTGAAAGCAGGGAGCGAAGAAGTCATCCCATCACTTGCGCAGGCGTGAGCGAGGTCCGATGCAAGGGGTATCGCATCGCTGAAGGGGGCCGATAACTAAGGCACGAGGAATACAAGCCATGATTGCATTGGAAAGGGGACATTTTTGAGTGTCTGTTTGGAAGAGCTGTTCCCGTGTCCACTGAAGCTGCAGGAGCTGAGCTGACTTCTTAAATACTTCAAGGAAGAGGATGCCGCTGTCGATCCGGGAGGTTGCTTGAAGGGGATTTCGAGCAGTACAGCCGCACACAGGAGGGGCTTGAAGGCAGGGAGCGAAGCAATCATCCCTTGCGCAGGCGCGAGCCAGGTCCGATGCCAGGGTTATCGCATCACTGGAGGGGGCCGATAACTAAGGCACGAGGAATACAAGCCATGCCTGCATTGGAAAGGGGAAACGTTTGAGTGTCTGGTCGAAAGAGCTGTTCCCGTGTCCACTGAAGCGGCAGGATTCCTTAAATACTTCATGGAAGAGGATGCCGCTGTCGATCCGGGGGTTGCTTGAAGGTGATTTCGAGCAGTCCAGCCGCACACAGGAGGGGCTTGAAGGCAGGGAGCGAAGCAATCATCCCATCACTTGCGCAGGCGCGAGCGAGGTCCGATGACAGGGGTATCGCATCACTGGAGCGGCCGGTAACTAAGGCACGAGGAATACATGCCATGCCTGCATTGGAGAGGTTAAACGTTTGAGCGTCTGGTCGAAAGAGCTGTTCCTGTGTCCACTGAAGCGGTAGGACCTGAGCTGGCTTCTTGAATACTTCAACGAAGATGATGCCGCTTTCGATCCGGGAGGTTGCTTGAAGGTGAGTTCAAGGAATACAGCCGCGCACAGGAGGGTCTTGAAGGAAAGGAGCGAAGCAGTCATCCCAACACTTGCGCAGGCGCCAGCGAGGTCCGATGCCAGGGGTATCGCTTTGCAGGAGGGGGCCGATAACTAAGTCATGAGGAATACAAGCCATGCCTGCAGTCCAAAGGGGAGTCGTTGGAGCGTCTAGTCGAAAGAGCTGTTCCTGTGTTCACTCAGGCGGCAGGAACTAAGCTGACTTCTTAAATACTTCATGGAAGAGGATGCCGCTGTCGATCCGGGAGGTTGCTTGAAGGTGATTTCGAGCAGTCCAGCCGCACACAGGAGGGACTTGAAAGCAGGGAGCGAAGAAATCATCCCATCACTTGCGCAGGCGCGAGCGAGGTCCGATGCAAGGGGTATCGCATCGCTGAAGGGGGCCGATAACTAAGGCACGAGGAATACAAGCCATGTTTGCATTGGAAAGGGGAATCATTGGAGCGTCTGTTCGAAAGAGCTGTTCCAGTGTCCACTGAAGCGGTAGGAGCTGAGCTGGCTTCCTAAATACTTCAACGAAGATGATGCCGCTGTCGATTCGGGAGGTTGCTTGAAGTTGATTTCGAGCAGCCCAGCCGCACACAGGAGGGTCCTGAAGGCAGGGAGCGAAGCAATCATCCCAACACTTGTGCAGGAGCGAGCAAAGTTCGATGCCAGGGGTATCGCATCGCGGGAGGGGGCCGATAACTAAGGCACGAGGAATACAAGCCATGCCTGAATTGCAAAGAGGAATCGTTGGAGCATCTGGTCGAAAGAGCTGTTCCTGTGTCCACTGAAGCGGTAGGAGCTGAGCTGGCTTCTTAAATACTTCATTTGAGGAGGATGCCGCTGTCGATCCGGGAGGCTGCTTGAAGGTGATTCGAGCAGTCCAGCCGCACACAAGAGGGGCTTGAATGCAGGGAGCGAAGCAATCATCCCATCACTTGCGCAGGCGCGAGCGAGGTCAGATGCCAGGGGTATCGCATCGCTGAAGGGGGGTGATAACTAAGGCACGAAGAATACAAGCCATGATTGCATCGGAAATAGCAAACGTTTGAGTGTCTGTTCGAAAGAGCTGTTCCCGTGTCCACTGAAGCAGCAGGAGCTGAGCTGACTTCTTAAATACTTCATGGAAGAGGATGCCGCTGCTGATCCGGGAGGTTGCTTGAAGGTGATTTCGAGCAGTACACCCGCACACAGGAGGAGCTTGAAGGCAGGGAGCGAAGCAATCATCCCATCACTTGCGCAGGCGCGAGCGAGGTCCGATGCTAGGGGTATCGCATCACTGGAGGGGGCCGATTACTAAGGCACGAGGAATACAAGCCATGCCAGCATTGGAAAGGGGAAATGTTTGAGTGTTTGTTCGAAAGAGCTGTTCCCGTGTCCACTCAAGCGGCAGGAGCTGAGCTGACTTCTTAAATACTTCATGGAAGAGGATGCCGCTGTCGATCCGGGAGTTTGCTTTAAGGTGATTTCGGGCAGTCCAGCCGCACACAGGAGCGGCTTGAAAGCAGGGAGCGAAGAAATCATCCCATCACTTGTGCAGGCGCGAGCGAGGTCCGATGCAAGGGCTATCGCATAGCTGAATGGGGACGATAACTATGGCACGAGGAATACAAGCCATGATTCCATTGGAAAGGGGAAATGTTTGAGTGTCTGTTCGAAAGAGCTGTTCCCGTGTCCACTGAAGCTGCAGGAGCTGAGCTGACTTCTTAAATACTTCCTGGAAGAGGATGCCGCTGTCGATCCGGGAGGTTGCTTGAAGGTGATTTCGAGCAGTACAGCCGCACACAGGAGGGGCTTCAAGGCAGGGAGCGAAGCAATCATCCCTTGCGCAGGCGCGAGCCAGGTCTGATGCCAGGGTTATCGCATCACTGGAGGGGGCTAATAACTAAGTCACGAGGAATACAAGCCATGCCTGCATTGCATAGGGGAATCGTTGGAGCGTCTGGTCAAAAGAGCTGTTCCTGTGTCCACTGAAGCGGTAGGAGCTGAGCTGGCTTCTTAAATACTTCATTGGAGAGGATGCCGCTGTCGATCCGGGAGGTTGCTTGAAGGTGATTTCGAGCAGTCCAGCCGCACACAGGAGAGGCTTGAAGGCAGGGAGCGAAGCAATCATCCCTTGCGCAGGCGCGAGCCAGGTCCGATGCCAGGGTTATCGCATCACTGGAGGGGGCCGATAACTAAGGCACGAGGAATACAAGCCATGCCTGCATTGGAAAGAGGAACCGTTTGAGCGTCTGGTCGAAAGAGCTGTTCCTGTGTCCACTGAAGCTGTAGGAGCGGAGCTGGCTTCTTAAATACTTCATTTGTAGAGGATGCCGCTGTCGATCCGGGGGGCTGCTTGAAGGTGATTCGAGCAGTCCAGCCGCACACAAGAGGGGCTTGAAGGCAGGGAGCGAAGCAATCATTCCATCACTTGCGCAGGCGCGAACGCGGTCCGATGCCAGGGGTGACGAAGCCAGGGGTATCGCATCGCTGAAGGGGGCCGATAACTAAGGCACGAGGAATACAAGCCATGATTGCATTGTAAAGGGGAAACGTTTGAGTGTCTAGTCGAAAGAGCTGTCCCTGTGTTCACTCAAGCGGCAGGAGCTGAGCTGAATTCTTAAATACTTCATGGAAGAGGATGCCGCTGTCGATCCGGGAGGTTGCTTGAAGGTGATTTCGAGCAGTCCAGCCGCACAAAGGAGGAGCTTGAAGGCAGGGAGCGAAGCAATCATCTCATCACTTGCACAGGCGCGAGCGAGGTCCGATGCCAGGGGTATCGCATCACTGGAGGGGGCCGGTAACTAAGGCACGAGGAATACAAGCCATGCCTGCATTGGAAAGGGGAAACGTTTGAGTATCTGTCGAAAGAGCTGTTACCGTGTCCACTGAAGGGGCAGGAGCTGAGCTGACTTCTTAAATACTTCATGGAAGAGAATGCCGCTGTCGATCCGGGAGGTTGCTTGAAGGTGATTTCGGGCAGTTCAGCCGCACACAGGAGGGGCTTGAAGGCCGGGAGCGAAGAAATCATCCCAGCACTTGCGTAGGCGCGAGCGAGGTCCGATGCCAAGGGTATCGCATTGCTGAAGGGGGCCGATAACTAAGGCACGAGGAATACAAGCCATGATTGCAATAAAAAGGGGAAACGTTTGAATCTCTGGTTGAAAGCTGTTCCCGTGTCCACTGAAACGGCAGGAGACGAACTGACTTCTTAAATACTTCATGGAAGAGGATGCCGCTGTCGATCCGGGAGGTTGCTTGAAGGTGATTTCGAGCAGTCCAGCCGCACACAGGAGGGGCTTGAAGGCAGGGAGCGAAGCAATCATCCCAACACTTGCACAGGCGCGAGCGAGGTCTGATGCCAGGGGTGACGAAGCCGGGGGTGTCGCATCGCAGTAGGATGCCGATAAGTTGTGCATGAGGAATACATGCCATGCCTGCATTGGAGAGGTTAAACGTTTGTGCGTGTGGTCGAAAGAGCTGTTCCTGTGTCCACTGAAGCGGTAGGACCTGAGCTGGCTTAAATACTTCAACGAAGATGATGTCGCTTTCGATCCGGGAGGTTGCTTGAAGGTGAGTTCAAGGAGCACAGCCGCACACAGGAGGGGCTTGAACGCAGGGAGCGAAGCAATCATCCCATCACTTCCGCAGGAGCGACCGAGGTTCGATGCCAGGGGTATCGCATTGCGGGAGGGGGCCGATAACTAAGGCACGAGGAATACAAGCCATGCCTGCATTGCAAAGGGGAATCGTTGGAGCGTCTGGTCGAAAGAGCTGTTCCTGTGATTACTGGAGTGGTAGGAGCTGAGCTGGCTTCTTAAATATTTCATTGAAGAGGATGCCGCTGTCGATCCAGGAGGTTGCTTGAAGGTGATTTCGAGCAGTCCAGCCGCACACAGGAAGGGATTGAAGGCAGGGAGCAAAGCAATCATCACATTAATTATGAAAAAACCTGGCGCTATCAAACGACGACACAGAGGGGACACAGCGCTACTCACAACTAAAAGAATTTTTATTCAGAGGCTTCTATATATACAACAAAAAAAAACCACCCAAAGTAATCGCACGCCACTTGCCGACAGAAGTACAGGAAGAGATTAACACACGGATTTCAATCGCTTTTTCAAATAACTTATCTCTCCTTCAGACAATCCAACTGAAGGGTCACTGACACAAGTATGCCCCGTTTCCGCGATATGATAGGCTTCAACAATCTCCCGCGTTACACGATCTCGGTGACGAAAAAGAACACACGTTTTGGAAAAAATGGGAGAACATTTCTTCTTGCGCTTGCTTTGAAAGAGCGATTGAAATCCGTGTGTTAATCTCTTCCTGTACTTCGGTCGGCAAGTGGCGTGCGATTACTTTGGGTTGTTTTGGTTTTTGTTCTATATATAGAAGCCTCTAAATAAAAATTCTTGTAGTTGCGAGTAGCGCTGTGTCCCCTCTGTGTCGTCGTTTGATACCGCCAGGTTTTTTCATAATGAACGTGTACCAACTAGCTCAACTTTCTGCCCTGTTGCAACTAATTTCTAGTACAGTGAGCCCTTTCCTGTCTTCTAATTATGACCTATCTAACCCAGCAGTAATTGCGTCGCTAATCGCCGTGTGCGTGTGCAAGGCTCGCAGCCTCTCCTGGTTCGCAAGGTACGGCCGATGCCCTGCGGACGTTGCTGGGATGTGTGGGTTCATGGCTCCTTCAAGGGGCCACACCAGAAGATTCACCAAGATGCTACGTTCTGAGTGGTGGCGCCAGGCAAGATTTTTTAAAGACCATCTGAGACTGGTGTGCGGCCACCAGGGAGATGGTCGCATGTTCCGAGAGTGGTCGACGACAACCGACAGGATGACAGAGTACCTGTGGTATTTGGCAAGACCCAGGCTTCCTGAGCATGGACGAAAAAAGTGCACGAAAGAAGGCAATATCTTCGTTTTAGGGGACAAGCCTGTTGCAGCGGAACACATGAAGGTGTTACAGTTGGGACCGAAGTTTGGTTTTGAACCCGTTCTTCATCCCGCGGAGAAGCTTGCTTTCTCAAAGTCCGTGTATGGGCGCGTCTCTAGCGACTTTCGTCCAAGATGCGCGGACGAATGCCTATCTGTGCTCCAGAGGACTGAAGAGAAGCAAAAGAAGCACGGGAGTATAGACCAGCTGGTTGAGTATATGCTGGAACATGACCTGCGGCTGCTGGTAGCGGACAAGGATGGAGTGTTCGTCGTCATGCCAACCGGCACGTTCAAGGAAAAGGCAAGTGCAGCGGTACACAAGAATTTTAAAGAAGTACAGTTCAGAGCGAACGCAGTAAAGAAGCAGTCAGTGACTATTCTTCAGAGCAACAACCTTCTACGCCTAGCGTCTTCAGTGAAGGCAGCCTCGGCAACCCATCTGGAAGCCTTCTTGAGCGTAAAGACGCATAAGGAATGTATGCCCTTCCGTTGCATTGTTTCGGAGAAGAAATCGTGGCAGGATACCGTCGCTAAGTATTTACAGACAAATTTGGGATCTCTGAAGGTAGATGACCCATACAGTATCAATAACTCAGAAGCCGTGGTCAAGTATCTGATGGATGACAACCCGGGACAGTGCCATTTCTTCAGCATCGATGTAGAGGACCTCTATTATTCGATGCCGCACAATAAGTTGATGAGGGCCGTCCATTCATGCATTACTGGTGACAATGATGAAAAGGTGTTCATTGAAAGGTGTGGAGTGTCCATTGAGACCTTCCTAGAAATTCTGTCATTTTATTTGAAGTCTACGGTAATTGGGTTTGGTGACCGTTTTTTCGTGCAGCGCGCAGGGGTGTGCATTGGTTCTAGGGTAGCACCCGCTCTTAGTAGTATGTTCTTAGGCAGTGTTAACAAGAAGGTATTTCTGAATTCAGCTGGCCTGTTTCGGAAGGCTTTTCGTTACGTTGACAACTACTTAATCATTCTGGACAACTGTGACAGCTCCGTACGCAGGATAACAGACATAGTAAAATTGTTTAAGGATAGTGGTATGGGCCTCAAGTTCACGCACGAGGTTCCAAATGAAGGAGAGTTGCAGTTCCTAGACCTTCGATTGATTAAAAACCCGGAGCATGTTTGCTGGAGTTACCGTCCGCGTTCCGCGAAAGGCCTGTTAAATTATGCGTCAGCACACTCGAAGCTCATCAAGGATGGGATCACGGTCTCGTGTTTAAAGTCGGCTGCATCAAAGTCTTGTCACCATCGCATCAAGGAAAGCATCGAGTATCAGGTGGAAAGACTGAGTGATAGTGGTTATCCAGGTCACGTGATCGGCAGAGCCAGCGAGAAAGTTATTCGCTGGGTGAAAGGCCAGGGAAAGAACGACACAAAAGAAGAGCACAGCAAACCCGTTGTAGTACCGTACGTTCATCGCCTTTCACACGGGATTAAGAAAGTTGCCAGCAGGTATGGAATCCCTGTCATGTTTTCGGCTCCCAAAAAACTTTCAACGTTATGCCCTGCGATTGCAGCTAGGGTGGAGCAGAGTGCAAAGAAAAGAAAAAGAGGATGTGCTGTCAAACATTTATCACCCTACGTCGCTTGCAAAGTGTGCACAGTGTACAAATTCCCTTTGTCGTGCGGAAAGGTGTATATAGGCCAGAGTGGTCGATGTTTGAATGTGCGGCTGATGAAGCATGCTGGAGCTTTGGAAAGAGGTGACACTTCAAATAGTATGGTTATCCATTGTCGTGACTGCAGCAAGCGCAAGAAGAAATGTTCTCCCATTTTTTCCAAAACGTGTGTTCTTTTTCGTCACCGAGATCGTGTAACGCGGGAGATTGTTGAAGCCTATCATATCGCGGAAACGGGGCATACATGTGTCAGTGACCCTTCAGTTGGATTGTCTGAAGGAGAGATAAGTTATTTGAAAGAGCGATTGAAATCCGTGTGTTAATCTCTTCCTGTACTTCGGTCGGCAAGTGGCGTGCGATTACTTTGGGTTGTTTTGGTTTTTGTTGTATACATAGAAGCCTCTGAATAAAAATTCTTGTAGTTGCGAGTAGCGCTGTTGCCCCTCTGTGTCGTCGTTTGATAGCGCCAGGTTTTTTTATAATGAACGTGTACCAACTAGCTCAACTTTCTGCCCTGTTGCAATCATCACATCACTAGCTCAGGCGCGAGCGAGGACCGATGCCAGGGTTATCGTATCACTGGAGGGGGCCGATAACTAAGGCACGAGGAATACAAGCTATGCCTGCATTGGAAAGGGGAAACGTTTGAGTGTCTGGTCGAAAGTGCTGTTCCCGTGTCCACTGAAGCGGCAGGAGCTGAGCTGACGTCTTATATACTTCATGCAAGAGGATGCCGCTGTCGATCCGGGAGGTTGCTTGAAGGTGATTTCGAGCAGTCCAGCCGCACACAGGAGGGTCCTGAAAGCAGGGAGCGAAGCAATCATCCCAACACTTGCGCAGGCGCCAGCGAGATCCGATGCCAGGGGTATCGCATCGCAGGAGGGGGCCGATAACTAAGTCACGAGGAATACAAGCCATGCCTGCATTGCAAAGGGGAGTCGTTGGAGCGTCTAGTCGAAAGAGGTGTTCCTGTGTTCACTCAAGCGGCAGGAACTGAGCTGACTTCTTAAATACTTCATGGAAGAGGATGCCGCTGTCGATTCGGAAGGTTGCTTGAAGGTGATTTCGAGCAGTCCAGCCGCACACAGGAGGGGCTTGTAGGCGGGGAGCGAAGCAATCATCCCATCTCTCACGGAGGCGCGACCGAGGTCCGATGCCAGGGGTATCGCATCTCTGGAGGGGGCCGATAACTAAGGCACGAGGAATACAAGCCATGCCTGCATTGGAAAGGGGAAACATTTGAGTGTCTGGTCGAAAGAGCTGTTCCTGTGTTCACTCAAGCGGCCGGAGCTGAGCTGACTTCTTAAATACTTCATTCAAGAGGATGCCGCTGTCGATCCGGGAGGTTGCTTGAAGGTGAGTTCGAGCCCAGCCGCACACAGGAGGGTCCTGAAGGCAGGGAGCGAAGCAATCATCCCATCACTTGCGCAGGCGCCAGCGAGGTCCGATGCCAGGGGTATCGCATCGCAGGAGGGGGCCGATAACTAAGGCACGAGGAATACAAGCCATGCCTGCATTGCAAAGGGGAATTGTTGGAGCAGCTGGTCGAAAGAGCTGTTCCTGTGTCCACTGAAGCGGCAGGAGCTGAGCTGACTTCTTAAATACTTTATTGAAGAGGATGCCGCTGTCGATCCGGGAGGTTGCTTGAAGGTGAGTTCGAGCCCAGCCGGACACAGTAGGAGGTTGAAGGCTGGGAGCGAAAGAATCATCCCATCACTTGCGCAGGCGTGAGCGAGGTCTGATACCAGGGGTGACGAAGCCAGGGGTATGGCATCGCAGGAGGGATCCGATAACTAAGGCACGAGTAATACAAGCCATGATTGCATTGGAAAGGGGAAACGTTTGAGTGTCTAGTCGAAAGAGCTTTTCCTGTGTTCACTCAAGCGGCAGGAGCTGAGCTGACTTCTTAAATACTTCATGGAAGAGGATGCCGCTGTCGATCCGGGAGGTTACTTGAAGGTGATTCGAGCAGTCCAGCCGCACACAAGAGGGGCTTGAAGGCAGGGAGCGAAGCAATCATTAAATCACTTGCGCAGGTGCGAACTAGGTCCAATGCCAGGGGTGACGAAGCCAGGGGTATCGTATCGCTGAAGGGGGCCGATAACTAAGCCACGAGGAGTACAAGCCATGCCTGCATTGCAAAGGGGAATCGTTGGAGCATCTGGTCGAAAGAGCTGTTCCTGTGTCCACTGAAGCGGTAGGAGCTGAGCTATCTTCTTAAATACTTCATTTGAAGATGATGCCGTTGTCGATCCGGGAGGCTGCTTGAAGGTGATTCGAGCAGTCCAGCCGCACACAAGAGGGGCTTGAATGCAGGGAGCGAAGCAATCATCCCATCACTTGCGCAGGCGCGAGCGAGGTCTGATGCCAGGGGTATCGCATCGATGAAGGGGGGTGATAACTAATGCACGAAGAATACAAGCCATGATTGCATTGGAAAGGGGAAACGTTTGAGTGTCTGGTCGAAAGAGCTGTTCCTGTGTTCACACAAACGGCAGGAGCTGAGCTGACTTCTTAAATTCTCTTACGGTTATTTTTTTGCTTTATGACTTTGGCGAGTGTTCGTTTAAAAATATATGCTGAATTTCCCTCGCCAGACAGGTTTCCGTCGAACCCTCAACTATCTTAAATACTTCATGGAAGAGGATGCCGCTGTCGATCCGGGAGATTGCTTGAAGATGATTTCGAGCAGTCCAGCCGCACAAAGGAGGGGCTTGAACGCAGGGAGCGAAGCAATCATCCCATCACTTGCACAGACGCGAGCGAGGTCCGATGCCAGGGGTATCGCATCACTGGAGGGGGCCGGTAACAAAGGCACGAGGAATACAAGCCATGCCTGCGTTGGAAATAGCAAACGTTTGAGTGTCTGTTCGAAAGAGCTGTTCCCGTGTCCACTGAAGCGGCAGGAGCTGAGCTGACTTCTTAAATACTTCATGGGAGAGGAGGCCGCTGTCGATCCGGGAGGTTGCTTGAAGGTGATTTCGAGCCGTACACCTGCACACAGGAGGGGCTTGAAGGCAGGGAGCGAAGCAATCATCCCATCACTTGCGCAGGCGCGAGCGAGGTCCGATGCCAGGGTTATCGCATCACTGGAAGGGGGCCGATAACTAAGTCGCGAGGAATACAAGCCATGCCTGCATTGCAAAGGGGAATCATTGGAGCGTCTGTTCGAAAGAGCTGTTCCAGTGTCCACTGAAGCGGTAGGAGCTGAGCTGGCTTCTTAAATACTTCAACGGAGATGATGCCGCTGTCGATTCGGGAGGTTGCTTGAAGTTGATTTCGAGCAGCCCAGCCGCACACAGGAGGGTCCTGAAGGCAGGGAGCGAAGCAATCATCCCAGCACTTGTGCAGGCGCGAGCGATTTTCGATGCCAGGGGTGACGAATCCAGGGGTGTTGCATCGCAGTAGGAGGCCGATAAGTAAGGCATGAGGAATACATGCCATGCCTGCATTGGAGAGGTTATACGTTCGAGCGTCTGGTCGAAAGAGCTGTTCCTGTGTCCACTGAAGCGGTAGGACCTGAGCTGGCTTCTTAAATACTTCATTTGAGGAGGATGCCGCTGTCGATCCGGGAGGCTGCTTGAAGGTGATTCGAGCAGTCCAGCCGCACACAAGAGGGGCTTGAATGCAGGCAGCGAAGCAATCATCCCATCACTTGCGCAGGCGCGAGCGAGGTCAGATGCCAGGGGTATCGCATCGCTGATGGGGGGTGATAACTAAGGCACGAAGAATACAAGCCATGATTGCATCGGAAATAGCAAACGTTGGAGTGTCTGTTCGAAAGAGCTGTTCCCGTGTCCACTGAAGCGGCAGGAGCTGAGCTGACTTCTTAAATACTTCATGGAAGAGGATGCCGCTGTTGATCCGGGAGGTTGCTTGAAGGTGATTTCGAGCAGTACACCCGCACACAGGAGGAGCTTGAAGGCAGGGAGCGAAGCAATCATCCCTTGCGCAGGCGCGAGCCAGGTCTGATGCCAGGGTTATCGCATCACTGGAGGGGGCCGATTACTAAGGCACTAGGAATACAAGCCATGATTGCATTGGAAAGGGGAAATGTTTGAGTGTCTGTTCGAAAGAGCTGTTCCCGTGTCCACTGAAGCTGCAGGAGCTGAGCTGACTTCTTAAATACTTCCTGGAAGAGGATGCCGCTGTCGATCCGGGAGGTTGCTTGAAGGTGATTTCGAGCAGTACAGCCGCACACAGGAGGGGCTTGAAGGCAGGGAGCGAAGCAATCATCCCTTGCGCAGGCGCGAGCCAGGTCTGATGCCAGGGTTATCGCATCACTGGAGGGGGCCAATAACTAAGTCACGAGGAATACAAGCCATGCCTGCATTGCAAAGGGGAATCGTTGGAGCGTCTGGTCAAAAGAGCTGTTCCTGTGTCCACTGAAGCGGTAGGAGCTGAGCTGGCTTCTTAAATACTTCATTGGAGAGGATGCCGCTGTCGATCCGGGAGGTTGCTTGAAGGTGATTTCGAGCAGTCCAGCCGCACACAGGAGAGGCTTGAAGGCAGGGAGCGAAGCAATCACCCCTTGCGCAGGCGCGAGCCAGGTCCGATGCCAGGGTTATCGCATCACTGGAGGGGGCCGATAACTAAGGCACGAGGAATACAAGCCATGCCTGCATTGGAAAGAGGAACCGTTTGAGCGTCTGGTCGAAAGAGCTGTTCCTGTGTCCACTGAAGCGGTAGGAGCGGAGCTGGCTTCTTAAATACTTCATTTGTAGAGGATGCCGCTGTCGATCCGGGGGGCTGCTTGAAGGTGATTCGAGCAGTCCAGCCGCACACAAGAGGGGCTTGAAGGCAGGGAGCGAAGCAATCATTCCATCACTTGCGCAGGCGCGAACGCGGTCCGATGCCAGGGGTGACGAAGCCAGGGGTATCGCATCGCTGAAGGGGGCCGATAACTAAGGCACGAGGAATACAAGCCATGATTGCATTGGAAAGGGGAAACGTTTGAGTGTCTAGTCGAAAGAGCTGTTCCTGTGTTCACTCAAGCGGCAGGAGCTGAGCTGAATTCTTAAATACTTCATGGAAGAGGATGCCGCTGTCGATCCGGGAGGTTGCTTGAAGGTGATTTCGAGCAGTCCAGCCGCACACAGGAGGAGCTTGAAGGCAGGGAGCGAAGCAATCATCCCATCACTTGCACAGGCGCGAGCGAGGTCCGATGCCAGGGGTTTCGCATCACTGGAGGGGGCCGGTAACTAAGGCACGAGGAATACAAGCCATGCCTGCATTGGAAAGGGGAAACGTTTGAGTATCTGTCGAAAGAGCTGTTACCGTGTCCACTGAAGGGGCAGGAGCTGAGCTGACTTAAATACTTCATGGAAGAGGATGCCGCTGTCGATCCGGGATGTTGCTTGAAGGTGATTTCGAGCAGTCCAGCCGCACACAGGAGGGTCCTGAAGGCAGGGAGCGAAGCAATCATCCCAACACTTGCGCAGGCGCGAGCGATTTCCCATGCCAGGGGTGACAAATCCAGGGGTGTTTCATCGCAGTAGGAGGCCGATAAGTAAGGCATGAGGAATACATGCCATGCCTGCATTGGAGAGGTTATATGTTCGAACGTCTGGTCGAAAGAGCTGTTCCTGTGTCCACTGAAGCGGTAGGAGCTGAGCTGGCTTCTTAAATACTTCATATGAAGAGGATGCCGCTGTCGATCCGGGAGGCTGCTTGAAGGTGATTCGAGCAGTCCAGCCGCACACAAGAGGGGCATGAATGCAGGGAGCGAAGCAATCATCCCATCACTTGCGCAGGCGCGAGCGAGGTCCGATGCCAGGGGTATCGCATCGCTGAAGGGGGGTGATAACTAAGGCACTAAGAATACAAGCCATGATTGCATTGGAAAGGGGAAACGTTTGAGTGTCTGGTCGAAAGAGCTGTTCCTGTGTTCACACAAACGGCAGGAGCTGAGCTGATTTCTTAAATACTTCGTGGAAGAGGATGCTGCTGTCGATCCGGGAGATTGCTTGAAGAAGATTTCGAGCAGTCCAGCCGCACAAAGGAGGGGCTTGAAGGCAGGGAGCGAAGCAATCATCCCATCACTTGCACAGACGCGAGCGAGGTGCGATGCCAGGGGTATCGCGTCACTGGAGGGAGCCGGTAACAAAGGCCCGAGGAATACATGCCATGCCTGCATTGGAAATAGGAAATGTTTGAGTGTCTGTTCGAAAGAGCTGATCCCGTGTCCACTGAAGCGGCAGGAGCTGAGCTGACTTCTTAAATACTTCACGGAAGAGGATGCCGCTGTCGATCCGGGAGTTTGCTTGAAGGTGATTTCGGGCAGTCCAGCCACACACAGGAGGGGCTTGAAAGCAGGGAGCGAAGAAATCATCCCATCACTTGCGCAGGCGCGAGCGAGGTCCGATGCAAGGGGCATCGCATCGCTGAAGGGGGCCGATAACTAAGGCACGAGGAATACAAGCCATGATTGCATTGGAAAGGGGACATTTTTGAGTGTCTGTTTGAAAGAGCTGTTCCCGTGTCCACTGAAGCTGCAGGAGCTGAGCTGACCTAAATACTTCATGGAAGAGGATGCCGCTGTCGATCCGGGAGGTTGCTTGAAGGGGATTTCGAGCAGTACAGCCGCACACAGGAGGGGATTGAAGGCAGGGAGCGAAGCAATCATCCCTTGCGCAGGCGCGAGCCAGGTCCGATGCCAGGGTTATCGCATCACTGGAGGGGGCCGATAACTAAGGCACGAGGAATACAAGCCATGCCTGCATTGGAAAGGGGAAACGTTTGAGTGTCTGGTCGAAAGAGCTGTTCCCGTGTCCACTGAAACGGCAGGAGCTGAACTGACTTCTTAAATACTTAATGGAAGAGGATGCCGCTGTCGACCCGGGAGGTTGTTTGAAGGTGGTTTCGAGCAGTACAGCAGCACACAGGAGGAGCTGGAAGGCAGGGAGCGAAGCAATCGTCCCATCAGTTGCGCAGGCGCGAGCGAGGTCCGATGCCAGGGTTATCGCATCACTGGAGGGGGCCGATAACAAAGGCACGAGGAATATAAGCCATGCCTGCATTGGAAAGGGGAAACGTTTGAGTGTCTGGTCGAGAGAGCCGTTCCTATGTTCACTCAGGTGGGAGGAGCTGAGCTGACTTCTTAAATACTTCATTGAAGAGGATGCCGCTGTCGATCCGGGAGGTTGCTTGAAGGTGAGTTCGAGCCCAGCCGGACACAGTAGGAGTTTGAAGGCTGGGAGCGAAAGAATCATCCCATCACTTGCGCAGGCGTGAGCGAGGTCTGATACCAGGGGTGACGAAGCCAGGGGTATGGCATCGCAGGAGGGATCCGATAACTAAGGCACGAGGAATACAAGCCATGATTGCATTGGAAAGGGGACACGTTTGAGTCTCTGGTTGAAAGAGCTGTTCCCGTGTCCACTGAAACGGCAGGAGCTGAACTGACTTCTTAAATACTTCATGGAAGAGGATGCCGCTGTCGAACCGGGAGGTTGTTTGAAGGTGGTTTCGAGCAGTACAGCCGCCCACAGGAGGGGCTTGAAGGCAGGGAGCGAAGCAATCGTCCCATCACTTGCGCAGGCGCGAGCGAGGTCCGATGCCAGGGTTATCGCATCACTGGAAGGGGGCCGATAACTAAGTCGCGAGGAATACAAGCCATGCCTGCATTGCAAAGGGGAATCATTGGAGCGTCTGTTCGAAAGAGCTGTTCCAGTGTCCACTGAAGCGGTAGGAGCTGAGCTGGCTTCTTAAATACTTCAACGAAGATGATGCCGCTGTCGATTCGGGAGGTTGCTTGAAGTTGATTTCGAGCAGCCCAGCCGCACACAGGAGGGTCGTGAAGGCAGGGAGCGAAGCAATCATCCCAACACTTGTGCAGGCGCGAGCGATTTTCGATGCCAGGGGTGACGAATCCAGGGGTCTTGCATCGCAGTAGGAGGCCGATAAGTAAGGCATGAGGAATACATGCCATGCCTGCATTGGAGAGGTTATATGTTCGAACGTCTGGTCGAAAGAGCTGTTCCTGTGTCCACTGAAGCGGTAGGAGCTGAGCTGGCTTCTTAAATACTTCATATGAAGAGGATGCCGCTGTCGATCCGGGAGGCTGCTTGAAGGTGATTCGAGCAGTCCAGCCGCACACAAGAGGGGCATGAATGCAGGGAGCGAAGCAATCATCCCATCACTTGCGCAGGCGCGAGCGAGGTCCGATGCCAGGGGTATCGCATCGCTGAAGGGGGGTGATAACTAAGGCACTAAGAATACAAGCCATGATTGCATTGGAAAGGGGAAACGTTTGAGTGTCTGGTCGAAAGAGCTGTTCCTGTGTTCACACAAACGGCAGGAGCTGAGCTGATTTCTTAAATACTTCGTGGAAGAGGATGCTGCTGTCGATCCGGGAGATTGCTTGAAGAAGATTTCGAGCAGTCCAGCCGCACAAAGGAGGGGCTTGAAGGCAGGGAGCGAAGCAATCATCCCATCACTTGCACAGACGCGAGCGAGGTGCGATGCCAGGGGTATCGCGTCACTGGAGGGAGCCGGTAACAAAGGCCCGAGGAATACATGCCATGCCTGCATTGGAAATAGGAAATGTTTGAGTGTCTGTTCGAAAGAGCTGTTCCCGTGTCCACTGAAGCGGCAGGAGCTGAGCTGACTTCTTAAATACTTCACGGAAGAGGATGCCGCTGTCGATCCGGGAGTTTGCTTGAAGGTGATTTCGGGCAGTCCAGCCACACACAGGAGGGGCTTGAAAGCAGGGAGCGAAGAAATCATCCCATCACTTGCGCAGGCGCGAGCGAGGTCCGATGCAAGGGGCATCGCATCGCTGAAGGGGGCCGATAACTAAGGCACGAGGAATACAAGCCATGATTGCATTGGAAAGGGGACATTTTTGAGTGTCTGTTTGAAAGAGCTGTTCCCGTGTCCACTGAAGCTGCAGGAGCTGAGCTGACTTAAATACTTCATGGAAGAGGATGCCGCTGTCGATCCGGGAGGTTGCTTGAAGGGGATTTCGAGCAGTACAGCCGCACACAGGAGGGGATTGAAGGCAGGGAGCGAAGCAATCATCCCTTGCGCAGGCGCGAGCCAGGTCCGATGCCAGGGTTATCGCATCACTGGAGGGGGCCGATAACTAAGGCACGAGGAATACAAGCCATGCCTGCATTGGAAAGGGGAAACGTTTGAGTGTCTGGTCGAAAGAGCTGTTCCCGTGTCCACTGAAACGGCAGGAGCTGAACTGACTTCTTAAATACTTAATGGAAGAGGATGCCGCTGTCGACCCGGGAGGTTGTTTGAAGGTGGTTTCGAGCAGTACAGCAGCACACAGGAGGAGCTGGAAGGCAGGGAGCGAAGCAATCGTCCCATCAGTTGCGCAGGCGCGAGCGAGGTCCGATGCCAGGGTTATCGCATCACTGGAGGGGGCCGATAACTAAGGCACGAGGAATATAAGCCATGCCTGCATAGGAAAGGGGAAACGTTTGAGTGTCTGGTCGAGAGAGCCGTTCCTATGTTCACTCAGGTGGGAGGAGCTGAGCTGACTTCTTAAATACTTCATTGAAGAGGATGCCGCTGTCGATCCGGGAGGTTGCTTGAAGGTGAGTTCGAGCCCAGCCGGACACAGTAGGAATTTGAAGGCTGGGAGCGAAAGAATCATCCCATCACTTGCGCAGGCGTGAGCGAGGTCTGATACCAGGGGTGACGAAGCCAGGGGTATGGCATCGCAGGAGGGATCCGATAACTAAGGCACGAGGAATACAAGCCATGATTGCATTGGAAAGGGGACACGTTTGAGTCTCTGGTTGAAAGAGCTGTTCCCGTGTCCACTGAAACGGCAGGAGCTGAACTGACTTCTTAAATACTTCATGGAAGAGGATGCCGCTGTCGAACAGGGAGGTTGTTTGAAGGTGGTTTCGAGCAGTACAGCCGCCCACAGGAGGGGCTTGAAGGCAGGGAGCGAAGCAATCGTCCCATCACTTGCGCAGGCGCGAGCGAGGTCCGATGCCAGGGTTATCGCATCACTGGAAGGGGGCCGATAACTAAGTCGCGAGGAATACAAGCCATGCCTGCATTGCAAAGGGGAATCATTGGAGCGTCTGTTCGAAAGAGCTGTTCCAGTGTCCACTGAAGCGGAAGGAGCTGAGCTGGCTTCTTAAATACTTCAACGAAGATGATGCCGCTGTCGATTCGGGAGGTTGCTTGAAGTTGATTTCGAGCAGCCCAGCCGCACACAGGAGGGTCGTGAAGGCAGGGAGCGAAGCAATCATCCCAACACTTGTGCAGGCGCGAGCGATTTTCGATGCCAGGGGTGACGAATCCAGGGGTCTTGCATCGCAGTAGGAGGCCGATAAGTAAGGCATGAGGAATACATGCCATGCCTGCATTGGAGAGGTTATACGTTCGAGCGTCTGGTCGAAAGAGCTGTTCCTGTGTCCACTGAAGCGGTAGGACCTGAGCTGGCTTCTTAAATACTTCATTTGAGGAGGATGCCGCTGTCGATCCGGGAGGCTGCTTGAAGGTGATTCGAGCAGTACACCCGCACACAGGAGGAGCTTGAAGGCAGGGAGCGAAGCAATCATCCCATCACTTGCGCAGGCGCGAGCGAGGTCCGATGCTAGGGGTATCGCATCACTGGAGGGGGCCGATTACTAAGGCACGAGGAATACAAGCCATGCCAGCATTGGAAAGGGGAAATGTTTGAGTGTTTGTTCGAAAGAGCTGTTCCCGTGTCCACTGAAGTGGCAGGAGCTGAGCTGACTTCTTAAATACTTCATGGAAGAGGATGCCGCTGTCGATCCGGGAGTTTGCTTTAAGGTGATTTCGGGCAGTCCAGCCGCACACAGGAGCGGCTTGAAAGCAGGGAGCGAAGAAATCATCCCATCACTTGTGCAGGCGCGAGCGAGGTCCGATGCAAGGGCTATCGCATCGCTGAATGGGGACGATAACTAAGGCACGAGGAATACAAGCCATGATTGCATTGGAAAGGGGAAATGTTTGAGTGTCTGTTCGAAAGAGCTGTTCCCGTGTCCACTGAAGCTGCAGGAGCTGAGCTGACTTCTTAAATACTTCCTGGAAGAGGATGCCGCTCTCGATCCGGGAGGTTGCTTGAAGGTGATTTCGAGCAGTACAGCCGCACACAGGAGGGGCTTGAAGGCAGGGAGCGAAGCAATCATCCCTTGCGCAGGCGCGAGCCAGGTCTGATGCCAGGGTTATCGCATCACTGGAGGGGGCCAATAACTAAGTCACGAGGAATACAAGCCATGCCTGCATTGCAAAGGGGAATCGTTGGAGCGTCTGGTCAAAAGAGCTGTTCCTGTGTCCACTGAAGCGGTAGGAGCTGAGCTGGCTTCTTAAATACTTCATTGGAGAGGATGCCGCTGTCGATCCGGGAGGTTGCTTGAAGGTGATTTCGAGCAGTCCTGCCGCACACAGGAGAGGCTTGAAGGCAGGGAGCGAAGCAATCATCCCTTGCGCAGGCGCGAGCCAGGTCCGATGCCAGGGTTATCGCATCACTGGAGGGGGCCGATAACTAAGGCACGAGGAATACAAGCCATGCCTGCATTGGAAAGAGGAACCGTTTGAGCGTCTGGTCGAAAGAGCTGTTCCTGTGTCCACTGAAGCGGTAGGAGCGGAGCTGGCTTCTTAAATACTTCATTTGTAGAGGATGCCGCTGTCGATCCGGGGGGCTGCTTGAAGGTGATTCGAGCAGTCCAGCCGCACACAAGAGGGGCTTGAAGGCAGGGAGCGAAGCAATCATTCCATCACTTGCGCAGGCGCGAACGCGGTCCGATGCCAGGGGTGACGAAGCCAGGGGTATCGCATCGCTGAAGGGGGCCGATAACTAAGGCACGAGGAATACAAGCCATGATTGCATTGGAAAGGGGAAACGTTTGAGTGTCTAGTCGAAAGAGCTGTTCCTGTGTTCACTCAAGCGGCAGGAGCTGAGCTGAATTCTTAAATACTTCATGGAAGAGGATGCCGCTGTCGATCCGGGAGGTTGCTTGAAGGTGATTTCGAGCAGTCCAGCCGCACACAGGAGGAGCTTGAAGGCAGGGAGGGAAGCAATCATCCCATCACTTGCACAGGCGCGAGCGAGGTCCGATGCCAGGGGTATCGCATCACTGGAGGGGGCCGGTAACTAAGGCACGAGGAATACAAGCCATGCCTGCATTGGAAAGGGGAAACGTTTGAGTATCTGTCGAAAGAGCTGTTACCGTGTCCACTGAAGGGGCAGGAGCTGAGCTGACTTCTTAAATACTTCATGGAAGAGGATGCCGCTGTCGATCCGGGAGGTTGCTTGATGGTGATTTCGGGCAGTTCAGCCGCACACAGGAGGGGCTTGAAGGCCGGGAGCGAAGAAATCATCCCAGCACTTGCGTAGGCGCGAGCGAGGTCCGATGCCAAGGGTATCGCAATGCTGAAGGGGGCCGATAACTAAGGCACGAGTAATACAAGCCATGCCTGCATTGTAAAGGACAAATGGTTGAGTGTCTGGTCGGCAGAGCTGTTCCCGTGTTCATTGAAGCCGTGGGAGCTGAGCTGGCTTCTTAAATACTTCATTGGAGAGGATGCCGCTGTCGATCTGGGAGGTTGCTTGAAGGTGATTTCCAGGAGTCCAGGCGCACACAGGAGGGTCCTGAAGGCAGGGAGCGAAGCAATCATCCCAACACTTGCACAGGCACGAGCGAGGTCTGATGCCAGGGGTGACGAAGCCGGGGGTGTCGCATAGCAGTAGGATGCCGATAAGTTGTGCATGAGGAATACATGCCATGCCTGCATTGGAGAGGTTAAACGTTTGTGCGTGTGGTCGAAAGAGCTGTTCCTGTGTCCACTGAAGCGGTAGGACCTGAGCTGGCTTAAATACTTCAACGAAGATGATGTCGCTTTCGATCCGGGAGGTTGCTTGAAGGTGAGTTCAAGGAGCGCAGCCGCACACAGGAGGGGCTTGAACGCAGGGAGCGAAGCAATCATCCCATCACTTCCGCAGGAGCGACCGAGGTTCGATGCCAGGGGTATCGCATTGCGGGAGGGGGCCGATAACTAAGGCACGAGGAATACAAGCCATGCCTGCATTGCAAAGGGGAATCGTTGGAGCGTCTGGTCGAAAGAGCTGTTCCTGTGTCCACTGGAGTGGTAGGAGCTGAGCTGGCTTCTTAAATATTTCATTGAAGAGGATGCCGCTGTCGATCCAGGAGGTTGCTTGAAGGTGATTTCGAGCAGTCCAGCCGCACACAGGAAGGGATTGAAGGCAGGGAGCAAAGCAATCATCACATTAATTATGAAAAAACCTGGCGCTATCAAACGACGACACAGAGGGGACACAGCGCTACTCACAACTACAAGAATTTTTATTCAGAGGCTTCTATATATACAACAAAAACCAAAACCACCCAAAGTAATCGCACGCCACTTGCCGACCGAAGTACAGGAAGAGATTAACACACGGATTTCAATCGCTTTTTCAAATAACTTATCTCTCCTTCAGACAATCCAACTGAAGGGTCACTGACACATGTATGCCCCGTTTCCGCGATATGATAGGCTTCAACAATCTCCCGCGTTACACGATCTCGGTGACGAAAAAGAACACACGTTTTGGAAAAAATGGGAGAACATTTCTTCTTGCGCTTGCTTTGAAAGAGCGATTGAAATCCGTGTGTTAATCTCTTCCTGTACTTCGGTCGGCAAGTGGCGTGCGATTACTTTGGGTTGTTTTGGTTTTTGTTCTATATATAGAAGCCTCTGAATAAAAATTCTTGTAGTTGCGAGTAGCGCTGTGTCCCCTCTGTGTCGTCGTTTGATACCGCCAGGTTTTTTCATAATGAACGTGTACCAACTAGCTCAACTTTCTGCCCTGTTGCAACTAATTTCTAGTACAGTGAGCCCTTTCCTGTCTTCTAATTATGACCTATCTAACCCAGCAGTAATTGCGTCGCTAATCGCCGTGTGCGTGTGCAAGGCTCGCAGCCTCTCCTGGTTCGCAAGGTACGGCCGATGCCCTGCGGACGTTGCTGGGATGTGTGGGTTCATGGCACCTTCAAGGGGCCACACCAGAAGATTCACCAAGATGCTACGTTCTGAGTGGTGGCGCCAGGCAAGATTTTTAAAGACCATCTGAGACTGGTGTGCGGCCACCAGGGAGATGGTCGCATGTTCCGAGAGTGGTCGACGACAACCGACAGGATGACAGAGTACCTGTGGTATTTGGCAAGACCCAGGCTTCCTGAGCATGGACGAAAAAAGTGCACGAAAAAAGGCAATATCTTCGTTTTAGGGGACAAGCCTGTTGCAGCGGAACACAGGAAGGTGTTACAGTTGGGACCGAAGTTTGGTTTTGGACCCCTTTCTTCATCCCGCGGAGAAGCTTGCTTTCTCAAAGTCCGTGTATGGGCGCGTCTCTAGCGACTTTCGTCCAAGATGCGCGGACGAATGCCTATCTGTGCTCCAGAGGACTGAAGAGAAGCAAAAGAAGCACGGGAGTATAGACCAGCTGGTTGAGTATATGCTGTAACATGACCTGCGGCTGCTGGTAGCGGACAAGGATGGAGTGTTCGTCGTCATGCCAACCGGCACGTTCAAGGAAAAGGCAAGTGCAGCGGTACACAAGAATTTTAAAGAAGTACAGTTCAGAGCGAACGCAGTAAAGAAGCAGGCAGTGACTATTCCTCAGAGCAACAACCTTCTACGCCTAGCGTCTTCAGTGAAGGCAGCCTCGGCAACCCATCTGGAAGCCTTCTTGAGCGTAAAGACGCATAAGGAATGTATGCCCTTCCGTTGCATTGTTTCGGAGAAGAAATCGTGGCAGGATACCGTCGCTAAGTATTTACAGACAAATTTGGGATCTCTGAAGGTAGATGACCCATACAGTATCAAGAACTCAGAAGCCGTGGTCAAGTATCTGATGGATGACAACCCGGGACAGTGCCATTTCTTCAGCATCGATGTAGAGGACCTCTATTATTCGATGCCGCACAATAAGTTGATGAGGGCCGTCCATTCATGCATTACTGGTGACAATGATGAAAAGGTGTTCATTGAAAGGTGTGGAGTGTCCATTGAGACCTTCCTAGAAATTCTGTCATTTTATTTGAAGTCTACGGTAATTGGGTTTGGTGACCGTTTTTTCGTGCAGCGCGCAGGGGTGTGCATTGGTTCTAGGGTAGCTCCCGCTCTTAGTAGTATGTTCTTAGGCAGTGTTAACAAGAAGGTATTTCTGAATTCAGCTGGCCTGTTTCGGAAGGCTTTTCGTTACGTTGACAACTACTTAATCATTCTGGACAACTGTGACAGCTCCGTACGCAGGATAATAGACATAGTAAAATTGTTTAAGGATAGTGGTATGGGCCTCAAGTTCACGCACGAGGTTCCAAATGAAGGAGAGTTGCAGTTCCTAGACCTTCGATTGATTAAAAACCCGGACCATGTTTGCTGGAGTTACCGTCCGCGTTCCGCGAAAGGCCTGTTAAATTATGCGTCAGCACACTCGAAGCTCATCAAGGATGGGATCACGGTCTCGTGTTTAAAGTCGGCTGCATCAAAGTCTTGTCACCATCGCATCAAGGAAAGCATCGAGTATCAGGTGGAAAGACTGAGTGATAGTGGTTATCCAGGTCACGTGATCGGCAGAGCCAGCGAGAAAGTTATTCGCTGGGTGAAAGGCCAGGAAAAGAACGACACAAAAGAAGAGCACAGCAAACCCGTTGTAGTACCGTACGTTCATCGCCTTTCACACGGGATTAAGAAAGTTGCCAGCAGGTATAGAATCCCTGTCATGTTTTCGGCTCCCAAAAAACTTTCGACGTTATGCCCTGCGATTGCAGCTAGGGTGGAGCAGAGTGCAAAGAAAAGAAAAAGAGGTTGTGCTGTCAAACATTTATCACCCTACGTCGCTTGCAAAGTGGGCATAGTGTACAAATTCCCTTTGTCGTGCGGAAAGGTGTATATAGGCCAGAGTGGTCGATGTTTGAATGTGCGGCTGATGAAGCATGCTGGAGCTTTGGAAAGAGGTGACACTTCAAATAGTATGGTTATCCATTGTCGTGACTGCAGCAAGCGCAAGAAGAAATGTTCTCCCATTTTTTCCAAAACGTGTGTTCTTTTTCGTCACCGAGATCGTGTAACGCGGGAGATTGTTGAAGCCTATCATATCGCGGAAACGGGGCATACATGTGTCAGTGACCCTTCAGTTGGATTGTCTGAAGGAGAGATAAGTTATTTGAAAGAGCGATTGAAATCCGTGTGTTAATCTCTTCCTGTACTTCGGTCGGCAAGTGGCGTGCGATTACTTTGGGTTGTTTTGGTTTTTGTTGTATACATAGAAGCCTCTGAATAAAAATTCTTGTAGTTGCGAGTAGCGCTGTTGCCCCTCTGTGTCGTCGTTTGATAGCGCCAGGTTTTTTCATAATGAACGTGTACCAACTAGCTCAACTTTCTGCCCTGTTGCAATCATCACATCACTTGCTCAGGCGCGAGCGAGGACCGATGCCAGGGTTATCGTATCACTGGAGGGGGCCGATAACTAAGGCACGAGGAATACAAGCCATGCCTGCATTGGAAAGGGGAAACGTTTGAGTGTCTGGTCGAAAGTGCTGTTCCCGTGTCCACTGAAGCGGCAGGAGCTGAGCTGACGTCTTATATACTTCATGCAAGAGGATGCCGCTGTCGATCCGGGAGGTTGCTTGAAGGTGATTTCGAGCAGTCCAGCCGCACACAGGAGGGTCCTGAAAGCAGGGAGCGAAGCAATCATCCCAACACTTGCGCAGGCGCCAGCGAGGTCCGATGCCAGGGGTATCGCATCGCAGGAGGGGGCCGATAACTAAGTCACGAGGAATACAAGCCATGCCTGCATTGCAAAGGGGAGTCGTTGGAGCGTCTAGGCGAAAGAGGTGTTCCTGTGTTCACTCAAGCGGGCAGGAACTGAGCTGACTTCTTAAATACTTCATGGAAGAGGATGCCGCTGTCGATCCGGAAGGTTGCTTGAAGGTGATTTCGAGAAGTCCAGCCGCACACAGGAGGTGCTTGTAGGCGGGGAGCGAAGCAATCATCCCATCTCTCACGGAGGCGCGACCGAGGTCCGATGCCAGGGGTATCGCATCTCTGGATGGGGCCGATAACTAAGGCACGAGGAATACAAGCCATGCCTGCATTGGAAAGGGGAAACATTTGAGTGTCTGGTCGAAAGAGCTGTTCCTGTGTTCACTCAAGCGGCCGGAGCTGAGCTGACTTCTTAAATACATCATTCAAGAGGATGCCGCTGTCGATCCGGGAGGTTGCTTGAAGGTGAGTTCGAGCCCAGCCGGACAGAGTAGCAGCTTGAAGGCTGGGAGCGAAAGAATTATCCCATCACTTGCGCAGGAGCGAGCGAGGTTCGATGCCAGGGGTATCGCATCGCGGGAGGGGGCCGATAACTAAGGCACGAGGAATACAAGCCATGCCTGCATTGAAAAGGGGAATCGTTGGAGCGTCTGGTCGAAAGAGCTGTTCCTGTGTCCACTGAAACGGTAGGAGCTGAGCTGGCTTCTTAAATACTTCATTGTAGAGGATGCCGCTCTCGATCCGGGAGGTTGCTTGAAGGTGATTTCGAGCAGTCCAGCCGCACACAGGAGGGTCCTGAAGGCAGGGAGCGAAGCAATGATCCCAACACTTGTGCAGGCGCGAGCGATTTCCGATGCCAGGGGTGACGAATCCAGGGGTGTTGCATCGCAGTAGGAGGCCGATAAGTAAGGCATGAGGAATACATGCCATGCCTGCATTGGAGAGGTTATACGTTCGAGCGTCTGGTCGAAAGAGCTGTTCCTGTGTCCACTGAAGCGGTAGGACCTGAGCTGGCTTCTTAAATACTTCAACGAAGATGATGCCGCTTTCGATCCCGGAGGATGCTTGAAGGTGAGTTCAAGCAGTCCAGCCGCACACAGGAGGGGCTTGAACGCAGGGAGCGAAGCAATCATCCCATCACTTGCGCAGGAGCGAGCAAAGTTCGATGCCAGGGGTATCGCATCGCGGGAGGGGGCCGATAACTAAGGCACGAGGAATACAAGCCATGCCTGCATTGCAAAGGGGAATCATTGGAGCATCTGGTCGAAAGAGCTGTTCCTGTGTCCACAGAAGCGGTAGGAGCTGAGCAATCTTCTTAAATACTTCATTTAAAGATGATGCCGCTGTCGATCCGGGAGGCTGCTTGAAGGTGATTCGAGCAGTCCAGCCGCACACAAGTGGGGCTTGAATGCAGGGAGCGAAGCAATCATCCCATTACTTGCGCAGGCGCCAGCGAGGTCCGATGCCAGGGGTATCGCATCGCAGGAGGGGGCCGATAACTAAGGCACGAGGAATAAAAGCCATGCCTGCATTGCAAAGGGGAATCGTTGGAGCAGCTGGTCGAAAGAGCTGTTCCTGTGTCCACTGAAGCGGCAGGAGCTGAGCTGAATTCTTAAATACTTCATGGAAGAGGATGCCGCTGTCGATCCGGGAGGTTGCTTGAAGGTGATTTCGAGCAGTCCAGCCGCACACAGGAGGAGCTTGAAGGCAGGGAGCGAAGCAATCGTCCCATCAGTTGCGCAGGCGCGAGCGAGGTCCGATGCCAGGGTTATCGCATCACTGGAGGGGGCCGATAACTACGGCACGAGGAAAATAAGCCATGCCTGCATTGGAAAGGGGAAACGTTTGAGTGTCTGGTCGAGAGAGCTGTTCCTATGTTCACTCAGGTGGCAGGAGCTGAGCTGACTTCTTAAATACTTCATTGAAGAGGATGCCGCTGTCGATCCGGGAGGTTGCTTGAAGGTGAGTTCGAGCCCAGCCGGACACAGTAGGAGGTTGAAGGCTGGGAGCGAAAGAATCATCCCATCACTTGCGCAGGCGTGAGCGAGGTCTGATACCAGGGGTGACGAAGCCAGGGGTATGGCATCGCAGGAGGGATCCGATAACTAAGGCACGAGGAATACAAGCCATGAATGCATTGGAAAGGGGAAACGTTTGAGTGTCTAGTCGAAAGAGCTTTTCCTGTGTTCACTCAAGCGGCAGGAGCTGAGCTGACTTCTTAAATACTTCATGGAAGAGGATGCCGCTGTCGATCCGGGAGGTTACTTGAAGGTGATTCGAGCAGTCCAGCCGCACACAAGAGGGGCTTGAAGGCAGGGAGCGAAGCAATCATTAAATCACTTGCGCAGGTGCGAACGAGGTCCAATGCCAGGGGTGACGAAGCCAGGGGTATCGCATCGCTGAAGGGGGCCGATAACTAAGCCACGAGGAGTACAAGCCATGCCTGCATTGCAAAGGGGAATCGTGGGAGCATCTGGTCGAAAGAGCTGTTCCTGTGTCCAATGAAGCGGTAGGAGCTGAGCTATCTTCTTAAATACTTCATTTGAAGCTGATGCCGTTGTCGATCCGGGAGGCTGCTTGAAGGTGATTCGAGCAGTCCAGCCGCACACAAGAGGGGCTTGAATGCAGGGAGCGAAGCAATCATCCCATCACTTGCGCAGGCGCGAGCGAGGTCTGATGCCAGGGGTATCGCATCGGTGAAGGGGGGTGATAACTAATGCACGAAGAATACAAGCCACGATTGCATTGGAAAGGGGAAACATTTGAGTGCCTAGTCGAAAGAGCTGTTCCTGTGTTCACTCAAGCGGCAGGAGCTGAGCTGACTTCTTAAATACTTCATGGAAGAGGATGCCGCTGTCGATCGGGGAGGTTGCCTGAAGGTGATTTCGAGCAGTCCAGCCGCACTCAGGAGGGGCTTGAAGGCAGGGAGCGAAGCAATCACCCCATCACTTGCACAGGCGCGAGCGAGGTGCGATGCCAGGTGTATCGCATCGCTGAAGGGGCCGATAACTAAGGCACGAGGAATACAAGCCATGATTGCATTGGAAAGGGGAAACGTTTGAGTGTCTGGTTGAAAGAGCTGTGCCCGTGTCCACTGAAGCGGCAGGAGCTGAGCTGACTTCTTAAATACTTCATGGAAGAGGATGCCGCCGTCGATCCGAAAGGTTGCTTGAAGGTGATTTCGAGCAGTACAGCCGCACACAGGAGGGGCTTGAAGGCACGGTGCGAAGCAGTCATCCCAACACATGCGCAGGCGCCTGCGAGGTCCGATGCCAGGGGTATCGCATCGCAGGAGCGAGCCGATAACTAAGTCACGAGGAATACAAGCCATGCCTGCATTGCAAAGGGGAATCCTTGGAGCGTCTGGTCGAAAAAGCTGTTCCTGTGTCCACTGAAGCGGTAGGAGCTGAGCTGGCTTCTTAAATACTTCATTTGAAGAGGATGCCGCTGTCGATCCGGGAGGCTGCTTGAAGGTGATTCGAGCAGTCCAGCCGCACGCAGGAGGGGCTTGAAGGCAGGGAGCGAAGCAATCCTCCCATCACTTGCACAAACGCGAGCGAGGTGCGATGCCAGGGGTATCGCATCGCTGAAGGGGGCCGATAACTAAGGCACGAGGAATACAAGCCATGATTGCATTGGAAAGGGGAAACATTTGAGTGCCTAGTCGAAAGAGCTGTTCCTGTGTTCACTCAAGCGGCAGGAGCTGAGCTGACTTCTTAAATACTTCATGGAAGAGGATGCCGCTGTCGATCCGGGAGGCTGCTTGAAGGTGATTCGAGCAGTACAGCCGCACACAGGAGGGGCTTGAAGGCCGGGAGCGAAGCAATCATCCCATCACTGCGCAGGCGCGAGCGAGGTCCGATGCCAGGGCTATCGCATCACTGGAGGGGGCCGATAACTAAGGCACGAGGAATACAAGCCATGATTGCATTGGAAAGGGGAAACGTTTGAGTGTGTGGTCGAAGGAGCTGTTCCCGTGTCCACTGAAGCGGCAGGAGCTGAGCTGACTTCTTAAATACTTCATGGAAGAGGATGCCGCTGTCGATCCGGGAGGTTGCTTGAAGGTGATTTCGGGCAGTCCAGCAGCACACAGGAGGGGCTTGAAGGCAGGGTGCGAAGAAATCATCCCATCAATTGCGTAGCCGCGAGCAAGGTCCGATGCCTGGGGTATCGCATCGCTGAAGGGGGCCGATAACTAAGGCACGAGGAATACAAGGCATGATAGCATTGGAAAGGGGAAACGTTTGAGTGTCTGGTCGAAAGAGCTGTTCCCGTGTCCACTGAAGCGGGAGGAGTTGCGCTGACTTCTTAAATAATTCATAAAAGAGGATGCCGCTGTCGATCCGGGAGGTTGCTTGAAGGTGATTTCGAGCAGTCCAGCCGCACACAGGAGGGGCTTTAAGGCAGGGAGCGAAGCAATCATCCCATCTCTTACGCAGGCGCGACCGAGGTCGGATGCCAGGGGAATCGCATCTCAGGATGGGGCCGATAACTAAGGCACGAGGAATACAAGCCATGCCTGCATTGGAAAGGGGAAACGTTTGAGTGTCTGGTCGAAAGACCTGTTCCTGTGTTCACTCAAGCGGCCGGAGCTGAGCTGACTTCTTAAATACTTCAACGAAGATTATGCCGCTTTCGATCCGGGAGGTTGCTTAAAGGTGAGGTCGAGCCCAGCCGGACAGAGTAGGAGCTTGAAGGCTGGGAGCGAAAGAATCATCCCATCACTTGCGCAGGTGCGAGCGAGGTTTGATGCCAAGGGTATCGCATCGCGGGAGGAGGCCTATAACTAAGGCACGAGGAATACAAGCCATGCCTGCATTGCAAAGCGGAATCGTTGGAGCGTCTTGTCGAAAGAGCTGTTCCTGTGTCCACTGAAGCGGTAGGAGCCGAGCTGGCTTCTTAAATACTTCATTTGAAGAGGATGCCGCTGTCGATCCGGGAGATTGCTTGAAGGTGATTTCGGGCAGTCCAGCCGCACACAGGAGGGACTTGAAGGCAGGGAGCGAAGAAATCATCCCATCACTTGCGTAGGCGCGAGCGAGGTTCGATGCCAGGGGTGTCGCATCGCTCAAGGGGGCCGATAGCTAAGGCACGAGGAATACAAGCCATGATTGCATTGGAAAGGGGAAACGTCTGAGTGCCTAGTCGAAAGACCTGTTCCTGTGTTCACTCAAGCGGCAGGAGCTGAGCTCACTTCTTAAATACTTCATGGAAGAGGATGCCGCTGTTGATCCGGGAGGTTGCTTGAAGGTGCTTTCGAGCAGTCCAGCCGCACACATGAGGGGCTTGAACGCAGGGAGCGAAGCAATCATCCCATCACTTGCGCAGGAGCGAGCGAGGTTCTATGCCAGGGGTATCGCATCGCGGGAGGGGGCCGATAACTCAGGCACGAGGAATACAAGCCATGCCTGCAATGTAAAGGTGAAACGGTTGAGTGTCTGGTCGCAAGAGCTGTTCCCGTGTCCATTGAAGACGTAGGAGCTGAGCTGGCTTCTTAAATACTTCATTGGAGAGGATGCCGCTGTCGAGCCGGGAGGGTTGTTTGAAGGTGATTTCGAGCAGTCCAGCCGCTCACAGGAGGGTCCTGAAGGCAGGGAGCGAAGCAATCATCCCAACACTTGCACATGCGCGAGCGAGGTCCGATGCCAGGGGTGACGAATCCAGGAGTGTCGCATCGCAATAGGAGGCCGAGAAGTAAAGCATGAGGAATACATGTCATGCCTGCATTGGAGAGGTTAAACGTTTGTGTGTGTGGTCGAAAGAGCTGTTCCCGTGTCTACTGAAGCGGTAGGAGCTGAGCTGACGTCTTAAATACTTCATGGAAGAGGATGCCGCTGTCGATCCAGGAGGTTGCTTGAAGGTGATTTCGAGCAGTCCAGCCGCACACAGGAGGGGCTTGAAGGCAGGTAGCGAAGCAATCATCCCATCACTTGCTCAGGCGCGAGCGAGGCCCGATGCCAGGGTTAGCGCATCACTGGAGGGGGCCGATAACTAAGGCACGAGGAATACAAGCCATGCCTGCATTGGAAAGAGGAAACGTTTGAGAGTCTGGTCGAAAGAGCTGTTCCCGTGTCCACTGAAGCGGCAGGAGCTAAGCCGAGTTCTTAAATACTTCATGGAAGGGGATGCCGCTGTCGATCCGGGAGGCTGCTTGAACGTGATTTCGAGCAGTCCAGCCGCACACAGGAGGGGCTTGAAGGCAGGGAGCGAAGCAATCATCCAATCACTTGCGAGGGCGCGAGCGAGGTCCGATGCCAGGGGTATCGCATCTCTGGAGGGGGCCGATAACTAAGGCACGAGGAATACAAGCCATGCCTGCATTGGAAAGGGGAAACGTTTGAGTGTCTAGTCGAAAGTGCTGTTCCTCTGTTCACTCAAACGGAAGGAGTTGAGCTGATTTCTTAAATACTTCATGGAAGAGGATGCCGCTGACGATCCGGGAGGTTGCTTGAAGGTGATTTCGAGCAGTCCAGCCGCACACAGGAGGGTCCTGAAGGCAGGGAGCGAAGCGATCATCCCAACACTTGCGCAAGCGCGAGGGAGGTCCGAAGCCAGGGGTGTCCCATCGCAGTAGAGGGCCGATAAGTAAGGCATGAGGAATACATGCCATGCCTGCATTGGAGAGGTTAAACGTTTGAGCGTCTGGTCGAAAGAGCCGTTCCTGTGTCCACTGAAGCGGTAGGACCTGAGCTGGCTTCTTCAATACTTCAACGAAGATGATGCCGCTTTCGATCCGGGAGGTTGCTTGAAGGTGAGTTCAAGCAGTCCAGCCGCACACAGGAGGGCTTGAACGCAGGCAGCGAAGCAATCATCCCATCACTTGCGCAGGAGCGAGCGAGGTTCGATGCCAGGGGTATCGCATCGCGGGAGGGGGCCGATAACTAAGGAACGAGGAATACAAGCCGTGCCTTCATTGCAAAGGGGAATCGTTTGAGTGTGTGGTCGAAGCAGCTGTTCCCCTGTCCACTGAAGCGGCAGGAGTTGAGCTGACTTCTTAAATACTTCATGGAAGAGGATGCCGCTGTCGATCCGGGAGGTTGCTTGATGGTGATTTCGAGCAGTCCAGCCGCACACAGGAGGGTCCTGAAGGCAGGGAGCGAAGCAATCATCCCAACACTTGCGCAGGCGCGAGCTAGGTCCGATGCCAGGGGTATCGCATCGCGGGTGGGGGCCGATAACTCAGGCACGAAGAATACAAGCCTTGCCTGCATTGGAGAGGTTAAACGTTTGAGCGTCTGGTCGAAAGTGCTGTTCCTGTGTTCACTCAAGCGGCAGGAGCTGAGCTGACTTCCTAAATACTTCATGGAAGAGGAGGCCGCTGTCGATCCGGGAGGTTGCTTGAAGGTGATTTCTAGCAGTCCAGCCGCACACAGGAGGGGCTTGAAGGCAGGGAGCGGAGCAATCATCCCATCGCTTGCACAGGCGCGAGCGAGGTCCGATGCAAGGGGTATCGCATCGCTGAAGGGGGCCGATAACTAAGGCACGAGGAATACAAGCCATGATTGCATTGAAAAGGGGAAACGCTTGAGTCTGGTTGAAAGAGCTGTTCCCGAGTCCACTGAAGCGGCAGGAGCTGAGCTGACTACTTAAATACTTCATGGAAGAGGATGCCGCTGTCGATCCGGGAGGTTGCTTGATGGTGATTTCGAGCAGTTCAGCCGCACACAGGAGGGTCCTGAAGGCAGGGAGCGAAGCAATCATCCCAACACTTGCGCAGGCGCGAGCTAGGTCCGATGCCAGGGGTATCGCATCGCGGGTGGGGGCCGATAACTCAGGCACGAAGAATACAAGCCATGCCTGCATTGTAAAGGTGAAACGGTTGAGTGTCAGGTCGGAAGAGCTCTTCCGGTGCCCATTGAAGCCCTAGGAGCTGAGCTGGCTTCTTAAGTTCTTCTTTGGAGAGGATACCGCTGTCGATCCGGGAGGTTGCTTGAAGGTGATTTCTAGCAGTCCAGCCGCACACAGGAGGGGCTTGAAGGCAGGGAGCGGAGCTATCATCCCATCGCTTGCACAGGCGCGAGCGAGGTCCGATGCAAGGGGTATCGCATCGCTGAAGGGGGCCGATAACTAAGGCACGAGGAATACAAGCCATGATTGCATTGAAAAGGGGAAACGCTTGAGTCTGGTTGAAAGAGCTGTTCCCGAGTCCACTGAAGCGGCAGGAGCTGAGCGGACTACTTAAATACTTCATGGAAGAGGATGCCGCTGTCGATCCGGGAGGTTGCTTGATGGTGATTTCGAGCAGTCCAGCCGCACACAGGAGGGTCCTGAAGGCAGGGAGCGAAGCAATCATCCCAACACTTGCGCAGGCGCGAGCTAGGTCCGATGCCAGGGGTATCGCATCGCGGGTGGGGGCCGATAACTCAGGCACGAAGAATACAAGCCTTGCCTGCATTGGAGAGGTTAAACGTTTGAGCGTCTGGTTGAAAGAGCTGTTCCTGTGTCCACTGAAGCGGTAGGACCTGAGCTGGCTTCTTAAATACTTCAACGAAGATGATGCCGCTTTCGATCCGGGAGGTTGCTTGAAGGTGAGTTCAAGCAGTCCAGCCGCACACAGGAGGGGCTTGAACGCAGGGAGCGAAGCAATCATCCCATCACTTGCGCAGGAGCGAGCGAGGTTCGATGCCAGGGGTATCGCATCGCGGGAGGGGGCCGATAACTAAGGAACAAGGAATACAAGCCATGCCTACATTGCAAAGGGGAATCGTTTGAGTGTGTGGCCGAAGCAGCTGTTCCCCTGTCCACTGAAGCGGCAGGAGTTGAGCTGACTTCTTAAATACTTCATAGAAGAGGATGCCGCTGTCGATCCGGGAGGTTGTTTGAAGTTGATTTCGACCAGTTCAGGCGCACACAGGAGGGGCTCGAAGTCAGGGAGGGAAGCAATCATCCCATCACTTACGCAGGCGCGACCGAGGTCCGATGCCAGGGGTATCGCATCGCTGGAGGGGGCCGATAACTAAGGCACAAGGAATATAAGCCATGCCTGCATTGGAAAGGGGAAACGTTTGAGTGTCTGGTCGAAAGAGCTGTTCCTGTATTCACTCAAGCAGCAGGAGCTGAGCTGACTTCTTAAATACTTCAATGAAGAGGATGCCGCTGTCGATCCGGGAGGTTGCTTGAAGGTGAGTTCAAGCAGTCCAGCCGCACACAGGAGGGGCTTCAATGCAGGGAGCGAAGCAATCATCCCATCACTTGCGCAGGAGAGAGCGAGGTTCGATGCCAGGGGTATCGCATTGCTGAAGGGGGCCGATAACTAAGGCACGAGGAGTACAAGCCATGATTGCATTGGAAAGGGGAAACGTTTGAGTGTCTAGTCGAAAGTGCTGTTCCTCTGTTCACTCAAACGGCAGGAGCTGAGCTGATTTCTTAAATACTTCATGGAAGAGGATGCCGCTGTCGATCCGGGAGGTTGCTTGAAGGTGATTTCGAGCAGTCCAGACGCACACAGGAGGGGCTTGAAGGCAGCGAGTGAAGCAATCATCCCATCACTTGCACTGGCGCGAGCGAGGTCCGATGCCAGGGGTATCGCATCACTGGATAGGGCCGGTAACTAAGGCACGAGGAATACAAGCCATGCCTGCATTGGAAAGGGGAAACGTTTGAGTGTCTGGTCGAAAGAGCGGTTCCTGTGTTCACTCAAGCGGCAGGAGCTGAGCTGACTTCTTAAATACTTCATGGAAGAGGAGGCCGCTGTCGATCCGGGAGGTTGCTTGAAGGTGATTTCTAGCAGTCCAGCCGCACACAGGAGGGGCTTGAAGGCAGGGAGCTGAGCAATCATCCCATCGCTTGCACAGGCGCGAGCGAGGTCCGATGCAAGGGGCATCGCATCGCTGAAGGGGGCCGATAACTAAGGCACGAGGAATACAAGCCATGATTGCATTGAAAAGGGGAAACGCTTGAGTCTGGTTGAAAGAGCTGTTCCCGAGTCCACTGAAGCGGCAGGAGCTGAGCTGACTACTTAAATACTTCATGGAAGAGGATGCCGCTGTCGATCCGGGAGGTTGCTTGATGGTGATTTCGAGCAGTACAGCTGCACACAGGAGGGGCTTGAAGGCAGGGAGCGAAGCAATCATCCCATCACCTGCGCGGGCGCGAGCGAAGTCCGATGCCAGGGTTATCGCGTCACTGGATGGGGCCGATAACTAAGGCAAGAGGAATACAAGCCATGCCTGCATTGGAAAGGGGAAACGTTTGAGTGTCTGGTCGAAAGAGCTGTTCCCTTGTCCTCTGAAGCGGCAGGAGCTGAGCTGACTTATTAAATACTTCATGCAAGAGGATGCCGCTGTCGATCCGGGAGGTTGCTTGATGGTGATTTCGAGCAGTCCAGCCGCACACAGGAGGGGCTTGAAGACAGGGAGCGAAGCAATCATCCCATCACTTATGCAGGCGCGACCGAGGTCCGATGCCAGGGGTATCGCTTCGCTGGAGGGGGCCGATAACTAAGGCACGAGGAATATAAGCCATGCCTGCATTGGAAAGAGGAAACGTTTGAGTGTCTGGTTGAAAGAGCTGTTCCTGTGTTCACTCAAGCGGCAGGAGCTGAGCTGACTTCTTAAATACTTCATGGAAGAGGATGCCGCTGTCGATCCGGGAGGTTGCTTGAAGGTGATTTCGAGCAGTCCAGCCGCACACAGGAGGGGCTTGAAGGCAGAGAGTGAAGCAATCATCCCATCGCTTGCACAGGCGCGAGCGAGGTCCGATGCCAGGGGTATCGCATCACTGAAGGGGGCCGATAACTAAGGCACGAGGAATACAAGCCATGATTGCATTGGAAAGGGGAAACGTTTGAGTGTCTGGTCGAAAGAGCTGTTCCCGTGTCCACTGAAGCGGCAGGAGCTGAGCTGACTTCTTAAATACTTCATGGAAGAGGATGCCGCTGTCGATCCGGGAGGTTGCTTGAAGGTGATTTCGGGCAGTCCAGCCGCACACAGGAGGGGCTTGAAGGCAGGGTGCGAAGAAATCATCCCATCAATTGCGTAGCCGCGAGCAAGGTCCGATGCCAGGGGTATCGCATCGCTGAAGGCGGCCGATAACTAAGCCACGAGGAATACAAGCCATGATAGCATTGGAAAGGGGAAACGTTTGAGTGTCTGGTCGAAAGAGCTGTTCCCGTGTCCACTGAAGCGGCAGGAGCTGAGCTGACTTCTTAAATACTTCATGGAAGAGGATGCCGCTGTCGATCCGGGAGGTTGCTTGAAGGTGATTTCGGGCAGTCCAGCCGCACACATGAGGGGCTTGAAGGCAGGGAGCGAAGCAATCATTCCATCACTTGCGCAGGCGCGAACGAGGTCCGATGCCAGGGATGACGAAGCCGGGGGAATCGCATCACTGAAGGGGGCCGATAACTAAGGCATGATTGCATTGGAAAGGGGAAACGTTTCAGTGTCTAGTCTAAAGTGCTGTTCCTGTGTCCACTCAAGCGGCAGGAGCTGAGCTGACTTCTTAAATGCTTCATGGAAGAGGATGCCGCTGTCGATCCGGGAGTTTGCTTGAAGGTGATTTCGGGCAGTCCAGCCGCACACAGGAGGGGCTTGAAGGCAGGGAGCGAAACAATCACCCCATCACTTGCACAGGCGCGAGCGAGGTGCAATGCCAGGGGTATCGCATCGCTGAAGGGGGCCGATAACTAAGGCACGAGGAATACAAGAGGAATACAGGCACGGCGGACCGCGAGCGACCATGTGGCCTAACATACCATTCTTCTGCCTTGTACAGGTCCTTGCTTTTGGTCTCGTCGGAACAACAAAGCAAATCAACCAAGTTGACGGGCAGATCGACCTTCCAAACCTGCCAGATGCAGTTGCTGATCCCCGATCTGCGGCTGCGTCAAGATTATCAAGGGACCGAAGCTCTCTTCTTCCTTTGGCGATATCTTTACGGTTCCGGGATGCACCGACAGCGCCACCATCACGACACGTGACCTCATCGCTTTGGAATATAAAAGAGCAACTTCAAGCCTTCGACTTCAGTGGGCACGGCGGACCGCGAGCGACCATGTGGCCTAACAGACCATTCTTCTGCCTTGTACAGGTCCTTGCTTTTGGTCTCGTCGGAACAACAAAGCAAATCAACCAAGTTGACGGGCAGATCGACCTTCCAAACCTGCCAGATGCAGTTGCTGATCCCCGATCTGCGGCTGCGTCAAGATTATCAAGGGACCGAAGCTCTCTTCTTCCTTTGGCGATATCTTTACTGTTCCGTGATGCACCGACAGCGCCACCATCACGACACGTGACCTCATCGCTTTGGAATATAAAAGAGCAACTTGAAGCCTTCGACTTCAGTGGGCACGGCGGACCGCGAGCGACCATGTGGCCTAACAGACCATTCTTCTGCCTTGTACAGGTCCTTGCTTTTGGTCTCGTCGGAACAACAAAGCAAATCAACCAAGTTGACGGGCAGATCGACCTTCCAAACCTGCCAGATGCAGTTGCTGATCCCCGATCTGCGGCTGCGTCAAGATTATCAAGGGACCGAAGCTCTCTTCTTCCTTTGGCGATATCTTTACTGTTCCGTGATGCACCGACAGCGCCACCATCACGACACGTCACCTCATCGCTTTGGAATATAAAAGAGCAACTTCAAGCCTTCGACTTCAGTGGGCACGGCGGACCGCGAGCGACCATGTGGCCTAACAGACCATTCTTCTGCCTTGTACAGGTTAGTGCTTACTACAGCTCTGTTAAAAGCGACAACCGTTGTCTTTTGGTCTTGCCGTGCCCACAGCAAGCTGTATTAATGGCGTATGACGTGTACTGCGTATGCTTGCTCCTCTTGAGCGGAGATATCGAGTTGAATCCCGGACCTGACACGGAAGGTTCCAGCACAAATGAACTGCTTGAAAAACTAACTGCTTTTGGGACAGAATAAATTAATTGAGGATGTTGCAGCACTTCGTATACAACAAACTAGCATGGAAACACGTCTGACGGACTGGGAGACTCGATTTACAGAAATGGAGAAACAAGCCGCGCGCGTGGAAGCACTTGAAAGCACGGTTAAAGCCTTAGAAGCGAAAATTACGGATTTGGAGGATAAAAGTAGACGCTCGAATTTACTGGTTTTTGGGGTATCAGAGGAACCAGAAGAGATAGAGGCTGTACTGCGTCGTAAAATTCTAACTGATATATTTTCTACCAAGTTACAAATCACGTGCAAGTCTGTAGCCCGAATACATCGGATCGGCAAGAGCGAGAAAACGCGGCCAGTAATTTTATATTTTCAAGATTATGAAGAAATGAAAAGTGTCATGCAAAATGCTTTCAAACTCAAAGGTTCTAATACTTCTGTTCAAAACGATTACTCACGAAACACGCTCAGGAAGCGTAACCTTTTGTGGGACAGTACTTCAGAGGAAAGGGAGCACAAAAGAAAAGTTCAACTAATCAACGAGAAACTTCGAGTCGACAACGACCTTTACATTTGGGATGACGCTAAAAACTGTAGGAAAAAAATTGGTAAATATAACAGTGCTAAACAAGACTGACTTCTCCGGAATGATACGAAAGATATGCGCATATTAAATATAAATGCACGCAGCATTGTTAACAAAAGTGATCAGTTAGAGGCTATTATCTTAGGTTACAACCCGCACATCGTTGTTTTGACCGAAACTTGGCTACACAGTGGCATAGTTGATGAAGACGTCTTTCCACCATCTTACAGTGTTTTCCGTCGTGACAGATCAACGAGGGGAGGCGGGGTGGCTGTGCTGGTAAAGCAAAACTTCTCAGCAACTCTCTTGTGTCAGGCTGATAGCATTGAAACTATTAGCCTAAAGATTTCTTACTACGAACATTCATTCTTGCTATTTGCCGTTTATCGAGCGCCTGGCTCACCACCTCAATTCCTGTGTGATTTGCGTGAGCATGTCAGTTCATTCGTACATAAAAATTTTTTTAGTGGGGGACTTTTCTCTTCCAGGAGTTAACTGGGAACATTGTTCTTCTAGTGGCGAATTTAGCACTCATGGTAATTATATGCGTGAAATAATCTTATGCCACAATTTGCACCAAGTTGTCAACTTACCAACGCGAGTGCATGGTTCTTCATCATCAATGCTTGATCTTGTCTTCGTGAGCAAAACAATCGAGAATTTTTCAGTATCAATTGAACATGGAATGTCTGATCATAGGATGGTGTACTATTCGTGTCATTTAAAAAAATGTAAGGCTAAGAAGGCAAAAACTGTACAAGTGAAGGACTTCACACGTGCCAGAGACGAAAGCGTGTTAGATTACCTCGATTTACACCTAAGCAACTTTCACGGAAGCAATGTAGTAGAACTTTGGGACAAGTTCAAAAAATCTGCACTTATTGCATCGAAAATTTCGTTCCAACGAAAACAAAGAAAACAGGAAATGAAAACCCTTGGATAACGCGTGAAGTCATTCACTTGAAAACAAAAATAAAACGCTTAAGACGACGGAATGCCTCACCAACTACAGTACAGAACTTACAAGCTACGCTGAGCTCGTCAATTGGGCATGCCAAACGGCATTATTTCAATAACACTTTGCCGCACTTTATTCGTACGGCTCCAGAAAAATTCTGGAAATTTCTGAGCAAAAAGAACAAGGCAGTGGATCAAATAATTAAAGATGGCATTCCCGTTGTCGAAAAGCAAAGTATCGCCGAACACTTTAATGCATTCTTCCACAGTGTGTTTATTAACTCAGAAGAGCTTACACTTCCCTTTTCACCTTTATCAAATGTATCTCCTGAATTTGTATCCGCTCAAGGCGTGCTTTCTATGATCCTTAATCTAAAAACAAAATCTACAACAGGACCGGATAACATACCGAATGTTTTTCTGCGCGGATACGCAGATATGCTGTCACACTTTCTGGTAATAATTTTCGGTGCGTCACTGTCCACTGCAGCCCTTCCCCCTGACTGGCGAACGGCACGTGTAGTACCAGTGCCTAAGAAGGGAGACCCCACAATGATTACTAACTACCGACCAATTTCGTTAACATCATCTTGTTGTAAGATGCTTGAACACGTCATAGCCAACTTCATCAGAGATTTTCTGGAGGATAACAATATACTTTCACCTGCGCAGCATGGTTTTCGTAAAGGATTTTCTACGGTGACACAATTAACAACGGTAATCCATTCCCTTGCTAGAATTTTAGACAAATCCGGCCAGGTGGACGTTATTTTTTTAGACTTCAGGAAAGCCTTTGACCTTGTTTCACACTCTAAGCTTATTGAAAAACTTAAAATCATTAACCTTCCTCCTTTCATTATTAACTGGGTTGCTGCGTATGTCACTGATCGTAGACAGTTTGTTAATATTGATACTTACTACTCCCATGAACTTCCAGTTACTTCCGGCGTCCCTCAGGGCAGCGTGCTAGGACCATTGTTGTTTTTAATATATATTAATGACATTGTGAGCGTTATTACTGAACCCGTCCAAATACGATTGTTTGCAGACGACTGCGTGCTGTTCAGGGAAGTGTCAAGCGAGGATGACCAGATAACTCTTAATAATAATCTACAAAATATTCTTTCCTGGTGTCATTGTTGGGATATGCAATTGAACGCTGACAAAACAGTGTATATGAAAATAACCAAGAAACTTAATAACCTTTCTTTTCCCTATGCCCTCGGGACAGAACCACTAACCGAAGTCAGCGAGTATAAATATCTTGGCGTCACACTAACAAACAGCCTAAACTGGAACACTCACATAACTAACGTATGTGACACAGCTTTTTGGAAACTTTGCCTTCTCCGTCATAAATTGAAGCATGTCCCCGCCGAAACTAAACTTTTAGCTTATACATCATTAATAAGACCAAAACTTGAATATGCATGCGTAGTGTGGGACCCTTATACCAAAACTAACATTGACGCTCTCGAAAGAATACAGCGTAAGGCAGTCAGGTTTATTTTTTCGAAGTACCGTACAACTGATTCCCCGACAGCACTAATGAAACAACATGGAATACCGACACTGGAACTGAGAAGAAAAATTCAGCGCTTAAACTTTATGTTCCTTCTTAAAAATAACCTTCTTGCTCTGACTCCTGATCCGTACATAACACTACTTACGGCACGCCGAACACGACATCGACACGATGACTCTCTAACGCCATACAGCACCAGAACTAATGTTTTTAAATATTCTTTTTTTCCTCGCACGATAACAGATTGGAACAACTTACCTCTGCCTCTTCTAACCAGCGTTGATTCAATTGAAACCTTGAATTGCTCTTGAATATTTTTCTTGTCTGCTTTTTGGTTGCCCAAACTGATCGTGTTTTTGCCTTGCTGCAAGTTTGACATTTCATTTTTGCATATTTCATTCATTGGCTTACTTCTGTTTGTTTCTGTTTCACTTTCCCAAATGAAGAGCTCGGTTTGCATTTCGTTTAGTCCTTGTTTTGCTCATGTTCTATTGCCCATAGAACAAGTGTTTTGAAATTATTATTTGCTATCTTCGTTCTATACGCTGATGCCAAGTGTATGCCCCTCCTGCTTGGGCCGTAAAGGCCTGCAGTATTGAATAAATAAATAAATAAAATGATTGCATTGGAAAGGGGAAACGTTTGAGTGTCTGGTTGAAAGAGCTGTTCCCGTGTCCACTGAAGCGGCAGGAGCTGAGCTGACTTCTTAAATACTTCATGGAAGAGGATACGCTGTCGATCCGAAAGGTTGCTTGAAGGTGATTTCGAGCAGTACAGCCGCACACAGGAGGGGCTTGAAGGCCGAGAGCGAACCAATCATCCCATCACTTGCGCAGGCGCGAGCGAGGTCCGATGCAAGGGGTATCGCATCGCTGGAGGGGGCCGATAACTAAGGCACAAGGAATATAAGCCATGCCTGCATTGGAAAGGGGAAACGTTTGAGTGTCTGGTCGAAAGAGCTGTTCCTGTATTCACTCAAGCAGCAGGAGCTGAGCTGACGTCTTAAATATTTCAATGAAGATAATGCCGCTGTCGATCCGGGAGGTTGCTTGAAGGTGAGTTCAAGCAGTCCAGCCGCACACAGGAGGGGCTTCAACGCAGGGAGCGAAGCAATCATCCCATCACTTGCGCAGGAGCGAGCGAGGTTTGATGCCAGGGGTATCGCATCGCGGGAGGGGGTCGATAACTAAGGCACAAGGAATACAAGCCATACCTGCATTGCAAAGGGGAATCGTTGGAGCATCTGGTCGAAAGAGCTGTTCTTGTGTCCACAGAAGCGGTAGGAGCTGAGCTGGCTTCTTAAATACTTCATTTGAAGAGGATGCCGCTGTCGATCCGGGAGGCTGCTTGAAGGTGATTCGAGCAGTCCAGTCGCACACAAGAGGGGCTTGAAGGCAGGGAGCGAAGCAATCATTCCATCACTTGCGCAGACGCGAACGAGGTCCGATGCCAGGGGAGACGAAGCCAGGGGTATCGCATCACTGAAGGGGGCCGATAACTAAGGCATGATTGCATTGGAAAGGGGAAACGTTTGAGAGTCTGGTCGAAAGAGCTGTTCCTGTATTCACTCAAGCAGCAGGAGCTGAGCTGACGTCTTAAATATTTCAATGAAGATAATGCCGCTGTCGATCCGGGAGGTTGCTTGAAGGTGAGTTCAAGCAGTCCAGCCGCACACAGGAGGGGCTTGAAGGCAGGGAGCGAAACAATCACCCCATCACTTCCACAGGCGCGAGCGAGGTGCGATGCCAGGGGAATCGCATCTCTGAAGGGGGCCGATAACTAAGGCACGAGGAATACAAGCCATGATTGCATTGGAAAGGGGAAACGTTTGAGTGTCTGGTCGAGAGAGCTGTTCCTGTGTTCACTCAGGCGGCAGGAGCTGAGCTGACTTCTTAAATACTTCATTGAAGAGGATGCCGCTGTCGATCCGGGAGGTTGCTTGAAGGTGATTTCCAGCAGTCCAGCCGCACACAGGAGGGTTTTAAAGGCAGGGAGCGAAGCAATCATCCCAACAATTGCGCAGGCGCGAGCGAGGTCCGATGCCAGGGGTATCGCGTCGCTGAAGGGGGCCGATAACTAAGGCACGAGGAATACAAGCCATGCCTGCATTGGAGAGGTTAAACGTTTGAGCGTCTGGTCGAAAGAGCTGTTCCTGTGTCCAATGAAGCGGTAGGACCTGAGCTGGCTTCTTAAATACTTCAACGAAGATGATGCCGCTTTCGATCCCGGAGGTTGCTTGAAGGTGAGTTCAGGCAGTCCAGCCGCACACAGGACGGGCTTGAACGCAGGGAGCGAAACAATCATCCCATCACTTGCACAGGAGCGAGCGAGGTTCTATGCCAGGGGTATCGCATCGCGGGAAGGGTCAATAACTCAGGCATGAGAAATACAAGCCATGCCTGCAATGGAAAGGGGAAACGTTTGAGTGTCTGATCGAAAGAGCTGTTCCCGTGTCCACTGAAGCGGCAGGAGCTGAGCTGAGTTCTTAAATACTTCTTGGAAGGGGATGCCGCTGTCGATCCGGGAGGTTGCTTGAAGGTGATTTCGAGCACTCCAGCCGAACACAGGAGGGGCTTGAAGGCAGGGAGCGAAGCAATCATCCCATCACTTGCGAAGGCACGAGCGAGGTCCGATGCCAGGGGTATCGCATCTCTGGAGGGGGCCGATAACTAAGGCACGAGGAATACAAGCCATGCCTGCATTGGAAAGGGGAAACGTTTGAGCGTCTGGTCGAAAGAGCTGTTCCTGTGTGCACTGAAGCGGTAGGACCTGAGCTGGCTTCTTAAATACTTCAACGAAGATGATGCCACTTTCGATCCGGGAGGTTGCTTGAAGGTGAGTTCAAGGAGTACAGCCGCACACAGGAGGGGCTTGAACGCAGGGAGCGAAGCAATCTTCCCACCACTTGCGCAGGAGCGAGCGAGGTTCGATGCCAGGGGTATCGCATCGCGGGAGGGGGCAGATAACCAAGGAACGAGGAATACAAATCATGCCTGCATTGCAAAGGGGAATCGTTGGAACGTCTGGTCGAAAGAGCTGTTCCTGTGTCTACTGAAGCGGTAGGAGCTGAGCTGGCTTCTTAAATACATCATTGAAGAGGATGCCGCTGTCGATCCGGGCGGTTGCTTGAAGGTCAGTTCAAGACGTCCAGCCGCACACAGGAGGGGCTTGAAGGCAAGGAGCGAAGCAGTCATCCCAAAACTTGCGCAGGCGCCAGCGAGGTCCGATGCCAGGGGTATCGCATCGCAGGAGGGGGCCGATAACTACGTCACGAGGAATACAAGCCATGCCTGCATTGCAAAGGGGAATCGTTGGAGCGTCTAGTCGAAAGAGCTGTTCCTGTGTTCACTCAATCGGCAGGAGCTGAGCTGACTCCTTAAATACTTCATGGAAGAGGATGCCGCTGTCGATCCGGGAGGTTGCTTGAAGGTGATTTCGAGCAGTCCAGCCGCACACAGGAGGGACTTGAAGGCAGGGAGCGAAGCAATCATCCCATCACTTGCACAGGCGCGAGCGAGGTCCGATGCCAGGGGTATCGCATCACTGGAGGGGGCCGGTAACTAAGGCACGAGGAATACAAGCCATGTCTGCATTGGAAAGGGGAAACGTTTGAGTGTCTGGTCGAAAGAGATGTTCCCGTGTCCACTGAAGCGGCAAGAACTGAGCTGACTTCTTAAATACTTCATGGAAGCGGATGCCGCTGTCGATCCGGGAGGTAGCTTGAAGGTGATTTCGGGCAGTTCTGCCGCACACAGGAGGGTTCTAAAGGCAGGGAGCGAAGCAATCATCCCAACAATTGCGCAGGCGCGAGCGAGGTCCGATGCCAGGGGTGACGAAGCCAGGGGTGTCGCATCGCAGTAGGAGGCCGATAAGTAATGCATGAGGAATACATGCCATGCCTGCATTGGAGAGGTTAAACGTTTGAGCGTCTGGTCGAAAGAGCTGTTCCTGTGTCCAATGAAGCGGTAGGACCTGAGCTGGCTTCTTAAATACTTCAACGAAGATGACGCCGCTTTCGATCCCGGAGGTTGCTTGAAGGTGAGTTCAAGCAGTCCAGCCGCACACAGGACGGGCTTGAACGCAGGGAGCGAAACACTCATCCCATCACTTGCGCAGGAGCGAGCGAGGTTCTATGCCAGGGGTATCGCGTCGCTGAAGGGGCCGATAACTCAGGCACGAGAAATACAAGCCTTGTATGCATTGCAGAGGTTAAACGTTTGAGTGTCTGGTCGAAAGAGCTGTTCCCGTGTCCATTGAAGCCGTAGGAGCTGAGCTGGCTTCTTAAATACTTCATTGGAGAGGATGCCGCTGTAGATAAGGGAGGTTGTTTGAAGGTGATTTCGAGCAGTCCAGCTGCACACAGGAGGGTCCTGAAGGCAGGGAGCGAAGCAATCATCCCAACACTTGCGCAGGCGCGAGCGAGGTCCGATGCCAGGGGTGACGAATCCAGGGGTGTCGCATCGCAGTAGGAGGCCGATAAGTAAGGCATGAGGAATACATGTCATGCGTGCATTGGAGAGGTTAAACGTTTGAGCGTCTGGTCGAAAGAGCTGTTCCTGTGTCCAATGAAGAGGTAGGACCTGAGCTGGCTTCCTAAATACTTCAAGGAAGATGATGCCGCTTTCGATCCGGGAGGTTGCTTGAAGGTGAGTTCAAGGAGGACAGCCGCACACAGGAGGGGCTTGAACGCAGGGAGCGAAGCAATCATCCCATCACTTGCGCAGGAGCGAGCGAGGTTCGATGCCAGGGGTATCGCGTCGCTGAAGGGGGCCGATAACTAAGTCACGAGGAATACAAGCCATGCCTGCATTGCAAAGGGGAATCGTTGGAGCGTCTGGTCGAAAGAGCTGTTCGTGTGTCCACTGAAGCGGTAGGAGCTGAGCTGGCTTCTTAAATACTTCATTGAAGAGGATGCCGCTGTCGATCCGGGCGGTTGCTTGAAGGTCAGTTCAAGAAGTCCAGCCGCGCACAGGAGGGGCTTGAAGTCAAGGAGTGAAGCAGTCATCCCAATCTTTGCGCAAGCGCCAGCGAGGTCCGATGCCAGGGGTATCGCGTCGCTGAAGGGGGCCGATAACTAAGGCACGAGGAATACAAGCCACGATTGCATTGGAAAGGGGAAACGTTTGAGTGTGTGGTCGAAAGAGCTGTTCCCCTGTCTACTGAAGCGGTAGGAGCTGAGCTGACTTCTTAAATACTTCATGGAAGAGGATGCCGCTGTCGATCCAGGAGGTTGCTTGAAGGTGATTTCGAGCAGTCCAGCCGCACACAGGAGGGGCTTGAACGCAGGTAGCAAAGCAATCATCCCATCACTTGCTCAGGTGCGAGCGATGTCCGATGCCAGGGTTATCGCATCACTGGAAGGGGCCGATAACTAAGGCACGAGGAATACAAGCCATGCCTGCATTGGAAAGGGGAAACGTTTGAGTGTCTGATCGAAAGAGCTGTTCCCGTGTCCACTGAAGCGGCAGGAGCTGAGCTGAGTTCTTAAATACTTCATGGAAGGGGATGCCGCTGTCGATCCGGGAGGTTGCTTGAAGGCGATTTCGAGCAGTCCAGCCGCACACAGGAGGGGCTTGAAGGCAGGGAGCGAAGCAATCATCCCATCACTTGCGAAGGCACGAGCGAGGTCCGATGCCAGGGGTATCGCATCTCTGGAGGGGGCCGATAACTAAGGCACGAGGAATACAAGCCATGCCTGCATTGGAAAGGGGAAACGTTTGAGTGTCTGGTTGAAAGAGCTGTTCCCGTGTCCACTGAAGCGGCAGGAGCTGAGCTGACTTCTTAAATACTTCATGGAAGAGGATGCCGCTGTCGATCCGAAAGGTTGCTTGAAGGTGATTTCGAGCAGTTCAGGCGCACACAGGAGGGGCTCGAAGTCAGGGAGGGAAGCAATCATCCCATCACTAACGCAGCCGCGACCGAGGTCCGATGCAAGGGGTATCGCATCGCTGGAGGGGGCCGATAACTAAGGCACAAGGAATATAAGCCATGCCTGCATTGGAAAGGGGAAACGTTTGAGTGTCTGGTCGAAAGAGCTGTTCCTGTATTCACTCAAGCAGCAGGAGCTGAGCTGACTTCTTAAATACTTCAATGAAGATAATGCCGCTGTCGATCCGGGAGGTTGCTTGAAGGTGAGTTCAAGCAGTCCAGCCGCACACAGGAGGGGCTTCAACGCAGGGAGCGAAGCAATCATCCCATCACTTGCGCAGGAGCGAGCGAGGTTTGATGCCAGGGGTATCGCATCGCGGGAGGGGGCCGAAAACTAAGGCACAAGGAATACAAGCCATGCCTGCATTGCAAAGGGGAATCGTTGGAGCATCTGGTCGAAAGAGCTGTTCTTGTGTCCACAGAAGCGGTAGGAGCTGAGCTGGCTTCTTAAATACTTCATTTGAAGAGGATGCCGCTGTCGATCCGGGAGGCTGGTTGAAGGTGATTCGAGGAGTCCAGTCGCACACAAGAGGGGCTTGAAGGCAGGGAGCGAAGCAATCATTCCATCACTTGCGCAGACGCGAACGAGGTCCGATGCCAGGGGTGACGAAGCCAGGGGTATCGCATCACTGAAGGGGGCCGATAACTAAGGCATGATTGCATTGGAAAGGGGAAACGTTTGAGTGTCTAGTCGAAAGTGCTGTTCCTGTGTCCACTCAAGCGGCAGGAGCTGAGCTGACTTCTTAAATGCTTCATGGAAGAGGATACCGCTGTCGATCCGGGAGGTTGCTTGAAGGTGATTTCGGGCAGTCCAGCCGCACACAGGAGGGGCTTGAAGGCAGGGAGCGAAACAATCACCCCATCACTTGCACAGGCGCGAGCGAGGTGCGATGCCAGGGGAATCGCATCACTGAAGGGGGCCGATAACTAAGGCACGAGGAATACAAGCCATGATTGCATTGGAAAGGGGAAACGTTTGAGTGTCTGGTCGAAAGAGCTGTTCCCGTGTCCACTAAAGCGGCAGGAGCTGAGATGACTTCGTATATACTTCATCTAAGAGGATGCCGCTGTCGATCCGGGAGGTAGCTTGAAGGTGATTTCGAGCAGTCCAGCCGCACACAGGAGAGGCTTGAAGGCATGGAGCGAAGCAATCATCCCATCACTTACGCAGGCGCGACCGAGGTCCGATGCCAGGGATATTGCATCACTGGAGGGGGCCGGTAACTAAGGCACGAGGAATACAAGCCATGCCTGCATTGCAAAGGGGAATCCTTGGAGCGTCTGGTCAAAAAAGCTGTTCCTGTGTCCACTGAAGCGGTAGGAGCTGAGCTGGATTCTTAAATACTTCATTTGAAGAGGATGCCGCTGTCGATCCGGGAGGCTGCTTGAAGGTGATTCGAGCAGTCCAGCCGCACACATGTGGGGCTTGAAGGCAGGGAGCGAAGCAATCATTCCATCACATGCGCAGGCGCGAACGAGGTCCGATGCCAGGGATGACGAAGCCGGCGGAATCGCATCACTGAAGGGGGCCGATAACTAAGGCACGATGAATACAAGCCATGATTGCATTGGAAAAGGGAAACGTTTGAGTGTCTAGTCGAAAGTGCTGTTCCTGTGTTCACTCAAGCGGCAGGAGCTGAGGTGACTTCTTAAATGCTTCATGGAAGAGGATGCCGCTGTCGATCCAGGAGGTTGCTTGAAGGTGAGTTCAAGCAGTCCAGCCGCACAAAGGACGGGCTTGAACGCAGGGAGCGAAACAATCATCCCATCACTTGCGCAGGAGCGAGCGACTTTCTATGCCAGGGGTATCGCATCGCGGGAAGGGGCCGATAACTAAGTCACGAGGAATACAAGCCATGCCTGCATCGCAAAGGGGAATCGTTGGAGCGTCTGGTCGAAAGAGCTGTTCCTGTGTCCACTGAAGCGGTAGGAGCTGAGCTGGCTTCTTAAATACTTCATTGAAGAGGATGCCGCTGTCGATCCGCGCGGTTGCTTGAAGGTCAGTTCAAGAAGTCAAGCCGCGCACAGATGGGGCTTGAAGTCAAGGAGCGAAGCAGTCATCCCAATCTTTGCGCAAGCGCCAGCGAGGTCCGATGCCAGGGGTATCGCGTCGCTGAAGGGGGCCGATAACTAAGGCACGAGGAATACAAGCCACGATTGCATTGGAAAGGGGAAACGTTTGAGTGTGTGGTCGAAAGAGCTGTTGCCCTGTCTACTGAAGCGGTAGGAGCTGAGCTGACTTCTTAAATACTTCATGGAAGAGGATGCCGCTGTCGATCCAGGAGGTTGCTTGAAGGTGATTTCGAGCAGTCCAGCCGCACACAGGAGGGGCATGAACGCAGGTAGCGAAGCAATCATCCCATCACTTGCTCAGGTGCGAGCGAGGTCCGATGCCAGGGTTATCGCATCACTGGAGGGGGCCGATAACTAAGGCACGAGGAATACAAACCATGCCTGCATTGGAAAGGGGAAACGTTTGAGCGTCTGGTCGAAAGAGCTGTTCCTGTGTGCACTGAAGCGGTAGGACCTGAGCTGGCTTCTTAAATACTTCAACGAAGATGATGCCGCTTTCGATCCGGGATGTTGCTTGAAGGTGAGTTCAAGGAGTACAGCCGCACACAGGAGGGGCATGAACGCAGGGAGCGAAGCAATCTTCCCATCACTTGCGCAGGAGCGAGCGAGGTTCGATGCCAGGGGTATCGCATCACTGGAGGGGGCCAGTAACTAAGGCACGAGGAATACAAGCCATGATTGCATTGGAAAGGGGAAACGTTTGAGTGTCTGGTCGAAAGAGCTGTTCCCGTGTCCACTGAAGCGGCAGGAGCTGAGCTGAGTTCTTAAATACTTCATGGATGAGGATGCCGCTGTCGATCCGGGAGGTTTCTTGAATTTGATTTCGAGCAGTCCAGCCGCACACAGGAGGGGCTTGAAGGCAGGGAGCGAAGCAGTCATCCCAACACATGCGCAGGCGCCTGCGAGGTCCGATGCCAGGGGTATCGCATCGCAGGATGGCGCCGATAACTAAGTCACGAGGAAAACAAGCCATGCCTGCATTGCAAAGGGGAATCCTTGGAGCGTCTGGTCGAAAAAAAGCTGTTCCTGTGTCCACTGAAGCGGTAGTAGCTGAGCTGGCTTCTTAAATACTTCATTTGAAGAGGATGCCGCTGTCGATCCGGGAGGCTGCTTGAAGGTGATTCGAGCAGTCCAGCCGCACACATGAGGGGCTTGAAGGCAGGGAGCGAAGCAATCATTCCATCACATGCGCAGGCGCGAACGAGGTCCGATGCCAGGGATGACGAAGCCGGCGGAATCGCATCACTGAAGGGGGCCGATAACTAAGGCACGAGGAACACAAGCCATGATTGCATTGGAAAAGGGAAACGTTTGAGTGTCTAGTCGAAAGTGCTGTTCCTGTGTTCACTCAAGCGGCAGGAGCTGAGCTGACTTCTTAAATGCCTCATGGAAGAGGATGCCGCTGTCGATCCAGGAGGTTGCTTGAAGGTGATTTCGGGCAGTCCAGCCGCACACAGGAGGTGCTTGAAGGCAGGGAGCGAAGAAATCATCCCATCACTTGCGTAGGCGCGAGCGAGGTTCGATGCCAGGGGTGTCGTATCGCTCAAGGGGGCCGATAACTAAGGCACGAGGAATACAAGCCATGATTGCATTGGAAAGGGGAAACATTTGAGTGCCTAGTCGAAAGAGCTGTTCCTGTGTTCACTCAAGCGGCAGGAGCTGAGCTGACTTCTTAAATACTTCAACGAAGATGATGCCGCTTTCGATCCGGGAGGTTGCTTAAAGGTGACTTCAAGCACTCCAGCCGCACACAGGAGGGGCTTGAACGCAGGGAGCGAAGCAATCATCCCATCACTTGCACAGACGCGAGCGAGGTTCGATGCCAGGGGTATCGCATCGCGGGAGGGGGCCTATAACGAAGGCACGAGGAATACAAGCCATGCCTGCATTGCAAAGCGGAATCGTTGGAGCGTCTTGTCGAAAGAGCTGTTCCTGTGTCCATTGAAGCGGTAGGAGCCGAGCTGGCTTCTTAAATACTTCATTTGAAGAGGATGCCGCTGTCGATCCAGGAGGCTGCTTGAAGGTGATTCGAGCAGTCCAGCCGCACACATGAGGGGCTTGAAGGCAGGGAGCGAAGCAATCATTCCATCACTTGCGCAGGCGCGAACGAGGTCCGATGCCAGGGATGACGAAGACGGGGGAATCGCATCACTGAAGGGGGCCGATAACTAAGGCACGAGGAATACAAGCCATGATTGCATTGGAAAGGGGAAACGTTTGCGTCTCTAGTCGAAAGTGCTGTTCCTGTGTTCACTCAAGCGGCAGAAGCTGAGCTGACTTCTTAAATGCTTCACGGAAGAGGATGCGGCTGTCGATCCGGGAGGTTGCTTGAAGGTGATTTCGGGCAGTCCAGCCGCACACAGGAGGGGCTTGAAGGCAGGGAGCGAAGAAATCATCCCATCACTTGCGTAGGCGCGAGCGAGGTTCGATGCCAGGGGTGTCGCATCGCTCAAGGAGGCCGATAACTAAGGCACGAGGAATACAAGCCATGATTGCATTGGAAAGGAGAAACGTTTGAGAGCCTAGTCGAAAGAGCTGTTCCTGTGTTCACTCAAGCGGCAGGAGCTGAGCTCACTTCTTAAATACTTCATGGAAGAGGATGCCGCTGTCGATCCGGGAGGTTGCTTGAAGGTGATTTCGAGCAGTCCAGCCGCACACAGGA